>NC_056732.1:1012830752-1013196290 GCF_019279795.1 Protopterus annectens
GTCCAGTAGGTTTTGTTGATGTTGCATACTAGATTCAGGCCTTTCAAGCGCGTAATGTGTGAGGAGTTAGACTTATCGATATGGAGCATCTCTAGTAGGGCATTGTCAAAGATTGCCTTGTAGGCGAGACACAGATCACCTCTAAGCAATCGGTATGATACCAAGTAGAGCAATAGTGATTTGAGCCTGTCCACATATGACAGGTGCTGCAGACCATGGACTCACTTTGTGAGGCATTTCTGTGGCCTTTCCATCAACAAAACCTAGTGGAGAGACACATTTGTCTCCCAGAGGCTACCCCATCTCTGGAATTGTCTTCCTATACACATCAGTTGAGCCTGTCCACATATGACAGGTGTTGCAGACCATGGACTCACTTTGTGAGGCATTTCTGTGGCCTTTCCAGTTGGTGTAGATGTTTGGAGAGGTACATACCAAATGGGGCATTATACTCAGTTATTGGTCTAAGGAAGGAGTTATAAAGAGGTAATAACCTCTTTTTCTGGATGCAATCTCTTTACTTATGAGATGAACCAGGTAAAAGACTATTCTGACTAGTGCCGCTACATGATGGTCAAATGTGCGATTGTTATCAACCCGAGAATGCAGGTCTCTTACCACAGGTTGTATGTTCAGGGGGTGCCATTGATGTGGTGATCAGTAGGGGCCGTGTTTCTGCCAAATGGTAGGAAACATTTTTTTTTTTTTGCATTTAGCTTGAGGCCATGACTTTGGCACCAGTCATTAGTTGTTGTGAGACTCTCTTGCAGTATGTTGACATCATTTGGGGAGTCAATGACAACACTCAACTTACAGTCGTCCGCAAACTTGGTCAGCCACAGGCCTTTTGTCTTTGCCTGGACCTCTGAGAAGTAGATGCCAAAAAAAAGGGGTCCGAGGACAGATCCCTGGGGAACTCCACTAGTTACAAGTCTATCGGAGGTGGAGGTGCCTATTTTGACCTTGAGGGTCCAGTCGGTGAGCCAGTTGGCCACCCACCTGATGAGATAAGGATTTATGCCAAGTTGTGCTAGCTTTCTGATGATGCCCGAGTGGGGGACTGTGTCAAAGGCCTTGGCCAAGTGAAGATGAGCTGTAGGTACTGACGGTCTCTTATCCAGGGCCTTGGTGACTGTCTCAAAGAAGTCAACCAGGTTCAACAGGTAAGATCTGCCCTTGACAAATCTGAACTGAGTGGTGTCAAGTGCTTGGAGATTGCCTATGTTGCTGTTTATGAGATCCATAATACGCTCTATGGCTTTACAGATCAGACTTGTTGAAGCTAGTGGAGCGATAGTTTCCAGGCTCAGTAGTGGCACCATCTTTGTGCAAGGAGATGACAATGGCAGTTCTCCACTCTACAGGAATGAAGCTTGTAGTTGTACTTTGGTTGAACACTGTGCTCAATGGCAAAGCCAGTTCTTGCTGGAGATGGTGCAGAATGGATATTTTATACCTACATAGTTAAGGCTCAATATATATAACACAACCAGGAGGTTATAATTCAAAGTGGAAAGGGATGATGAAGCAAGTGGGAAGTTCAAGAAATAGAGTGGGGTTTTAGATGCAGATCCTCAAGGAGAATAATAACCACACAAAATACTATATTCATAAAGTAGCAGAAAGTATTCTAAGGACTAAGCCAATATGAGAATGGAGAAAGAAGATTTTGCCAATAAGGACGACTGCAAGTAGGGATACAGAAAATAGGCAAGAGGGGGCTGGAATTAACTGGAAATACCTGACAAAGGAACAGATATATAGAGATCGAATCTTGGAAGAAAAGGCACTCTGAAGCTTGAAATCCAAATGTCTTCTTGGCCTCACCCCACTCTATTACATTTCCTTCTTGAGTTATTGTTCACAGTGTGCAGGCAAACACAAAATAAGCGAATTTAAGTAAAAGACCTGCTCTGGTAGAGTATCAGAGATTAGAAAAGATTGGGAAGAGAAATTGGAAAAGCAATTTACAAGAAAATGGGAAAGCATTTGTATGGCTCCTGAGTATTCAACCAAGTTCAGAAGGTTTACGATCTTTGCTTGGAAGTGTTTGCATAGGTATTTTTATAAACCAGACTTCAAATAGTTTTTCCTTCGGTAGATAGCAAATGCTGGAGGTATGATGGAGAAGAAAGAGGTAATTGGGAACACGTTTTGGGAATGTAATGGGTTGGCAGATTTAAATAATTCCCTCTAGGGTACTCTGGCAGAAATATTGGGTGAGCAAATGGCTGTAATTAAAGAAATGTTTCTTTTTAGCCGTGATACAGGATCTGAATTGCCTAGACATTGCAAGACCTTACTATGTTTAATTCTGTTGACTGTCAAAAAAGCAATTGCTAGAAAATAGAAATCAAAGTCTAAACCAACTGTATATGAGGTACTGAAAATTATAAGAGATCTGGCAAAAGGATCTTTAGAAAAGGGAAGGAGCAAATTACCTAGAAATAAATGGAAATTGTAGGAACAATGTATGCATAATTACATAATAATGTTCAAGAGCAGGAGTGAGATTTAAGGGAAAGCAGGAATTCAAAAATTTTTTTTGTAAAGTTGAATTAGATAGTAGCAAAGAAAATGTATGCGACATAGGTTCATAGGTAGGTACTAGGCTATTGGCCCTAGGGCCTATATAAGCCTAGCCAAAAAGGTACCCTGGCTTTCGCCACCCAAGAAAATTATTTTCCTGTGCCCCCATCGAGCAGAGCCACAGGGTGGGTGCTAATGAGGAGCTTTGTTTGATATAGATAGGTAGTTTGTTCCAGAGTATGGGAAGTCTCTGGGACAGGAATCTATCCCTCCAGCATGTTCTGTTAATTGTGGTGACAAGGTTTAGGTCCCTAAAGTGTGTTGCTCGGAAAGATTGGGATTTCTTTAAGTGGAGCATGTCCAACAGCTCTGGGTTTGACATAGCTTTGTATGTTAGGCAGAGATAGCCTCCGAGTAGGCTTTATGCGACTGAGTAAAGCTGGAGTTTTTTGAGATGGTCTGCGTAGGGCATCTGTTTGAGGCCAGTAAACCTCTTTGTGAGGTATTTCTTCGGCCTTTCCAGTTGTTGTAGATGTCTTGTGAGGTACATACCAAAAGGGGCATTGTACTCAATAATGGGTCTAATGAATGCAGAGTAGAGGGGAACAATTACCTCTTTTTCTGGATGAGAAACCTTTTGTGATGAGGTGTGGCACGTAGAAGGATTTCCTGACTAATGTGGTAATGTGATTATGAAAGGAGAGAATGCTGTTCACCTGTGTCCCAAGGTCTCTTATCACACTTAAGGTGTTATGTAGACTGCTGCCTATGTGGTAGTTCATGGGTACAGAGTTTTTACCAGAAGGGATGACAGTGCACTTTTTGGCATTGAGCTTGAGGCCATGGCTTTGACACCAGGCATCTGTCTCAGTGAGGCCCTTTTGTAGGATGTCCACATTTTTAGGAGTTTCGATTATGGCTCCTAGTTTGCAGTAATCTGCGAACTTCATTAGCCAAAGACCTTCTGTGTTAGCCTGTACTTCAGAGAAGTAGATATCAAACAGGAGAGGACCCAGGTCTGAACCCTGTGGTACTCCAGTTGTCACTGGTCTGAAGTCAGATTTGGAGTATGCTACTTTCACAGTGTGGGTTCCGTCAGTGAGCCAGTTGGCAACCCATCTTGTGACATAGGGATTTATACCTAGTTTAGTGAGTTTTATCTATAATTCAGAGTGGGGGATGGTGTTGAAAGCCTTGGCGAGATCTAGATAGACTGTGTGAACCACCTTACCCTCATCTATGGCTTTGGTGACTGCTTAAAAGAAGTCTATCAGGTTTAGGAGACATGATCTGCCTTTTAGAACCCGAACTGGGTGGGTTCCAGAGTTTGGAGATTACCAATGTCTTTGTTTATAAGTTCCATGATGATACATTCCATGGCCTTGCAGACCAAGCTCGTCAGGCTAATGGGGTGGTAGTTCCCGGGCTCCATGGTGGATCCCCCTTTGTGGAGTGGAATAATCATCACTGTGCACCATTCAGTGGGCACAAAGCCGGAGGTGAAGCTATGCCTGAACATGGTACTTAGGTGGGGTGCCAGTTTGTTCTGTAGTTCATGTAGAATGCAGCCTGGGATGCTGTCAGGTCCCACGGATGCTGTGCTCTTGGCTTTGATGAGTGCGTTTTTTACCTGTGCAGCCATGATTACAGGAACTTTGCATTCTTCCGGTATAGAGATGGGCCCTTTAGGGGGTGAGAGGAGGTAAAGTTAGCACTGAACCTATCTGCCAGGATGTGGGCAATATCAGTTGGTTCTGTATATTTAGTGCCATTGTGCTGCAACTCAGAGCAGATCTGAGTGTTGCCACTAATATTTTTGACATAGCTATAGAATGCTTTGTAGTTATCTTTAGAAACGGTGGCAATTTTTTCATAACTAGCTTTGGAGGATTTCATGAGGGATCTCAACTTCTTACTGAGGCTGACCAGGGAGTTCCTCCAATCATGGGATTTTACTCTTTTTGCAGCAGTTTCTTTCTTCTGTTGTAGACTTTGTTTATGGCAGGGGGCCACCACATTGGCTTCCTTTTTTTGGAGGATATCATCTTGGTTCTGTTAGGGGCAGCAAGATCCATGCACTCATGTAAGTGCTTATAAAGTGCATTTGTGTAGGATTCAGCAGTCATACCTCTATTGCTCATCTGAATGGGTGTCCATGAAGTTTGCCACTTCTGTCTAAGTGTGAAGTTGGCTTTGGAGAAATTTTAAGGTGGTTTCCCTAATGGGGGGATATGGATGTCTAGGATGATTAGCTTGTGGTCAGATCTGACCGAGGAATTGACCTCTGGTGTGGAACACTGGTTGCCCATGTTGGTAATGACCAGGTCTAGGATATTGCTGCCCCTGGTGGGGGTGTGGATAAGTTGATCCAAGGCGTTGGAATTTATGAATTCCAGAAAACGTTGACCAAAAGAGTTGGTACATGAGTAGTTTTCCCACTTAGTGGTGGGGTAATTGAAATTGCCCATTATTAGGGTGTTAGGCTGTACCCTAATATTTTCCAGTGTATTAAGAAATGAAGAGTGGGAATCCTGGGGCATGGTGCGGGATCTGTAGCAAGCTACAATTTGGATTGCAGTCTTGCCCAGAGTTTGTTGCACTTGGATAATCTCGGATGCATTATGCTAAGCAATTAGCTCGGAGGTGTGGATATCCTTAATGAATAGGGACACTCCTCCGCCTTTAGTGTTCGGTCTAGGTTAGGTGGCCAAAAGTTGTGGTATTAATTATATCCTCGTAATGCAGGAATGCTCTCTGGCGCACTGAACCAGGTCTCTGTCACTGCACAGATGTCGATGTTCTCCATTTTAAGGAGTGCCTCAACTGAGTGCATTTTGAGGTTTAGACTTCTAGCATTGAGTAGCATTACGCTCACCCCTAGGGGCAGGGACTATCTTTTCCAAAACAAAACAAAAAATGTCCACTTAGAATTTTTACAATCCAGTGGTAGATGTGAGGGAGCTTTTTTGGCAGTTTGTGTTGGAGACTAATAAGCATCCAGGAATTAATGAACATCTATCTGTAGTACCCATTTTAAAGTTGAGAGCTGCTAAACTATAAATAGAATGAAAAAATATTAGTTTTTAAAGAACATTAGGTTAAAGTTTACATTGAGTGGCGTAGTTGGGATGCCTATACACATACATATATTTATATATTTTTATACATTTATACATATTTTATATATTTTTATACTTTATATTATATATTACACTTCAATACTATATAAGTGGTTTGTTATTTATGGTTGGTTTGAATATGTGCTAACGCCAATTATATAGCTAACATGAGGTTTTTAAATGTATATTAACTTAAAGAATAACATGACTTCAAGAAATTGATTTTAATTGGTTGAATAAGTAATTGTATATATTATGTGTTGTATAAAAGGAAGTCACAGCTTGGTAAATCTGTTTTGCATCTGAGGAAGTATAATTGAAGACGAAAACGCTACTGTGGATTAATTCCGTTTATGCAATAAAGCTGTTGGTTCCACATTTCGCTGTGCTTAAAACTTTTATTTTCAACCTCCTAGAGTGCCAAGACTGTGTTGCTTTTTTAGGCAAGGCTCAAAAAAGACAAACCCAACTCCATAGGTATCACAAGGGATAAGAAACTAAGCGTAATGCTACTCAACGCCAGAAGTCTAAACCTCAAGATGCATGCACTCGAAACTCTCCTTAGCATGGAGAACATCGATATCTGTGAAGTAACAGAAACCTGGTTCAGGGGTCCCGAGAGCACCCTAGCACTACTAGGTTATACCTCATACCATGCTTTTCGGCCCCAAAACTTGGACCGAACCACAAAAGGAGGGGGAGTATCGATATTCAAAGATACCCACGCCTCCAGGTTGGTGGCAAAGCATGAAGCATCAGAGACTATCCATGTGCAACTAACAGTGGGTAAAACTGCCTTCCAATTTATAGCCTGCTACAGACCACCCTCCCAAACCCAGGAACCCCACTCGGCCTTTCTGAGAACACTGGAAAATATGAAGGTCTTTCCAAACACCATTATATTGGGCGACTTCAACTACCCAAGCATAGACTGGGAGCATTACTCTAGCTCCAACACCCTAGCCCAAAGGTTCCTAGAATTTATAAACTCAAATGCTATGGAACAACTTGTTACCACTCCCACAAGAGGGGAAAACATACTGGACCTGATCATCACCTACATGGGGACTCTATGCTCCAAACCAGAAGTGTATCCCTCACTGGTAAGATCAGACCATAAACTAATCTCACTGGATATTCACATCCCGACCCCACCCCCTGCCCAGAAAACCACAGTGAAAAACTTCTCTAAGGCAAATTTCACACTCCTCAAAACCGAGGCGGAATCCTTCAAATCCCCCGGGCCTGTGGAAAATACGGCCCAGACCGCAGAATCCTTTATAAACGCATTCTATGAACACCTTCAGGAATGCATGGATCATGCGATCCCAAATAAAACCAAGACCCAATCCTCCAAAGGCAGACGTCCTGTCTGGTGGACCCCAGCCATAAACAAACTATACAATAGGAGGAGGAAGCTACTAAATGATAGAGCAAAATCCCAAAAAGGGAAGGCATCACTGATCAGTATTAGCAAAAAACTACGGGCACTCATAAAATTGTCTAAGGCCAGCTTGAGAGAAAAATTGCACAGGACACCAAGGATAATCACAAGGCTTTCTTTAGTTATGTTAGGAACCTGGGTGGTAATTCCCAGATATGCTCACAATTAGTCCAACATGACAAAAAATACACTGAACCCACAGACATTGCCAACATCCTAGCTGACAGGTTCAGCGCAAACTTCTCCCCCCCCCCCCTCCTCACCAAAAGGGCAAATATCTATCCCAGCAGAGTGCTGCCCCTCTGACATCTCAGATGCTCAGGTAAGAGCCGCCCTCTCCAAAGCAGAGAAACACAGCATCAATGGGACCAGACCGTGTCCTGCGCTGCGTCCTACATGAACTCCAAGAAGTGCTAAACCCAAAATAAAACTACTGTTCAATCTCAGCCTTACTACAGGATATGTGCCCAAAGAGTGGCGTACAGCAACAGTGGTCCCTCTCCATAAAGGTGGTGCCTCAACGGATCCTGGAAACTATCGCCCCATAAGCCTGACTAGCTTGGTCTGCAAAGCTATGGAAAGGATCATCATGGACCTCATAAATAAAGATATTGGGGACCTATAGACACTGGATCCTACCCAGTTCGGCTTTGTTAAGGGCAGACCCTGCCTCTTAAACCTGGTTGATTTCTTTGAAACAGTCAAAGACCATTGACGAGGGGAAGGTGGTCCACACAGCCTACCTGGACCTCGCAAAAGCCTTCGATACAATACCCCAGTCGGGCATTATAGATAAGCTCACCAGCTTAAATATAAACCCCTATGTCACTAGATGGATTGCAAACTGGCTCAAGGACAGAACCCACATGGTTAGAATTGCTGGAGCCATGTCAGACTCCAAACCAGTTGCAAGTGGTGTCCCACAAGGCTCAGTCCTGGGACCTCTCTTGTTCGGTATATATTTCTCGGAGGTACAGGCCAACACGGAAGGACTGTGGCTGACCAAGTTCGCAGATGACTGCAAACTGGGAGCCATAATCGACTCTCCAGCCGACACAAGCATCCTACAAAAGGGCCTCATAGAAACAGACAACTGGTGCCAGAGCCATGGCCTCAAGCTAAATGCCAAAAAGTGTATAGTCATCCCATTTGGCAAAAACAAAGTGCCCACAAATTACCACAGAGGTGGTAATCCATTAAGTACAGATGAAGTAATTAGGAACCTGGGGACCCAAGTTGATAGCAATCTTTCATTTGACAACCACGTGGCCAAAGTGGTTATAAAAACATTTTATATAGCCCACCTAATCATGAAGGGATTCACATCTAGATTAGGGGAGGTCATCGTGCCTCTTTACTCATCCCTCATCAGGCCTATAATTGAGTACAATGTCCCTTTTGGTATGTACCTTACCAAAACACCTGCAGCAACTGGAAAGACCCCAAAAGTACCTCACCAAGAGGATCAAAGGGCTCAAACAGATGCCATATGCTGCCCGGTTAAAGAAACTCCAGCTCTACTCAGTGGCATACCACCTGTTCATAGACAATCTGTGCCTGACGTATAAAGCCATGTCCAACCCGGAATTAATGGACATGCTGCACCTCAGAAAATTCAAATCCCATCGAGCTACGCGCTCAAGAGACTTGAACCTCAGCACTGAAATAAATAGGACATGCTGGAGGGACAGATTCATAACCCAGAGGCTCCCTTCACTCTGGAATAAAATCCCAGTCCAGGTTAGGCAGAGTCCCTCATTGACTCTCTTCAAGAGGAATCTTGATGAGTGGATGGGAGATCGTAGGTTTACCCCGGGTATCACTTCTGTGTCACTGTTAGACAGAGGCACAGTATACTAACCTCGAAAAAGGGCATAGGAAAATAAATTTATAATGGGTGGCGAAAGCCAAACACATTCTGGCTAGGCTTATAAATGCCCTAGGGCAGATAGCCTAGTATGAACCTATGAACCTATGGTTTATGTTTTGTTTATTGTTTTGACAAGGTTTAGATCTTGGAGCATGTGGCTCTGAGGGATTGGAATTTCTTTAAGTGTAGCATGTCCAATAGCTCTGGGTTTGACATGGCCTTGTTATGTTACGCAGAGACTGCCTCTGAGCCAGTTTAATGTATGTTTCAGCATAGTTACCATTTTCAGCTTGGGGTGGGGCTTGGAATGAAGTTATACCTTCACCTCGGAGGGTATAGTTTGCCTTGGTGAAGTTTTTTAGTCTAATTTCACCCTTTTGAGTTCTGGTGTTAGTGTCAGTTCAAAGGTGACTGATTTGTGATCAGTTTTAACTAAACGGAAAATTTATGCTAATGTTTAAGTAAAAAAAAAAACAAAGAAAATTCATGCTCATATAAAACCTGTTATTCTATCAACTTTTTAAGTTTGTAAGAGCAATATTTAAAAATTGCCCCTATGCCCTATGATTGTTTGGTAATGGGAATCCTTATTACTTCGCAGAAGTATATATGCCTGTGTCTTATAGGATCATAGGACATTAGTAGACTAATGGACCTAGGGCCCTTACAAGCTCTACCCTTCTTTCCACAATCAGCACCTATTGCCCACGTCCATGAGGGACATAAGTGGAACCCGTGGGGCTATAGCTTCGTTTTTTCTGGAGGCAATGCCCTTATTACGAGATGAGCAGTGTAGAATGCCCTTCTTACCACTGTGGAGACATGGTGATCAAAGGTAAGGTTGCATCAACCTGTGTGCCCAGGTCTCTCACCACATAGTATATACTTAGGGTGTTGCTATTGATGTGGTAGTTAGCAGGAACATTGCTCTAACTGAAGGGATGATAATACATTTTTTGCATCGAGTTTAAGGCCATGACTTTGGCACCAATCATTTGTTTGTGTAAGACCCTCTTGTATGATGTTGGCTTCATATGGAGATTCTATGACCACTCCCAGTTTGCAGTCAGCAAACTGTCAGCCACAGACCTTTAGTTTTTGCTTGTACTTCTGAGAAATAGATTCCAAACAGTAGAGGTCCCAGGACTGATCCCTGTGGAACACCACTGGGTACAGGTCTGCTGTTGGAAGTATATTCCCTGTTTTGAGTATATGTGTTCTATTAGTGAGCCAGTTAGTGACCCATTTAACGATATAAGGGTTGACACCTAGCTGGGTGAGTTTGTCAATGATGCCTGAGTGGGGAAGAGTGTCAAAAGCCATAGCTAAGTCTAGGTAGGCTGTATGCACAGATTTCCCCTCATCCAGGGCCTTGGCGACTTTCTTGAAGAAGTCTACCAGGTTTAACAGGCATGATCTCCCTTTGACATATCCAAACTGAGTAGGGTCAAGTGTTTGGAGATTACCTATATCTTTGTTGATAAAGTCCATGATGATTTGCTCCATGGCCTTGCAGATAAGGCTAGTCAGGCTAATAGGTCTACAATTCCTGGGGTCAGTGGAACAACCACCTTTGTGCAAGGGCATAATGGTGGCCATTTTCCATTCAGCTGGGACAAAGCCAGTGCTTGGACTTGATTGAAGAGGGTACCCAGTGGTGTTGCTAATTCTTGTTGGAGGGCATGTAGGATGTCGCCTGGGATGTCAGGTCCCATAGATGCTGTGTTCTTGGCCTTAGAGAGGGCATTTATGACCTGCTCTTTAGAAATACAAGACAGGGGACAGGTGATAGGGATGTCATGCGGTACATGCAGCTGTGACAGGGGAGTGAAGTTGTTTGGGGGACTGGCGATTGTGTGTTCATTACTTCTTTAATTCTTATCACAATCAAACCTTGGAGGTATGCAGAAGAGGTCATTATAGCTTCTGTTGGAGATGGGGTCACTGTTTCTTTTATTTTTCTCACAAACTCAGAGGTATACAAAAAAGTTACTATACCATGTGCAGGGGCAGTGTACTGTATATTAGCAACAAAGTGGAATTCATTACTTTTTTTCCAATTTTGTCACAATCGCACACCAGGCACATATAGTGGTGACTGCCTTTGGGAAGGAAAGGGTGAGGAGTGAAAAGGCATGCTATGTATATATACAAAAGCATTCACTTAAAATGCATGACCACGGCCATCTGAACTTCTGCTTTCATCCTAATCTAACATCAGAGGGATGCACATGCAATGACTGTCTTTTTCTTTGGGGGGTAGGGAAGCAGGCAGTATTCCCAGACAAGATTTGTGTCTCCTTACAATTGTATTATTAGTTTATTGTGAGCTACTATTCCTCAGCTTTGAACATTAACCCTTGGGCACAACTTACGTCTTTCTTGAAAGACAAAAAAGTAAGACTGAAATTCTTTTCTTACTCATGATTTTTTTCAGGTCACCATTGGATTAAAAGGTTGGGAAAACGTTCTAAAATACAAGGAAAACTAAATCTGAACAGCAACATTGAATTCCTTTCCTTAATCATAGTTTCTGTTCAAACTGTCATTGGGTTCATAGGTGTGTACTAGGCTAATGGCCCTGGAGCCTTTACAAGCCTAGCCCAGAGAAGTGCCCTGGCATTGTGTATCCCAATGTTAGTTCCCAGTGCCTCTATCAAGTAGAGCCACTGGTGTGATCCCCGGGGTGAATTTCTATTTCCCATTCATTCATTAAGATTTCTCTTGAAGAGGGCCAATGAGGTGCTCTGCTTGGCATGTATGGGAAGTCTATTCCAGAGCATGGGCAGACTCTGCGTTATGAACCTGTCCCTTCAGCATGTTCTCTTGATTGTGGTAATGAGGTTGAGGTCTCTGGAGCGTGTGGTGCAGAGGGATTGGGATTTCTTTATATGTAGCATTTCTATAAAACAAAAACATGTACTGGAAACTGCGTCCAAAGCTAAAACCCAAAATGTATTCACTTGTAAAAACACAATCAGTACCTAAACGTGTTTTTGTTTTATAGTTGCAGTGTATTCCATATGTAGCATTTCTAACAAAGCTGGGTCAGACATGGCTTTGTAAGTCAAGCAGGTTGTATGAAAATAAAAAAAAATAAAATGCGTTTCAGAGCATATAGAAAAATGTGGATTCTTCAAACAGCAGAACAGTAAAGAAAAATGTGAGAAAAGGGAAAAAAAAGTAATGTGCATAATGTGGTGAGCTGGGAAGGCAGCAGATGGGAGTACTGGAGCCCACGGGATGCATGTGTGGGGGGGCAGTAGGCAGTGCTTAGGGTACCATTTCACCTAAGTTCAGCCCCACATATGGAGTTGTAATGTGTCACTGCTACAACTAAATTCCATTAACTGTACATATCCTTCTGTGACATGAGCCAACATAGTGTGGTACACAGACCTCTCATAATGTAAGAGCACTAACTATAGTTCAGTCTGTGTATATTACCTCTAAAACACTACAGCATGAACTAAAAGGTTGCATAGGAGGGGTGGTAGTAACAGGGTGATACTTAGACTGGAAGTGTCCATGGGGCCCCCAACTTGACATTTGCTGGGGCCCCCAAAATGCTAACACCAGCCCTGCCTGGATTAGTGCTCAAGTTATACAAACAAAGCTAGATTCAGCAAGTCTGAATTTAGTCTTATGCTACATCAAATAAGGTGTACCAATTTCAGAAAGAAACAGTTCAAATAAGCAGGCACTATAAGCCTTTAACCAGGAACTCCCAGCTCAGAAGGGCAGAATTTACCCTCTCCTCCCACAAGAGTGCAGACCACACCTTCTTAATGTAAAATAACTGGCCATAAGCCCAAGTGCTTAAACCAGGACTAATACACTTTTAGAACAGACACTAAGCCTTCATTCAGCAGCTCCCAACTTAGAAGGATGTAAGCTACCTGTTCTGCCACAACAGTGAAGACCACAAACCTTATTAATGTAAAACAACTGGTCTGAAGCCCGTGTTTAAACCAAAGGCTTAGAATAGCAGATATAATTTAATCAGGCTACTAACAAGCAGTAATAAATGCAGCAGAATAAATGGAATTAAGTACTTTAAAGAACAGGCAGCAAAAGCAAAATAAAGTAATAAAGTAGGAAGAAACACAAATACAGTAAAAGTAGATTAATAAAGTGCAATTTTTTTTATAACAATAGAAAATGAACAAACTGATTTAAACAAATTACCCAATTAACCAGTAAAAAAGCTCAAAACTGAGCCCTGTTCCAGCAGTCTTCAATCAGACAAGTTCTAACTGCACACTCCTGCCACTAGGGTGCAGGGGAACCTTCTCCAAAAAATGATGACCTGGATTAGTGCTCAAGTTATACAAACAAAGCTAGATTTAACAGGCCTGAATATAGTCTATGCTACAGCAAACAAGGCGCACCAATTTCAGAATGGAACAGTTCAAATAAGCAGGCACAATAAGCCTTTAACCAGAAATTCCCAGCTCAGAAGGGAAGAATCTACCCTCTGCTCACACAACAGTGCAGACCACAAACCACCTTAATGTAAAACAAATGGTCTGACAGAAAAAAAGTTTTTTTGCATTTAAATGTAAACATATTTTGTTTTCTGTTAAAGTAGGTTTGCCTATGTCTTAAGTAATAATTTAATAGAGGTGTTTAAAAATGATAAAATCTGATGTGTGTATGGATACCTAAACAAAGCAAAACCTTCTCCTCCACTATGAGGACTGAGGAAGACAGCAGCCAAGTTTATATACAGAAGAGATGCTTCATTGACAAATATCGGAATAAAATGAAGGGTTAGTCCTAAGGGATATCTTCTTTGCTGAGGGATATGGAGCAAAGCTGTCTTCCATGTACACAATTTTAGCTATGAAGAGGAAGCAAGTTCAAATGAATTTGGAAGTAAATTTCCAACACATGATTCAGGTCCCAAGAATGAATAGATTTTCATAGTGGCCTAAGATGTCTTTTAGAAATTGCTACATCTCAAAACATTCAGAAAGACATGGAAAGATAAGGAGATGCCCAACAAATGTGTCTTAATAGAAGACTATGCCAATCCTGAATTGAGCAGATGACACAATAATAGGGATGCCTATATGAAAAGGGTCCTGTTTTTTTTTTCTTCTGGCAGCACATAGAAAAATCTTATTCATTTAGAAGCACAAGACTTTCTTATGGCAATTTTTCAATTCTCCTGTAATACATGTAGCATGTCCTCAGAAAAAGATGCCCAAATGGTATCAGAATCCTATCCATTCAAACTATTAGGTTTAGTGTTTGGAAGCATGAGTAAGAGACATTCCTTCTGTTCTGTAAGCAAATGCACTGAGCGGGTAAAACTTTTGGTGACTGCCTGTGGCCAGGTGGAAGAGAAGGGAGAATCAATGTTGTCTGGACCACAAGAGTGTTAACAGCAGTATCTTTGGACTGCCCTTCTCGATTTTGACCAGGACCTCGGGAATCAGAAAGGCATGAATGAAATTCCCCTTCTATGAGCCTGACATGGTGTCCACTTTCCAGGCTCCTAGAGGGCGAGCTCTGCAGCAAAGCAGTCTGAGCTACCAGTTCAAGAGTAGAAATTTGCGGAGTTCTCCCACTGATGATCAATCTGAAGGAAGACCCCCCCCCCCTCTACCCAATATCCATTCATCATGGTCTGCCTTGGAGCAGCTCATACAGTTTGCCATTGTATTAGTCTCTGAAGGAAAGTACACTGCCTGAAGAAACTTGGTATGTTGAATGGTTGAATCCCAGGCTGTCATGGCAGGTCTGCAGATTTGAGATTTTGCCTTCCCTATTTGTTAATGTACGACATTGCAGTGGTATTATCTAGGAGTATTCAGAGAATTCATGGACACCAGAGGTAATGTACTGACTGAAGAGCCATAATTAAGGCTTTTGCTTCTTTGATATTTGTGTTTTTTCTGCCCTAATCAAACTCCCTGGACTTTTACATTTATTGAATATGTTCCACATGCCAGATGTAAAGTATTTGTGTAAACTTCCTGGCAAAGGGAGGGGAAAGAGAAAAGGCATTCCTGGATTGCTGTCAATTCTAGAGAAAGGGGAAGGGAAAATTAAGTAAGCAATTAGAAACTGCAGCTTACCCTTTGGAATAAAGCCCATCACGGAGGTAGTGTTGAGATGGTGGTATAGAAAAACAGATCCCGAAACATTTTTTTTTTCAAGTTTATTTTGATGTCTGGGTGAAAAGTGTCCATGGTGAACTTGAGCTCCAGAAGAACTAGATAAGGGTATATAAATACCAAACAGCCAACAAAAGAATATAACTGCAGCTAAGCATTTGCTGAACACCAATGCAGCTGTAGTATAAAGACCAAGCCCAGGAATGAAAATGAGAATGTAAAGCACAAAATCTCAAATTTCTGTGCTCTGGGTTGGTGGGGCTATGACAAAAGCATCCCTGAAGTCCAGGGTAATCACAAAAGCATGAGGAAGAAGCACAGGAAGCAAAGTATGAAGAGACCGTATCATGAACGTTTGGTAGCTTTAAAAAGATGTGCAGGAATGAGAAATCCAGAATGGGTTTCCATGTGTCCTTTCTCAGAACAAATGTCAGTCTTTAATGAAAACCTTTTTTTCTGCTGATGGTTGGGAATTTGTTCCATAGATCCCCGATAGAATACCTCTTTCAATGAGAGGAAAAATAGGTACTCTTGATTTGAGTTAATTTGTGCAATCCTTGAATAGGATGGGGGTGGAAGCCAAAATGGTTTACAGCCTCTCTCTATAATGTTGAGGACCAGTTGTTCTGAAGTTACAAGTCTCCATACAAAAGGGGGAATGAGAAAGTTTCGCTGATAGAGAAAAACAGGAGAGGCCAAGGTGAGCGAGGCTGAGGCAGACCGTCACAAATTAGTTTACTTGTCTGGAAAGGTACCATTTTGTCCTTTGATTTTTCTTGGATCTTTTTTGGAGAACTTAACTTTTTGCTATGGTTCTGCCTTTTTTTTTTTTTTTTTTTTTTTTTTTTTTACATAAAAGGTCCAGCCTTGGAAGGATAATTTTTCTGGAATTTTGGAACAGCAGAAATAAATAGCTGTTTAAAATCCTGCATAACCCTAACTCTCTCCTGCAGTCTTCAACATTTCAGCAGCAACATCAAAAAATCCTTACCCTATCCAGTGGGGCATCCAATCACCTGGACCTGACATCTTAAGGTAAGGACTGTACCTTTAAACAAGAGCATCTCCTTAACAGAGACCCAATAGCCACGTGAACTGGCAGAATCATAATTGCATTTGATAAGTGTATCTAGCTACTTGGGTACAGGAACTGAGCAGAGTTAAAACGTTGTTGCCCACTTTCATTTATCCTTGACATATGGGTTGGGTTTAGGTATCGGAAAAGACTCCCCCATTACTACAGCTCACACAGGCCAAAAACTCTCGAGCTTCACCTCTACCCTCAATCCCTCTGCCAATTACCTCAGATCGAGTTTGCAGATTAGATATAAAGTTACAGACAAAGAAGACTCAACGGAAGCCATATCTGCTATGCCTTAATGATCACAAAAAGTTACATGTACATTGGCCTTTCCGTTCCACCAGAGAGTCTTCAAAAGCCAGGGGATGGAGGGAGGCGAGTCAAGGATAAATGAAAACAGACAACACAGATAGAAAGTTATGGTAAGTGCATAACTTCTTTATCTGATGTTGTCGATTTTCATTTTATCCTGGACATATGGGGCAGAGTCCCCAGCTACCCTAGACTTTGGGAGGACTCATGGAAGGCTATTTCTGAGCACCACTGAGCCAAAGGATGCTCTTCCCCTAGAGACCAAATCAAATTTGTAAGGAGTAGTAAAGATAAGGGAGAAGCCCAAGTATCTGCTGCACATACATCATCCACTGAAGTATTAGATTTGAAAATTGCTGAAGTGGCTACAGATCTTATAGAATATGCTTTCACAGGCCTAGGCATGGCAATTTTCTTAATGTCATAGATAAAGGAAATGCAATCCTTGAGCCATCTTGGCTAAGGTCACCTTGTTGATTGGTTTACCAAACCTAGCACTTAAAAAGGAGACAAATAGTTGGTCAGATTTTCTCATAGCCTTCATCCTGTGAAGATAGCGTAATTGTTTCTGAACATCTAGCAAATGCAAACAAATTAACCTCTGTTCAAAAGGTTTGGAAAGAATACCGGCAAATTAATAGTCTGATTTTTGACACTACATCAGGTATTAAGGTGGGATTTGGTTGCATGGGAACGGTCTCTGAAAAATCTGATAAGGTGGTTTACTTGACAAGGCCTGAATTTCTGAAATTCTTCTAGCAGAGGTTATGACCACCAAAATAATGTTTTCCATAACAAATACTTTAGGTCACAGTCTGCAGATGGTTCAAAGGGATAATGTACAATGGTTTGTAACACTAGGTTTAGATCCCAAGGTAGAGTAGGATCTTTGAAAGGAGATTTCTGCAAAAAGGTGTCCTTTTTAAAATGACTTACAAAGTCTAACAAGCCAAGGAACGTTCTTCCAAACCATCATGGAAATTTGAAATTGCTGCTCGTTGTATTCTGGTGGTAGAAGGGGAGGATCTTACATTGAAAAGAAGCTATAAAATCTGACATATCAACAGAAGTAGAAAAGGGGGTCAATATCCCTTTCACGAGCCCAAATGGTAAATCTCTTCCATTTACTAGTATAAAGTTTATGGGTGGAAGGAGCATGAGAAGCTAGGAGAATCTGGTGTATCAGAGAAGAAAGGTTAAGATGCCTAGCAACTAATAGACCTGGAGGAACCATGCGGTCAGCTTGAGGTTCAGAATGTCTGGATGAACTAGTCCATCCTGAAGGTCTGGAGCTGGGTCCAGAGTCCAATGTTGTTGAATCAGATAAAGCCAAAGAAAGGGGAACCATATCTGTTGAGGTCAAAATGGAGCAATGAGGATTAATCTGCTCTTCAGAGTGCTTTATCTAAGAATTTTGGAATTAGAGGCATCTGGGGAAAGGCATAATAGGACTCTGGAGGGGCCAAGTGTGGAGAACAGAGTCTTAGTGACTTCTCCAAATGGGGAATCAGGGCAAAGTAGTTGCAGCACTTGCTGTTTAAGGAAGAGGTGAACAGGTCACAGCAAGTCTGGCCCCACTGATGGAAAATCTTTTCCATCACTTTTGGACCGAGAGGCCACTAGTGAGGCTAGAGAATACATCTGCACAGTTTATGTGCTATCACATTGGAACTCCCTAGTATGTGCATTGCTATTATAAAGCAGCTGGAAGAGAATGACCTCTGCCACACTGATTGCTTCTGGTCAATGGGAATAAGATTTGCTTCCTCCCAGTTTGTTGACGTACCCAACTACTGACATACTGTCTGTCTGAACTGAAAGTGCTCCCACAGGAAGAGCTATCTGAAAGGCTTGCAAAGCTAAAAGCACCGCTCCTTGTTCCAGAACACTGATATACAAGTTGGCCTCTAAGGGGGACCAAGTGCCTTGGACAGTCTTGCCCAGAAAATGCTCCCCACCCCATCAGGGAGGCATCTGTGGTCACTATAACTTTTGGTTCTGGAAGGATGAAGGGGCAAGCACAGGAGATTTTCTCTAGATAAAATCCATCAAGCTAGATACTACCTGCAATGATTGATCAGAATCTGGTCCAACATGGGTTGGTATAGCACAGACCACTGAGATGCCAGCAAACAGTGTAGAATTCTTATGAGATACCTGGCTAGGGGAACTCGAGTACTTGCTGCCATAGAACCTAAGGCCGGTAAAATTTGTCGAGCGGGTACCTTCTTGCTGTGAATTATTTTCTGAACTTGAGTTATGATTTTCTGAATTGTTACTGGGGGAGGGGATGCTACGGTTGTTGTTGTATTCAGCACTGTCCCTATAAACTCAAGTCGGAGACAGTACGGAAACATACGGAATCCTTGCAGTCTCAAGTGAGCTGCTACTACTGCCACACATTTGGTGAACACCCTGGGGGCTGTGGCGAGACCAAAGGGCAGCACCCTGACTTGGTTATGACTGGCAACCAGCCGGAAGTGGAGGAACTTCCTGGAGTGACTGCCCATTTATATGTGGTAATACGCATCCTGAAGATCTATCAAGCATGTCCAGTCCTTTTCCAAAAACAGTACAGAATTTCATTTGAAATGATTTGTTCAACACACTGAGAGCCCAAATTCTTCTCCAGTCCTGTCATTTTTGGCACTAAAAAAGAATCTTGAGTAAATGTTGGACCCTCTCTGGTCTGGTGGGGCTTCTTGGATGGACTTCTCTAGCAGTTTTTGAATTTCTAGAACTGCTAGTTCCCTTTGAATGGGTAGAATACAATATTGGGGATTTTTCTGCATGGGAGGGAGGGGAAAAGGGTATGGTATAACCTCTGGAAATAATCCTTTGTACCCAAGAAGCTATTAAATTTAGCCAGGCATTTTGGTACAAGGATAAGTGCCCCTCCAACTGCCTCCAGAAGAAGACAATTGGGACTACTTTCAGGAATGCTAAAAGGGCTTTCCAGGAAGAGAGAGTCTCTGAAGCCCTGATCCTGCAGACCACCTCTGCTGCATACACTGCATCTTCCATTGTAGTTCTCCCCTCTGTGCCTAGGAGAAGTGGCACCATGTGCGTCCTGGAAAGGCCCTTGGGATCCTTTAAACCATATCTTTCCACCACTCCTCCAATTCTTGGTAAAGGATCTTAGGGAGATGGAAAAACATATGCCCACAGCAGAAAGGGTCTTGCCATCCTTCTTACACCTGGATAATGTCTCTCTAACTCTTGGGACCAACAGACGATCCGTCAAACGGTGCACTGACGAATGAAGACTTAAATGGCTCCACAAAGTCACATCAGAGCATACAGGCATGTCTCCTTATGGCTATGCCTGAACCCACTGCTCTGGTGGTCCCTTCAGCTGCATGCACATTAAGCCTTATGGTCAAGATTGACAGACTCTAGGGTGGCCAACTGGGAAGCAAATTTTTCTTGGATCTCCTCAGTAACAGCTCCCACCAGGGTATCTGACAACTCCTTGATCAGATACCTCTGAAGCCTGATAAAATGTGCCAGGAAATTTCAAGACCTTAAGGCGAAGTTTGATGAAGTTTACAATTGCTTCCCAAATCTATCTATTGCCAGAGACTCTGTTGGGTGGATGGATTCTCCTCAGTGGGTTCCTCTTCCATGGCAGCCACTACAACCATGACATCTACAGCTAAACCTTTAGCCCAGAATTGCTTATGCTCAGGTGCAGAAAAAATTTTGTCTGGTTTATTGGGGATGGGTTTAATGGTGTCTGCAGCTTTCCACGCTCACTGAGAAGTCAACTGAAAAAGTTAGTCAGTGGGCAGAATCAACCAAGTGGTAGAAGGGCAAGTACCGAAAGCCTGCAGGTAAATTGATTTCTCAGAGGAACAGTTCTGGGACTTCCAATCACCCCTCTGTTTCAAAATTTCTACGATGTCTCCAAAGGAGACATTATCAGGGGGTGAACTTTAGGTACCCCACCCAGTCATCAAAAATCAGGTATCTTCCGTGACTGATTCCTGTGAGGAATCTACGTGCTTCCTCTTGCACTTCTAAGGAACCTCCTCAGGAGGACCGCCTAGAGAGTTATCAGAAGATGACAGTATCTGTATCTGAGATTCCTGAGATTTTTGTACTTACTGCTTCAGTAGAGAGAGGAGTCAAATAACTGGGCGTGAGAAAGGTATTTGCTCCAAGGAGGAAGGGACTGACAGTCACTAAGAGACAAGGGCCCTCTCTCCATTGCTTTGAAGGGTGGCCCCTCCAAAGAGGGAAGGGAGCCTAGAATCGAGATAGACTGCCTCAGAACTGTGGTCACTCCCTGCTCTGAGGAAATCACCTCAGAAACAGAAGCCAGAGTCAAACTGAATTGCACTTGTGCTCCAAGGTGTAGGGATTTCTCAAAAAAAATGGAGTAGACTCCTTGCTCTTGGAGCAGACAGGGCAAAGTAAGGCTGGGAGGTCTCTGGATCAGAAAGAACCAAAGAATTCTGGGTAATAACTAGTTCCACAGTGAGCGAGATCTCTGGAACTAATGCAATCGGCAGTGGATGCCTCAGAGCTGTAAACCCCGATGCCTCACAGGAGATAAGAGGAAGAGTAATTAAAGGGGGGTGAATGAAGGTTCAGTTCTTAAACCCATACGGGATGGAGCCAAAGGGAATCCTGTAAAACCTCTCGCCCACAAATTTTTAAATAATCAATCTCTCAGCATCAACTTCTGTAAGACTTTTGGTGGAACAGACTGATATTAGAGGGGGTGATATAGGCCTCTGAAGGAAAACGTCAGGTAACTCACCCCCAAAGGGGTCAACAGATGGGCAGTAACTAGTTCTGGGTAAAACTTTTTTTTTTGCACTAGATCCATATTCTGCTCCAATGTAGTTGGCATTGAGGAAGAGACAGGGAGCAATATTTCTTGTGATGAAGCCTTTGGCATCAACGGTTTTGAAAGAGTAATAGTGGTCGGTGTCGGTGAGTTTTCCAGTACAGAAGTCTTATAGCCAGAGTCCATCAGATCAGAAGAACGTTTAGGAGCCAATGATCTAGGCTTCTTAGGTGTCGGTGTCTAAGTGGACGTTGGTACTGACAAAATTCTCTTTCTGCCCTTCTCCAAAGAGGACGATGAAGGGGAAGTAACATCCGTTTTACTCTTGCTCTGAGCAAATATGGCCTCTCCAAAGGTGGAAGGAATCAAACCTTTCAAAATTCATTTTTTTCTTTCAACAAGAAGCCTAAGACTAAAGTCATGGCCAATACTAGAATCTTCCTGTAAATGTACAGGACCCAAACAAACATAACAGGTGCAAATCTGACAGAGGGATTTTATGGCCGCACTTTTGGCATTTTTTGAAGCCAGAAGGAGCCTTAGTTTTCTCAAACATAACAAAAAAGGCTGGAAAGGGCACACATCACACTAACATGAAAAAGAGAAGGTATGTTCAAAACATGAGCAACACTAGTGAATTTGTGAAAACTTTTGACATGTCACAAGAAATATTTTAAAGGAACTATGGAGTTTTACTTGCTCAGTATGTGATTTTGATTAGCTTAACTGGGTTCACATGACTGGATGAAACTTTTTTGAATTCATTTTTAAAAGGAACTTGTCAGTTTGATGTGTGTTATCTGATGAAGTCTGACTTGGTTTGGACGAAAACGACTCTTCCATTTTACTGGCGTTAATTGTGTGGAATAAAGCCTTTTTTGAATACATTGTGCTGCCTCTCCACTTGTGTGCCTTTCTTTACTTGAAAAAAAGATACGATAGAAAAACACACACAAACAAAAAAAGCTAGGCAGGAAAGCAGTCTTTTTTGCTTCTTTTTGTTAAGAAAAGGGAGAAAGAAAGAGAAAGAAGCCATCAATGATAGTAAAAGAGTACACCGAAGTGTAGGGAAAGATGGCGGTCAACAATGATAATGGCAGAATACACCGGCTTGTGCAGAAAAAAAGAGACAATTACAACTTGAAGGGTAAAGCAACAGTGAAAAGGATGATAGAGTTAAAATAAGGTAATAACCACAGGAAAAAAAGAAACCTGAAGAAACATACTATCCAAAATATGTACTTAGCTCAATGTCTCTGGCGAACACGCCTGTCTGGAAAAGCAGCAAATGAGAACGAGGTAACTGGAAGAGAGGGATTGTGGGTAAAGGTTACACTTGAGAGCTTTTGCCCCACATTAGCTGTAGTTATGGCATAGTTGGTTTCAGCTGGAATTTAACCCATATGTCAAAGATAAAATGAAAACTGACTTCAGATCAGATGATTTGTTATCTGACTCAGGCATGTCTGGCAGTAATTTACTCATGTCCTCCACAATTGATTTATCCCCACTAGTCAATGGCCTCTTTTCAGGGGAGATCAGGTGGTATTTATACTTGATAGAGTAAATTTGTCCATAACACTGGGGAACTTCCACTACTACTTTTGGTAGTAGGGGGAAGCATTTGTGTGTAATGCAACAAACTTCCTGTTCCAGGCACAGAGATGGCCTGCAGAAACAGGGAGAAAACATGGCTGAGTCAGCTTGTGCTGAAACTGAAATGAAAGTTACTGAAAATGTTGTCAAAATGGTAAAAGTTTTCTCTTGATGACATGGATGCAGAAAAAACAGCGACATTGGAGAAAGAAAATTGTGAAGGAAAAGGAGATTATAGCTGAAACAGAGGTGGATTCAAAGGAAATCTTTCACTGAAAACTGAAGGAGAAACAATTACCTCTGAACAAAATGCGTAATTAACCTCCAATTGGGGGGGGGGGGTGCGGGATGATTATTTGGAAGAAATGGTAAACCAAAGTGAGCCAGAAAATGGAGCAGCAATTTCATGGAGCCACATCATGGAAAAAAATAGAAGAAAAAGGAAAAGAAGAGACTGCCAGAAAAAGTTCCAGAGACAAAAATGTACGCACAAACTGTTGAAGGAAAAAAGAAGAAAGAAGAAATAAAAGAAAAAAGTACACAGTATGTGTGAGCAGTAAAAAAAAAAAAAAAAAAAAAAAAAAAAGAAGAAAGCTTTGATATGTATGAGGTTTGGGACCGTCATAGCAGCTCCTGGTGTCAAAGCAAAAGAGGTAAGAGCATTTATTTTAACTAATGAAGAGACTTTTTGTGACTTGATATTATGGAATTTTTTTTTGGGTGCATATGAACAAAAGAAAAATATTTATCCAAGGTCAGAATATGTGGTGTAAGCATTTTACAGACAAACAATAAAAAGAATAATGATCCAGTTTATAACTGAAGTTGAAGCAAAAGAACTGAAAGAACATTTAACTAAATGTTACGTAATGGACACTACAAAAAATATATGATGAAATAGGACTATGGACAAGGGGAAGGGAATGTGGAGCAATACTGAAAATGGAAAATTATAATGTTATGCATGCACCAACTATTAATATTCATGGTACAGGGGTAACTGACTTTTTTTTGTGGAAAAATGATAAAATGATCATTTAATCAATGAATGTGATAGAAAATGATGTTCTTTATGTGGTAAAACAGGGTATAAATGCAAAAAAAATGTGATTTAAAGTGCAAAAAAAACCATGACAATACTGGTCATTTACGGCTAGAATGTGAAATGAATGTGCAAGAAAATGAAGTTATAGAGGAGAAAGAGATAGAAGATTGTATTATACAAAAAAAAATGTACAAAAAGATGTGAATGATAAAGAAGCTTTACATGAAGTTAAAGAAAGTAACCAGGAAAAAACAAAGGAGTCAAGTGAAGAAGCTGACTGGCACACAGTAAGAAATAAAAAGAATTTGATAAGGAAAATAATGGAAAGGGATAAACATTTTATTATACTAACTTCTTAAAAGCTGAAAATATTAGCTTTAAATGTGAAGAGTATGAAAAATCTTGAGAGTAATCATATTAATGTGTGCTGCAGCAGATGCACAGTGTTTTAGAATATATCATATTATTAACAGAGGAAGCAAGAACACAAACTGAAAAACTTTGGAATGGTGCAGTAGTTTGGAACATGGGGAAAGAAACATGCTCAGGCATATGTATATTATGTTAAGAAACCATTAAAATATTTGATGTAACCATAATGGAACTAGGATGAATTCTGGTAATAGACTTGAAATAGAAAAATATGTGTACAGAATTACAGCTTTATATGCATATGTAACAAAATAAGAGAGAAATTATGTTTAAAAATATTCTTGAATGTATTTGTGTAAACATGGGCATTATAGTGTTAGGTGATTTTAACTGTAATTTAAGAAAAAATAAAATCAACAGTGATGTTATTTATTTATTTATTTCAGTTTCATTACCGGGAAGTTCACTGGGCATGGGGGCCCATTTTCAGTGGAGGCCCGGGGAGAAAAAGCTCCACAAAAACACAGAAGAAACATTACAAGTTAAACAGGTGGATACAAGGTAGTCTACAAACAATACCAGATTACTAGAATTAGCAAAATAGCAAAATTACTGACAGTTTCAATTTTGCAAGAATTGGCTTATTATATAAAATTATATATACTATATAAAAAGGCAGAGAAAAAGCAAAGAGAAAGAAGACATTAAACTTTAATGTTGGATGCTTAAGCAATTAGTATTTTATAAGAGGCGAGGAAGGTATGAGGTACGCTTGGGTAGCTTAAGCATATAGAGTAAAAGATGCTTTAGTTGCTAATACTTTGGTATTTTTAGGAAAGATTGGAGAAGGATCAGGGGGTTATAGAGGTTAGCCTGGAGAGAAGGGGGAGGATAGTTGGACCGGTGTAGGTTGGAGAGTACAGTTGCAGATCCTATTCAGATAGAGGTGAGAATGGAGTTGGGTTTTGAAGTTGTCTAGGTTGTTGCAGGATCTTAGGGAGGAGGGTAGGGCATTCCATTTCTTAGCAAGGGTAAAGGATAACAGAAGTTGACCTGCAGGGCGCTTAGGTTTTTATACTGAGATCAGGTTTTGGTGAGAAGATCTAAGGGATCTGAGGAGGGTATAGGGTTGCAGAATATTGGAAAGAGCAGGACAGTTAGTGGGATGGAACACTAGTTTGTGGGTTGTGGTGAGTTGTAGAAAGTTAAATTGATTAGGGAGTTCAAGCCAGTTTAGAGAGTGGAGGGAGGTGCAGTGATAGGAGGAGGATTTGGAGGCAAATTTGGAGATTTTATTGTAGCATTGTTCCAATTTGGAGGTAAGGGTAGAAGACAGGTTAGTGAGCAGTGGAGCGCCATATAGTAGAGAGGGAAGGCGGTAAGTAGAGGCAAGGGTTTGCCTAGTGGAATGGGACAAAGTGGATGTTTCTATACAATAGACCAAGTTTTATATGCATTTTTTTTGATGTTTAGCTGAATATGAGTGTTGAATTTGAACTGGTCATCAATTGTAACACCCAGAAGTTTAGTGGAGTTTACTATTTCAATCACAGAGTTGTTGAGGCTAGTTATTTGGAAAGAGTTTTTATCAAGAGGAGAGGATTTGGAGGGGGAGAAGAGCAGGATCTTTGTTTTGTTGGCATTAAGGGAGAGATTGTTTTGGAACATCCAGTTTTCAGTAGTAGAAAATGCTGTTTGGGTTAGTGCTTGGAGCTCTGTAAGGTTAGGGGCATGGCAGATCAGAGTGGAATCATTGGCGTATTGCACAATTGTGGTGTTGGGGATGGCTTTATGAAAGTTGTTGGTACAGATATTGAATAGTAAAGGGCCAAGAATGGAGTCTTGAGGTACAACGGTGGGGGTAGGAAGGAAGGTAGATGTTGCTTGGCCCCATTTCACAGCTTGGGACCTGTTTCAAAGGTAGCTAGAGAACCAGCGGAGAGCTTTTTGGCTGAGGTTGAGGTCAGAGAGGTGGTTTAGAAGGAGGGAGTGGGAGATGGTGTCAAAAGCTTTGGATAGGTCTAGTAGAATGGATGATACTAAGTTACCAGAGTCACATGCAGAGTTTACAGAGTGAAGGAAGGAGAGTAGGGCGGTGCTGGTGCTGTGTCCAGGCCGGAAGCCGTGCTGGGTAGGGGAGAGTAGTTGGTGTTCAGTGAGGAAAGGCATGAGCTGTAGGTGGATACATTTTTCTAGGATTTTGGATATAGGGGAGAGGATAGCAATGGGACGGAAACTGGAGACATTACAGTTTTTGCCCCCTTTGTGGAGTGGAAGAATGAAAGCAGATCGCCAGATTTTGGGTACATAGGATTCAAGTAGAGATCTATTGATTAGGATGCTGACGGGAAAGGCAACGGAGTCTGAGGCTATCTTAAGGAAGGTAGAAGGAATGTTATCAGGGGCACTGGAGCAAGGCTTTAGTTTATAGAGTAGTTTCTTTATTAGGTTGGTGGGTACTGGTTTGAGGTTGAAAGAGGGTTGGGGTGAAGGAGAGGGAGATTGCTTTGGGGGGAGGGTTGTTATTAGTGAAAGTCTTGGTAAGTTCGGCGACAGAGGAGAAGGAATTGAATAGTGAGGCAATTTCTGGGTCAGATTTGCTGGTATCAAGGCAGGGATTGTTTTTTGTACCTGGTTTAAGGAGGGAGTTAATGGAGTTCCAGAACTGTTTGGGATTTTTTGTGTGGTTTTCTTGTAGTTTGATGTAGTAAGATTTTTTGTCTGTAATGACTAGTTTTTTTGCAAGATTTCTTAGTTGTTTAAATTTAAGGAACATATCAGGCTGTTTGTGTTTATGGTAGGCTTTCCAGGTTTTATCCCTTTGAAGCATAATGTTTTTTGTCTCATTGGTGAGCCAAGGGGTTGTTTTAGTCTTGATTATTTTTCTTCTTAATGGAGCTAGGGAGTTAAGGATAGTGAAGAATGTAGTGTTGAAGTAGATGACAGCTTCATCTAGAGGCAGAGTTTCTAGGGGGTTCCAGTTGGTTAATTTCAGGGAGTTAGAGAAAGAATTTTGATTAAAGTTAGTTGGGTTACGAGTTTGAATAAAGTGGTGAGAGAGAGGGGAGGAGGGAGTGACTCGAATGAAGAAGGCAGGGAGGTGGTCTCCTAATGGGTCAGGATTGACACCACATTTTATAACTTTGTTAGGATGTGATACTAGTATCCAGTCAAGTATGGAGCCAGGGGGGTTAGTTTTGTTAGGTCTGGTAATGGAGTTGGTAAGTTGGGTGAAGTTGAGTAGGTTGATAGTTATGGATGGATTAGGGTTATTAATTTTCCCGCAGTCAATGTTTACATCTCCCAAAATAAAGGTCTCAAGTTTAATGTTGGATGAGGACCAGAAGAGGATATCTTCCAGTGTACTGGTATTGTTACCAGGAGGAATATATAGGGAAAAAATACAGATGCTTTTGTGGTTGTTTATTTTTAGTATGCCAATAACTAGTTCAGCATTATTAAAAGTGGGAATGGTGTTGGGGTATGGGGTTATAGTTAGGAGGTTAGAGTAGATTAAAGCAACTCCACCTCCTCTTCTATTAACGCGGTCGGATTGGAGAGAATGAAATCCTGGAGGTAGAAACTCAGAGTCATTAATATGTGGTTTTAGCCAGGTTTCAGAGATGGCAGCTATGTCTGGGGAGTTATGGGACAGCCAGGCATGGGAGAGAGATGAATTATTTTTAGGCTTTGAGCGTTAATTGTTAGGAACTTGAGATTTTTATGTGTAATTATTTTGTTGGAGCAAGACTGATTTGTAGGAGAGAAGTTTGGACCTGGGTTGGGGTGTATGTCACCAGCTAAGTGAAGGCAAGTAATGTTGGGGATATGTTTACTAGAGTTATGTTTTGGTAGATGATGATGGTAATGAGTTGGGTTTGGTTTGTAGTTGTTTTCAAAGATGAGAAAAAAATATATTTTTAAGACAAGGATAGGGTGGGAGGGAATTAGTGAAGCAGAGATGTTGTGAAAGTGGGATGTGTGGTGATGCTGGCGTGTCAAAGGGGGAGAGGGCACATAACAGTTATTATAGGAGGTTAAATGGTATAGAGATAGTAGAAGTAAGATGAAGGGAGAGTAGAGTAGGACTTTGGAAGGAAGGCTGAGCATGGTAGAGGGCGATAGTAAATGTTAAAAGAGAAGCTAATAAGAGATGATGTGTTAGGGGTGTGGTATGGAGAGGTAGGGAGGGGAGGGAAATAGAATGGGAGGGTAGAGAGTGACTCTTAATAGGCTGAAGAGGGATGTGCTAATACTGAGGGTATTCTGATTGGTTGGCAAGGGGGGTTGGACCATAGGATAAGGATAAATGTAGGTTTACTCAGTATGGGTGGGAATTGGGGGCAGGGTAGGGGAGTGGAGTGAGCCGGCAGGGCAAATGGAGCGGGAAGAACCAAGAAGGCGGGAAGGCCCAGAATCAATCAGTGACCAGAGGCAGGAAAAGGAGGACAACTGCAGGGGGTGCAGGTATATGGATTACAAACTTTCTTGAAACTAAAACTCTTAGTTCATAAATTTATGGGAAAAAAATCAGCTAGTAGAGCAAGTATGAGAATAGGAGAGATAACAGTACAGTTTTCTTGGTGAGGGGCAGAGACACTTCCTAGATAGAGTTAGTGGAAAATATGGGGAAGTTATTGCTGGGCTTGATTATTAGGAGTATGCTGCCACCTAGTGGGAAAAGGAGGGAGGTGCACTATGAGGAGATGAGGTCCAACTTAGACGTTCAGTATATAAAAGTTAGATAAAGGTTAATTTAGGGTAGCAGACAGTAAGACAGTATGCCAAGTTTGGGGTGGGATGGTGGGGGGGGGGCTGTGCATAGACAGCTATTAGGTTGCTTTCACGTGAACCAGGGAAAGAAGCTGCTCAAGTAAAGTAGATGCAGGTAAACATATGCAAGACAAAGTACATACACCGAGTCTCTTTAGGGAGAGAGGGTACCAGTACACTTGATATAGATCAAGCAGACTGTCCACCACCGTCTTCTCTTTGAAAGGAAGGATACTCTGTTTGGTAGTGAAAAGGGCAATAACACCTTGGGGAGCGGCGAGAAACGTGAACAGCAGCCTAGTCACAAGGCCAAATGCACAGAGGACGCTAGTGGCCCAGATTTAAAAATGGCACCTTAGTTGTCTTCCAGGAGAAATAATATTTAAGGTTAAAATGGTTAAAGAAATTATGAGAAGTGGAAAGTATATGGAAAAATAACCACTGGATCTACAAAAGGAATCAAATTAGGACAGACATTGATTATTTTTAATATCTGATAGTTTAAAATGTATCCACAAAAGAATGAAGTATGCTGGATTTTCAGATCATGTGGCTATATGGGTTAACGTACAGGAAAATTAATATATAAGAATAGGAAAAGGAATACAGAATTAAAGAAATTAGATTTAGAAGAGAATAAAATTATGGAAAAAGCATATGAATATGAGATAGTTTTATGAGAACTGGACCCTTTGGTGGCTTACTTTTAAAGAGAAATATAAAAAAGTGTTTTTAGAATATAGAACGAAAACAGAAGAAAAGAAAGAGATGCAAGATATTAAGTCAAGAAACAGTCAGAGACTTAGACAAGAAAAATGATTATGAAAAAAAGAGAAATGTATAAAATTAAAATGAACTTGTTACATAAACAAAAATATTGTTTACAAGGAAAAAAGAGGTAGCACCATGTTTAAGTAAAATAATAATACAAGGAAAAATAAGAAAATTAAAAATGAGGAAGGTAAGCAAATAAAATAGATAGAAGGAATATGCGAAATAATTAAAGAATATGTACTGGAATTATTTAAGAGAGAAAAAAACAAATTTATAAAGAAGAAAAATCAAATAATTAAGATGAGTATTTAGAACAAAAAAAAACTAGGAAAGAACTGAATGAAATTCTAAAAGATGTTAAAATGAATTCTGCAAAAGGACTGGATGGAACCCAATATAGTATATATAAAGAAATGAAAGAGTGGCAAAAAATATTTCTTATAGAATGAACGAATAGTTAGAAACTAGAATTAGAGAGAAAGATGTGTACAGGAGTTAAAAAAATTTATTTTTAAAAAAGGAAATAAAGGAGACAAAAAATTTGGAGACTTGTAACACTGAATAATACGGATTACAAAATTTTTATGAGAAGAACAAAAAGGTTACAAAAAAAGGAAAGAATATATGACCAAAATGTATTTGGAAGAAAAGGAAGTCAAGAGTTACTATGGATAATAAGAGAAATAACTGATATAAATTAAAATGTAGAAGTGAAGGTTATGAAAGAGGATACAAGTAAAGCCTATGATAATATTCAATATAAATCATTATGGAGAATTTTGCAGGCATATAATGTAAGCAAAATTTATGACAATAAAAGGAACTATGGAAAATTTCAGTAGTCGGCCGACCGGCACTTATGAACTGCTTCCGCTTCGGGCACCGCACGGCAAGAAATACTAGGGTAATGGCGTCGGCTGCATGTTTTATACCCCTGATGACCTGACATCATGGAAGAAGGGACAGCAACCACGCAGGACCCAAGACTTTGTTAATCAGGCCGACTGAGGGCTACTGCAAGCAGATAACCCAAATGTAATGACTGCAACAGTGAAACACGAAGAACATCTACGTGAAACTAAATGTAAATGGCAGGATTGGGGAAGAAATAAAAACAGAACGTGGAATAAAGCAGGGCTGCCCAGCTAGTAGTATAACTTTCTCATTAGTTATAAATGTAATAGTGAAGGAAATTAATAAAATGTCAAGTACCGATGGATATAAAATGACTAAGGAAGTACAACTGCCAATAATTTATAACTATGTGGAAGATATTGTATTAATTATTAAAAATAAAGTATGGATGGAAGAAGTGAATGAAAAATTAAGTATAAATTGAAAAAATTGAATGAAGAGAAAAATAAAGGATTTGGTTTTGAAGTTATGATAGGAGGTATCAAGTTCAATGAAAAATATATACATGTATTTGGAATCATATTTGGAAGGCATGAATACAGAGAAAAACAATAGGATAATGTATTAAAGAAGTACAGGATATGACTTTTTTGGAAATCACAGATTTTCATAGAGAAAAAAAGCAAACTTGTTGAACACCAAAGTAATAGGAAAATTGTTTACGTTGCTAACATTTATATGATTTCTATTAAGTATGAAAAGGAACTAATGATGATTATATTTTTTTATATGGGGCTCTAGACTGAATCCAGTCAATAGAGGGATTCTATACTTGAAAGAAGAGTAAAGAGGCTTGGGTTTAATAAACGCAATAGCAAATACATGCATCTTTAATCTTATATAGAAGTTATTAAAAGGAATTATGTAGGAAATAAAAACTTGATAGAAATGATACTATAAATACAAAGAATTGTGGAAATGAATGGAAGTTAAAAAAGTAAAAGCATTGTGAATGAAGAAATGAAAGCGTACAAAAACAAAATTGTGTTATTGAAAATAAAGAATATACATAAGAAAAATAGAAGAAATAGTACTTAAATATTATAGAAGCATTTTATTGCATTGATGCATGGAAAGATTTAGAAATAGTTAAGAAAAATCCATAATGTTGAGATACAATAACTATAAACAGATTAAAGAATGTAATGATTTTTTGTGGAGATTGTCTATTAGAAAATTGCCAGTTAATGCAAATATGCTATACAAGAAAAAGCAAGATGGAATATGCAATTCTCAAAAATGCAACCATCACAATGGGTGAAGACAACATCAACTGCCTTGAACTTAATTCCAGCCACTCTTCCACTAATATTAATCTCCAACTTCACCCAACTCACAGAATCCCCCAGCAGACCAAACAAAGGGACTGATAATAGATCCCACTTAGACCTGATTCTGGTCTCAAACCCTAATAAAATATCCTCAGCTGGAATACTGCCAAACACGCTCAGTGATCATCTACCAGTCATACTTCTCAACTGTACAGGTTTTCAAAGAATGGACAGATTTCTGCCTTATCTTTTTGGTGTGTTCCCCTAATATCTGTCCCTGTCTGGCAAATAGCCAAGGATTGGAGTCATGAAATAATGACAAACATTTGAGTTTAAGACTCCACATCCTTCGAAAAAATTCATGTTAATGCAAAACCTATTATTCTATCAACTTGCTACGTTTGTAAGACCAATATTTAAAATCTGTCCCTATTTATCCCCCCATCATTTTAAGCTTTGTCCAGATTTTTTGCTCTAAGAGATTGAGAGGTATGCTCCCAGGTTTTATTATCCAAGCATCCCCTTCCAATCATAGTCAGCATCAATACTAACAAAGGAACTTGACCTCATTCAACCCTATAACCTTCAACAACATTCTAAAATCTACAAACTGGCAACCACTAAACAAAGCTGTTGACTACTTCAATAACACCTTCATGAATACTCTAAATAGCTCTGCACCTATACGACTACAGAGAATAAAAAAATAACCATGCCACCCTGGCTATCCAAATCCACTTGACTTCTCATACATACTAAGAGACAAAATATGGAAATTATGGCAAGCCCACAGGAATACCACAGACCTAGTGAAATTCAAAGAACTTTGCAACAGTGTAAAAAAAAAAACTAAACTAGTCAAAAAAAAGATAAAAAAAAAAGAATTTTACCAAAAATTACAGTCCAACAACCATTAGAACCCAAAGAGATTCAGAAGCTCCATTACCTCGCTTTGTACCCAGGCAAGAAAAACAACCCATGCCCTCATCCAGACAAAAGCCCAGAAGACAGCCACCTGTTTTAACACCTTCTTTATTAGCTCCATAGCAGACATCACTGCATATTCTCTCAGACAAATCTCTACATACCCACCCTTACATCACCCACTCATTCCCCTCCCCTACTCGCTCCCAATTGCCTCAAAAACCCAATACCCACCCCTCTTCTTCCTTCACCCTAAAGCCCACCCCAACCTTAACTACAAAACGACAACTACTAAAACTAAAAACCTGCTACAATGCCCCTGATAATCTTCCCTGAGAATACCTGAAAATTGCTAGAGTCCTATGTTCCCATAGCCTGGAAAAAAGCCTTTATCCTCCCTCTCCACAAAGGAGGCAACAATACAGACATCACTAACTTTCAACCCATAACCATTCCCTCCCCAATCTCTAAAATTCTAGAAAAATGCATCAGTACCCAACTTTTCAACTACCTTCTGAACAACCAATTACTAATCACCCTCACATGGATTCAGACCTGGCCACAGTACCACAACTGCCCTTCTCTCATTTATGGATACAGTAAATAGAACCCGTGACAACAAACTAGTCTCAGTCCTCTTCTTTGACCTTTCCAAAGCCTTCGACACTGTTTCTCACCCTCTCCTCTTCTGCCAGCTCTCTAACATTGGTCTGTCCCTCCGAACTCTAAACTGGTTCTCTAGTTACCTAGATCAAAAACAGGCTGTTAGATGGCAAAATGTCATCTCTCCTTTCCTCAACACCACCACCACCGGCATTCCCCAAGGTTCCATATTTGGACTAATCCTTTTTAGTATATTCATAAACAATTTCAACTCATCACCATCTCAAGGAACTGTAATTCAGTATGCAGACGGCTCCACCATCATCTGCTCTGCCAACTCTATTTCTGGCTTATTTATAGTAACTCAAAATGATTTCTCTGAAACAGAATTCTGGATGCACAACAATCACCTTTTCCTAAATCCCCAAAAATCTAAAATCATACTCTTCACACCTAAAAAAATCAAGTTATCTCTCTTCTCTCTTGATAAATCAATAATACAAGTTGTTACCAACCCAAAACTGCTCAGTCACTATTGATGAACACAAAATCTGACCTTCATATACAACAAAACATTCAGAAAACATATTACAACCACGAAAAGAACAAAAATAGTCCTGAACACTCCACTAGATAAAACCAACAAAATATTGCTCGTGGACCCGAAGAATGGAATCACTGTGCACCATAAAATCCAGTCCGATACTTTAATGAATAAAATGTGCAACAACTTTAAAACACAGTAGGTTAAGCACTTTCATCTAACTTGTAGACTTCATCAGAACAACTAATGATAAAATCCCTCATGTTTTTATACAAGCTTCTTTCAATCAATTCAATTAATCAATCAAATAATTGAAGACAATTTAAAGTGCCAGTGCTCTCTGTATCAACTGATGTCATACTAATGTAATATAATAGCTTATCTAATATTTCATAGGAACACATTCCACATCATGATGAGATATTACTTTAAAATTAGTAACAAATTGAAAATTTAAAAATATTTCTAATGACCCCCCTTTTTTTATTTTATTATGTTTTTTGATATTTTCCTTCTAGTGTCCTTTTAACTATTATTTTCCAATGTTGGCTTTATGGAAATGGTGTCATTCAACCCTGGATAGACAGAAGCATTTAATCTGATCTGCCATCTAGTCTCTTTTTCCCCTAATAAATATTAAACACTCCCCCCTCTTGGATTCACTTTCACACATTCAAGTATACCAAAATTGAATGTACTACATTTACTGTTCCCGTCAAGATGCCTCCACAAAGCATTTTTCTTATCCGTTTTTTTAATTTTGTAACAGTGCTCAAATTCTATTACGAAGACATCTGTCCATCTTTCCTACATAGAAACATGGACAGTTACTACACTTAGCCATATATACCACATGTGGGGTCCTACAATTCCCCTTGAGGAACCACACAGTGGTATTATTAATATCTTCCAAGGTTACAGACGGGCTTTTAATAAATAATTAAATGGCATTGGTTGCGGTTCCCACATTTTGTGGTACCTGTCTTTTTTAACTCCTTGTGGTCTGCATTTTTCCTTTCCAATTCGGTTTTAAGATTAGTTCCTGTTTTAGAAACAAGTACTGGTTTAAATCCCACTAATTTAAACACGTCATTATCAGTTTTTAATATGTTCCAATTTTTAGTTATTATTTTCTTTATTTCCTGCATCTCAGGGGCATATTGCAAAATGCATGCATTCATGTATCCTTCTAATTCATTTTCTTTCTGATTTATATTACCTCTCCCTATATCCATATTACTATTCCCTAATATAGGTTTGAATTTTCTGCCCCATTCATTCATCACATAATTTTTAATGTCATGTATCATAACCACAGGATACCATGTAGATTTGAACATATTTCCTATATAGTCTAATTATTTAACTAAATCAGTGTAGTCCGAAGTCATCCTGGCAGCTCTTACACATTTGGCCCTTAATACTTCTTTTTTGGCTCATGGGATGACAGCTAGTAAATTCTAAGTAGGTGTTACTAAAAGTACTTTTTCTATAAATTTTAGATTTAAACCTTCCTTCATCTATAGTTATGTAAGTATCTAGGTAGGATACAGCTTTTTTATCTATATTATAAGTAAACCTCAAATAATCACACCTAGTGTTCAAATAGTCCATAAATTCCTTAAACTTGTCCCTGTTCCCATTCCAAATCATAAATATGTCGTCCAAAAACCGCAGGTAACACAAAATATAATTCCTCCATTCAGTAGAAAGAATATACTCAGTCTCCCAATCAATCGGAAACATATTTGAAAATATGGGGGCGCAAGCTGCCCCCATCGCCACCCCCTTATTTTGCAGATAATATTCTCCTTCAAATAAAAGATAGTTGTGGTTTAACACGATTTCCATAAATTCCAAAATCAAAGAAGTTGCTTCCCATGTTAAACCTCCATATTTTATTATACTGTTGTTAAACCTATACAACCCTTCCTCCTGGGGTATGCTAGAAAATAAATCAACTATATCAATAGTTACAAGGGATGTTTCTGTTGTAATGACTTCAGTAGCGAGTCTCCCTAAAAAGTCCCAGGAATCTATTATAAGATGTGTTGATTTTTTGTATATAGGTTTTAACCAGTTATCAATAACCTTCCCAAAAGGGAAGGTTTTAGACTTACTGCCAGAGATTATTGGCCAAAAAGGGGGGGTCATTGGGATTCTTATGTACTTTAGGTACCCCTACTATGGTACTAATGACAGGATACTCCACTTTCAAAAATTATTCGAGCAATATGACATTGAAGGACTATATTAAGGACTTTGGAAAGAAACTAAAGACAAAATAACTGCCTCTAGATCTAGGGAGGTCACTGTCCCCCTTTTAGTCCTAATTAGGCCAGTCAGCGAGTATAATGCCCCCTTTGGCATGCATCTGTCCAGAAACAACCAACTGGAACACCCACAAAGATACCTTACTAAAAGGATACAAGGCCTAAACACTATATCCTACACGCACCTACTCAAAGCAGTGTCACTATACTCTGAATACTACAGACTGTTGAGGTGACCTATGTCTGGTATACAAGGCATCCTTTGACCCAATATTGACGGTTTTACTGTACAGCAGCAAATCAAGTGGTAACAGAAATACTCAATCTAAGGATCTAAGCTTCTTTTGCATTAAACACAACTGTATGGAAAAAACGATGCATCTCACAGAGAATACTGTTGCTCTGGAACAGATTCCCCCCATCCATGTAAAACAAGATTCAGACCTGTCCATATTTAAGCGCAATTTCAATCTATGGATGGGAAAAAGAAAATTTATCCCAGAACTGCTCCCTGTACTACTAATACACAGAGGTAGTTCCTAAATGCTTTATTCCATGCATGGGCCCCCTTCAAATTTATCTATGGTATGATCCCAGTTAATCTCACTAGGAGTAATATAATTATGGACTGTAGGATGGTTAAGGTAAATCTAACACCAAATGGAACAGGTTAATCCAAGGATCAAAAAGGAAACTGGCTATGCTTAACATAGCTCACAAGGACAGCTGGCCCTGTACTTACCTACGAAGCTAAAAGTAGATGGAGATGAATCAATTGTTACAAAGTTGGATACTGGAGACATAAGGGTCTTTAAATTTTATGAAATAGACACAGCCAAAGGAATGCCGTAACACAAGATGGAATGACAGTGGAGACAGTATTAAAAGTGGAAGAAATAGTGGTTGGAAACAAATAACACCTGGTGAACAGAAAACAATGAAGGTATTCTCAGCCTGCAAGACATTAATATGTGCTTGTAAGACAAAAATTGGAAATATTAAAAAAAACTGTCATGTATAATAGGGGGGAACAATAGCTTTATCATAATGGCTTCTCTCTGCATTATCTTGGAATATAAACAATCTTACCGCTATAGAAAAAATAGGAGTACAGAATTAAATTAAGAAATACAGAACACAAACAGCAATGCTGCATAAGACACTTGGAAAGAAATGAGCATATGAATTTGACAAAGAGGATTTCTGGATGGATATTCAGCAGAATATCACAGACAAACGAAAAGGTGAGCACTAATACTGACTGCTAGAGGAACTGTACTACTACTGAAGAGAAAAACAGGTAATAATGGTAGATCTGTGGCAGGTCTATATTAGATGAATGAAAGTTTATCTTAGCGAACGCTCACATGAGCGAAAATCCAGGAACTCGAAACTGCAATTGTGGGGGGGGGGGCTGCACCCCCCCCCACCCCACTAAATATATATTCCAACTCGGAGATTGCACTACAGTGAGGAAAGGGCAAATATTTCCATCTTCATTGTACCGCGATCTCACAATTGCGGTTTTGAGTTCTGCAATTTTCGCTCATGAGCGTTCGCCAAGATGAACTTTTGTTCATCTAATATAGACCCCTCTGTGACAGTAAGGGGCTATTGGCAAGGGAGGAAGATTACACTGGCATGTATTTACATTCCACCAAAAACTGCTATTGTGGAGCTTACGAAAATTTGGGGGAAATAATCAGCTTTCACCAGGGAATATTACTTACAGGTGGGAACTAGAACTCTATTTGCAATAGTGAGGATGTATCAGGGGGACCTAAAAGGGAAAATAAAACGGTAGCTTTATGAAAAAATTTTATGAAAATATTTAGAAGATGTGAATTCAATTGTTAGAACTCTTAAGTTACAATGACTGTGCTAGTCTGGATAGAAGTTGCATTTCTCAGGAGCATGTGCATTTAACTGAAAGCTTCAAGCACACATCAAATAACTATTTCAGATCATGCGTCGATAAAAAAAGATAAACATGCAGTCTAGTGAAGTAAATACGAGACACTGGAACTTTAACACCTACTAAAAATTACAGTTATTAGGGAAGGCAGACATTTCTTCGGAAGGAATAGCTAGTGAAAGGGATAAAATTAAAATAGAATTTTACAATATAGCAGAAATAAAAAAAATATGGAATAGTAATTTAGAGGAGCTGAATAAGGTTAACACACTGCAGAATAATTAAATCTGACAGCGCAAAAGGAGGTACACCTGCAGAGAGCTAAAAAGAAAATAAGCAAGTATTAGGATACATGCATGAGTACAGAAAGATTGTTGTTAAACTATTTAACTCTAGAGAACAAAAAAAAAAACGTTCAATGACTTGGGCAACAGAAAGCAGAAAATACAGTTGCCAACCTTAGTGAGCCTATGACAAGAAAAGTAGACAGATTCTACTGGGATACTTCAAAAACTTTATGAAAGTTTGTATAAAAGCATAAAAAAGTGGAATCCCAAAAGCAAGCACAAATGGAAATAGTTATGGAACATTTGCTTATTAAGTTGCAGGAAAATGCGATTTAACCACTAATAGTTAAGATAAGAGGAGAGGAGATAAAAACAGTGATGCATAATCAATCTGAAGGGAATTCTTCCAGAACTGATGGCACTAATGTGCAAATTTGGAAATTAAGAGGGAAGAAAGTTATGAGAATTTTGTTTAATAACACTTTAGAAAGAGAGGAAGTCACAGCATCTTGAAAGAAATGTGGTGACTATTTCCCAGAGGATAAAGACCCATCAGATCCAGCGTCATGTAGACCCATTTCAATTTTATACCATAACTACAAAGTCTTTGTATATACTAGCTAAAAGAATAGCAAGATTGTTGTCAAAACTGATGGATATGGATTAATGTAGTTTTGTGGAGGGGAGGCAAACCTATGACAATATTAATGGAACAATGGTGATGGAGGAAAGCAGAATGAAAGAAAATGCTGCTGCTGTTGTGGGGGTCTTGATGCAGAGAAAGCAACTGACAGAGTTAATTGGGATTTTATGAGTAGGGCAAAGGAAGCATTTGCATTCCTTGATACGATAAGAGTAATTAAGTGGATATATGAAGAATATGAGCAAAAATTAAAGTGGGAGGGTTCCTCTCCAGTAAGTTGTTTCAAGTGAAGAACCAGACAGAGGTCTTTTGTTATATTTATAGAGTTGTTGACAAAGAAAATAATGGTCTCAGAAATTCAAGGATATAACTGGTATGGTTTTCAAGAAAAACTGGCATTATTTGCAGATAATTACTATTTTGTACTGACATTTTGGTGTTGTGGAAAAATTCTAAGACAGTTTCAAGTATTTTCAGAGTAAAACATATAATACAAATATAACCATAAATTACATACCCACACATGAACTGCTGCAAAAATACTCATATTTCTGGGACATAAGGCAAAGTATTTAGGTGTACAGATTAAGAAGTCTTCTATTACGGTAACTAAGGATATGTGGGAAGAGACTGAAAGTACAGTTGTGTACCTACCATTAATGTACATGTTAGAGTGTATTCACTGTTGCAGTCATTACTCTTGGGTTATCCTGCTGGCAGGCTACCCGCAGTCAGCCTGAATTCCAAAGTCTTGGTCCGGCGTCTGTTGCGGTCGCCTCTTCCCTGACGTCAGTGCGCCAGGGGTATAAAAGATGCAGCCGATGCCATTTTCTTCAGTTTTTTTTGCCCCAGATGTCAGGTGCCCCCAAAAGGGTAGGCTAAAGAGATTATGTCAATAAACATGCATGCACTAAAGTAAACATTTCCTTCATCTACAAGCAAATACACCACATAGGTTGTATAGAATAGAGAAGTACAGATAAGACCCAGCAAATAAAAGGGGGATGATGGGAGGGTAACCTGGACTGCAACAGTGAATACACTCGAACACCTACATTTATGGTAGGCACACAACTGTACTATGTTCATAGTGTTTCACTGTTGCAGTCATTACTCTTGGGTTGAATCCCAAAGCTGAGGATGGGTGGCTGGGCTACATAGGATTAGGAGAGGCTATGAGGCCCTGCAGAACTGCAGTGGCAAAGCCTGCTCTGGATTTAGAGTAGAGAGGTAAGTGGTAGTGCTTTGTAAAAGTGTGCACTGAACTCCAAGTTGCAGCCTCTAAGATGTCTTTGGTTGGTACTCCTCTGAGGAAGGCTGCTGAAGTGGCTGCTGCTCTGGTAGAATGTGGCCTAATGCCCTTAGGCACTGATTCGCCATGCTGTGAGTAGCACAAATGAATGCAATGGCCTATCCATTTTGAAATGGTCTGTTTTGAGATGGCCTTTCCTTGTGATCCTGCAGCATATGCCACTAAAAGTTGCTCAGTCTTTCTGAAAGCTTTAGTTCTGTCCAAGTAGAAGCGTAGCTGTCTGTGTATGTCCAAAGAATGCAGAAGTCTCTCACCCTTGTTCTGTGGGTTTGGATAAAAGGTAGGCAAGTGAATGGTTTGGTTAAGGGCCACACTGGACACCACCTTAGGGATAAATGTAGGGTTCGTCCTCAGAGAAACCCTGCCTGGATGGAAAATAAAAGGTTCCACAGCCATGAGTGCCTGTAACTCAGAGACTTGTCTTGCAGAGGTTATTGCTAGGAGCAGAGCTGTTTTCCAGGATAAGAATTTTATATCAGCTGTTCAGGCTGGCTCAAAAGGAGGCAGTGTGAGGTTTTCCAAGACATAATTGAGGTCTCATGCAGGTACTGGTGCTCTCCTTGGAGGTCTTATGTTTTTGGCCCCTCTGAGGTACTTCCTTATTAAAGGATGAGAAAAGATAGGTGGTTCCGTATTGTAATGGGCTGAAATGGCACAGGCATGAATCTTAATTGATGAAAAGGATAAGCCTTTGTCCAGCATCTCAGTTAAATATTGTAAAATCTGAGGAATATTTGGTACAAACGTGTCAATTCCTTCTTCCAAGCACAGAATCTCTTCCATTTTCTGCATAAGATTTGCTGGTACTGGGCCTCCTGGCCTCCACGATCACATCCATTACAACTTTGGAAAGAGGAGTGTTCTGAATGGCCACATTATCCGCCATGCTGCCAGATTTAAGGTCCTGAGTTGGCTGTGCAGGATCTGACTGTTTTGTTGGGTCAGTAAGTGAGAAGTTTGAGGCAATGTCCAGGCTGGACCTTGAGACAAGTTCTTTAGGATTGAGTACCAGTGCTGGTGTGGCCAGTCTGGGGCAATCAGTATCATTTTTGGCTTCTCGTCTGACCTTTAGGAGTACCTTGGGGAGGAGAGGCAGTGGAGGAAAGGCATATACAGTTAGGTTTTTCCAGCTGAAGGATAGGGCATCCACTTTCCATGCTTGCTTGTGATAAATCCTTGTGCAGAATCTCTGTAGTTGGCAGTTGTGAGGGGAGGCAAATAGATCTATGTCTGGACATCCCCATTTCCTTGTTATGCTGAAGACTTGTGGATCCAGTTTCCACTCACACGGGGATCCATGAGGTTTCTGTTTAGTTTGTCTGACAGAGTATTTATTTTTCCTGGCAGGAATTGTGCTTGCAGGTGAACTTGATAAGTCAGTGCTGTGTCCCACAAAGTCATGGCTTGTCTGCAGAGGGAGTAGGAATGTGTGCCTCCCTGCTTATGTACCACATGACTGTAGTATTGTCCGTCTTTATCAGTAGTTGTCCTGGATGAAGTAGATCCTTGAAAGCTGTCAGGGCATTCTGAACAGCTAGCATCTCATTTTGATTGATATGAAGATGCATCTGGCTTGCGGGCCATGTGCCCTGAATACATTTTCCTGCCATGTGGGCCCCCCAAGCATAATCTGATGCATCTGTTAGTGTCTGCCTGGCTGTGGGTAAAGTGAATGGCTGTCCCTTGTTGTGGTGACACGCCTGTGCCCACCATCGAAACTACTGTTGCAGGCAGGGAATGAGGGTAATTAATGTTTCCAGGCTGTGGCAATGTGGAGTCCAAACACTTTTTAGATACCATTGTAGTTTCCTCATATGCAGTCTGGCATATGGAATTAGCAGAATGCAGGATGCCATGAAGCCCAAAGCCTGCAGAATTTTTCTTGCAGATAACTTGGTCTTTGTTGACAACATTTTGAAGTAAGAAGTCAGTTGCCTTTGTTTGTCTGGCGTGAGATAAGCCATCTGGGCAGTTGTATTTAAGCTTGCACCCAGGAATATTATCTCTTGAGAGGGTACTAGTTTTGATTTATTTTCGTTTACTGTGTACCCTAGGCAAATTAGTAATCTTTTTACAAACGCCATATGCTTTAGTAGAATGTCTTTGTTCTCTGCTTGAATAAGGCAGTCGTCCAAGTAAGGATATATTTGAATTCTTCTTTGTCTGCAAAATGCAATTACTGGTGCCAGGCATTTTGTGAAGACCCTGGGTGCAGTAGATAAGCCAAAGGGCAGTGCAGAGAATTGGTAGTGCATTGAGCCAGCTATTAATCTGAGATATCTTCTGCAAGATTGTCTGATTGGGACATGCAGGTATGCCTCTTAGGTCCAAAGTTACGAGTCAAGCCTTCTTGCCCAGCATGGGCAGTAGCTGCTGCAGAGTCAACATTTTGAATTTTGGACCGTCCAGAAATGTGTTTAGAATAGACAGGTCCAGTACTGGTCTCCAGGCTTTGTCCTTTCTGGGCACCAAGAAAAGTAGAGTAAAATCCTTGTCCCTGCTCTTGTTGTGGTACTTGTTGAATAGCCCTCATGTCCATGAGGGATGAAACTTGCTTTTGTGCCTCTGCCCATTGATTGTATGGCAGGTCTGGCATACCTTTTGCCCTTGGCAGGGTATGAAAGTGGAACCTGTAGCCCTGAGACACTATGTTCAAGACCCATTTGTCCTGTGTAATCATGTGCCAATCCGGTGAAAAAAAGTGCTAGTTTTCCCTCTAAGGGGCCTGCCAAAAGATAAGTGCTTGGTTCTGGCAGAGGAAAGTTATTGGGAAGGTTTCCTGTATGGTTGTGATTTGTCTTCTCCGCTTTTGGAGGCAGAAGCACCCCATTGTTTAGGCCTGTATGAGCCTTGGGGCTGGGATCTGCCTCTGGGGCATCTGTATCTGCCTCTGTGGTCTGACACTGGAAAGGACCAATTCTTTGTAGGCCATTTCCTGTGGCTGGGTGGCTGTACCTGTATGAAATCCTTAACTGTCTGCATGGATTTCGCTTTATCCTCCATTTTCTTCAACACCTCTTCTGCCTTAACACCAAACAAAGTATCATGCTGTAATGGAGCATCCAATAATTTTGCTTTAACATGATCAGGCAGATTCTGTTCCTTTAACCAAGCATGCCTTCTAATGACAGAATCCGTAACAGCGGCCCTGCAAGAGGCCTTCAATGAATCAAAACCACATTGCAAAGTATGCTTTCCCACTTGTTCAGCTGCATGCAATAAATCCTGCATTTCCTTGTTATCAGAACATTCAGAATTTATCAACATTTTCTGTTTAAGCAGTGACATTAAGTATTGCTGATATTTAAGCATATGAAACTGACAATTTAAAGCCCTTACAGCCAAAGTAACAGAAGTGTAAACTTTTTTCCCCATCTCCAGTGCCCTAGAATCCCTATCAGATGGGACAGGGTTTTTTGAAGTGGAAGCCTTGACCCCTTTGGGACCCTGAGATACAGTTTCTGGGTCAGCAGCAGGGTTTTTATATAGAAATTTATGAGAGTCTGGAACCCTGTAGTATCTGTCTGGCTTAGCAGGTGCAGGGGGTAAAGACTCAGGAGACAGGGCGGACTCTGAAAATACATAATCTACAGTGTCTAGAACAGGTAGAATAGCAAGAGGTCTGTGCTGAGGTAGTAAAAGAAAGTCTCTGAGTTCTGAGTAATCTTGGCTCTCCCAGTGAAAATGCTCCCTCATGGTATGCAGGGTTTCCCCAAAAGAATAATCCTCAGGAGGAGAGGCTGAAGGAATAGATTCTTCAGCATCAGAATCCTCATAGGGAGGAAAAGAGTATCCCTGTTCAGAAGAGGAATCAGAGGAAATTGAAACCTGATCAGAAGAGTCATATTCTGTGTCTTACCTAGGCATCTTATCAGGAGGGGGATGGGAACCCATGATCAAAGTAATTAGGTCTTCGGCCATTTTAAGCATCTGTTTCTTAGGCATGGAAGTAAGTCCAGGAGAATGCTGTACTTGTTTCTTTGTCTTTAGAGCTGTTTTAGTCTTTGAAGCTGAAGTTGGCTTGACGTATAATTGTGTAGGTCTGAAAACACCCTCAGAAGCCGATGCCTGCTCAGCGGCTCCGGACCCATCTGAGGGAATAGTTTCCGAGAGTCCAATACCTTGAGTATCCAGAGGCCTAGTCTGGCTAAATGTGGGAGTCAGAAGCGGCCTGTGGCTCTGAGGTAGCGGGCGTCAGGGGCTGCGTAAGCACCTCACTGAGAACTGGCGACTGGCCTAGCAGGTTCATCATCAGTTTTGGACCTTGGATGCCTGTCCTTTTCCTTGCGCTTTTTATAAACTCTGGTCGTCGGCTGTTCTGACAGCATTATATAATTAAACCTTCGGCCAAAGTAATGAAAGGCAAAATCGTACTGACGCTTAATAGTGCATTGGTTAAATCTAGCACAAAACAGACAGCTAGCAACATCGTGATCAGGGCCTAGGTAAGGAATACAGTAAGAATGAAAATCCTTAGGAGGTATTTGCTTCCCACAAGAAATACAATTGTTAACTTTTTCCGACATCGGTCTGGAGCAAGAAAAAAGTTTCCCCAACTTAGCTGTAATGAAGACTGCTGAGATTTTCAAAATCGAATTTCAGATCCAGAGTCGGACGACCAGCACTTGCGAATTGCTTTTGCTTCGGGCATCGCGCGGCAAAAAAGACTGAAGAAAATGGCGTCAGCTGCATCTTTTATACCCCTGGCGCATAGCAACCGACGCCGGACCAAGACTTTGGAATTCAGGCCGACTGCGGGTAGCCTGCCAGCAGGACAACCCAAGAGTAATGACTGCAACAGTGAAACACGATGAACATCAAAATATTATCGAAAAATTGAGAAACTGGAAGCCCTTGTTTAGGGATATGGATAGTACGATACAAATAGTGAAAATGTTTTTAGTCCCTTCAGTTTTATATGTACGTCAGGCATATTTTTAACAACCAGTGTAGTAGATGTGGACAATAACAGAGTTGAAGGAATTTTTCTGGGAGGGGAAGAGGGCATGAGTCAAGTGGGATAAATTAATCCTCTCAACAGAACAAGGTGACTTAGGATTACCTCATTAGAAGAGATATTTTACAGCTATGCATTTAAGGGTCATACACAACACAAGCAGGTTACAATTCAAAGTGGAAAGACATGAACGATGAAGTAGGGGAGGAGTTAAATAAGGAGTGTGGGATTTCTGGATGCAGATCCCTAAAGATCATGTGCACAGCAGTGAAACTATACCTATGATTCCAATTTCACTATTAGCCTAGAAAATATTATTTCATTGGTTTACATTACATATAGAAAGTTTTTTATCATTACTATTGAAAAAAATGCAAAAACAATCTGGCGTCTGCATTCAATGTCCTCCATCCCAGCTTCCATGTGTGCAGGAAGTTTGGCTTTCCTTGCCTTCATGGTGACATCAGGAAGTGGTCGGAAGCCATGCTGGCAAGTAGGAGATACAGACAGTGTTTGACAATATAACACACAGCTGTCACATACACACACCCAATAAACTGGGCATCAGCAAATATAAAGTAGTTAGGAAGACCTACATTGCCCACCTTATCATGAAGGGATTCTCATCTAGATCAAGGGAGGTCATAGTCTCCCTATACTCATCACTCATCAGACCAATGATCGAGTACAATGCCCCATTCGGAATGTATCTGACCCAACACTTGCAGCAGCTGGAGAGGCCACAAAAGTTCCTCACCAAAAGGATAAAGGGTCTCAAACATCTGTCCTATGCTGCCCGACTGAAAGAACTCCAGCTCTACTCAGTCGCCTACCGCTTGCTCAGAGGTGACCTTTGCCTAACATACAAGGCCATGTCAAACCCAGATTTGATGAATATGCTTCACCTCAAAAAATCTAGATCCATCAGAGCCACAAGGGCGGGAGACTTAAACCTCGACACAGCTATTAATAGGACGTGCTGGAGGGATAGATTTATCACCCAAACACTCCCTATGCTGTGGAACAAAATCCCGGTATATGTGATGCAGAGCACCTCGCTGGCCTTGTTCAAGAGAAATCTTGACCAATGGATGGGAGATCGCAGATATACCCCAGGGATTACCTCAGTGTCACTGCTCGACAGAGGCACAGCAAAATAATGGGTATAGTTCCCCATACTAAAGGGGTGGCGTAAGCCACAAAACTATGGGCTAGGCTTGTAAATGCCCTCGGGCAGATAGCCTAGTATGAACCTATGAAAGAAGTAATAAAACTCTAGAACAAGTAAAACACAATACCTTCATTTTCACTGAGAAGTCTATTCCATCTCTAGTTCACTTCCATAAACAAATGGCATCAAATATTCTATCCACAAACATGTCAGTACACAGCAGCAATCCAAAATTGGGGGGGGGGGGGGGTGCTAATAAATACATTTCAAATGTCTGCACTGCTGTTTAAGATGCACCATAGCCTACACGCAGCCTGACATGCTGCAGTCTTCCTGGAGGTTCAGCAACAACTCTACCTCAAATCATCAAGGAGACCTGCATCATCTTCTTTCGGCTGTTCCCGTTAGGGGTTGCCACAGCGGATCATCTGTTTCCATTTCTTCCTGTCCTCTGCATCATGCTCTTTAACACCAACTGCCTGCATGTCCTCTCTCACCACATCCATAAACCTTATCTTGGGTCTTCCTCTCTTCCTCTTACCTGGCAGCTCCATCCTTAGCATCCTTTTCCCAAATATACCCAGCATCCCTCCTCAGCACATGTCCAAACCAACGCAATCTCGCCTCTCTTGCTTTGTCTTCAAACTGTCCAACCTGAGCTGACCCTCTAATATACTGATTCCTAATCCTGTCCATCCTAGTCACACCCAGCGCAAATCTTAACATCTTTAACTCTGCCACATCCAGCTCTGACTCCTGCCTTTGCGTCATTGCCACAGTCTCCAACCCATACAACATAGCTGGTCTCACTACCCTCTTGTAGACCTTCCCTTTCACTCTTACTGGTACCAGTCTGTCACAAATCACTCCTGACACTCTTCTCCACCCATTCCACCTGCCTGTACTCTCTTCTTTGCCTCTCTTCCATACTCACCATTACTCTGAACTGCTGATCATCCCAAGTAGTTAAACTCATCCACCTTTACCAACTCTACTCCCTGCATCCTCATCATTCCTCTACCCTCCCTCACATTTACACACATATATTCTGTTTTAGCCCTGCTGACCTTCATTTCTCTCCTCTCTAAAGCACATCTCCACCTCTCCAGGGTCTCCTCAACCTGGTCCCTACTCTCACTACATATCACAATGTCATCTGCAAACATCATAGTCCATGGGGCCTCCTGTCTGATCTCATCTGTCAACCTGTCAATCACCACTGCAAATAAGGGCTCAGAGCTGATCTTTAATGTAATCCCACCTCCACCTTAAATGCATCTGTCACTCCCACCGCAATCCTCACCAATGTCACACTACCCTCGTACACATCCTGTACCACTCTTACATACTTCTCTGCCACTCCAGACTTACTCATACAATACCACAACTCCTCTCTAGACACCCTGTCATATGCTTTCTCTAAGTCCACAAAGACACAATGCAACTCCTTCTGACCTTCTCAAGGAGACCTGCATGATGGCACAAAATCCAGAACTAACAAGGTTGCAAGAATGGCACCGCATATTAATTTGCATAGTGAAAATGATTTCCTACACAAAATAAATGTCGATAAACCAGTACTGTGTAACAATCATACTACACCATCATACTGTCATTTAGTTGACACAGGAAGGTAAATTTCAATTGCACATGATCTTTAAAGACAGCAACCACCATGCAGAACATTATATTCGTAAAGTATTCTAGGAGCTAAGCCAACAGGGGAAGGGAGAGAGGAGATTGTACCAATAGGGATGGCCACAAGTAAGGGCAGACAACAGGCAAGGGGGAAGGAGGCAAGAATTTACTGTAGAAAACTGGCAAAGAAACCCAGATACTAGGAGCAAATAATTACAGGGGGAAAAGTAACATAGTGGGATGAGGCCAAAATAGTCTGCACTGCAGGTCAGAGACTGCTTTCCTTACCAGGGAATGATAGAGTATAAGCAAAGAGAAAGGTATATGGTAGTCCTAGATTAAAGACATGTTCTAGTAGAGTTAACTGAATCTATAACAGGTGATAATTAGTAATAAGGCAATTTACAAGGGAACAACTAGAGTTCATGTGTACTGCTCCTAAGTATGCAACAGAGTCCAGAAGGTTTAAGATTTTTGCTTGGCAGTGTTTGCACAAATATTTTTATACTTCAAGTACATGTCAAACAATTTTTCCCCAGGTTGACAGCAAATGTTGGAGGTGTAATATGGAAGAGACAGATAACTGAGAACATACTTTTGGGAGTGTAATGAGCTGTCGGACTTTAAAAATTACCTACAAAATACTTTACCAAAAACACTTGGAGACCAAATGGCTGTAAAAGGAAATTATTCTTTTCACCTGTGACAAAAAATGCGTGTTGCCTAGGCAAAGTAAGGCCTTAACTTTAATTCTACTGGCTGCCAAAAAAGGAACAACTAGAAAATGGAAATCAAACTCTAAACCAACTGTATTTGAAATACTGAATATTTTAAGAGTTAAAAGAAATATAAATGGAATCTTTAAAAAAGGGAAGGAGCAAATTATGCAGAAATAAATGGAATTTGTGGGAAGAATGCATCAAAACAATGTTCAAGAAAAGGAGTAAGATTTAAGTTAAGGCAGGAACTAAACATTTTCAGTAATGTTGGACAAATCTCTCCTAGCTGTAACTCAAAAAACTCTGCTGGAAACTCACTCTATTCTCAGTGTCTCAAAACTGTAGAACTGCATTCCATTAGAGTTAAAGCTTACAGAATACAACACACACGTTAAAAGTCTCCACTGCTCTTGCTCTACACCCAGATCATTTCTGATCCTTACGAAAATACAACCTGCAATAACTCTTGACAAAATGATATCTGCTCTCTACTAAATTCCATTATGTGATTATTACACTTTCGCCTTCTATCTACTACTTTAAACCTTTAACTTCTTATATTTCTTAATTATACTTCTACTTAATCCGCATTCTCCCTCATCACACTACAACTTACTATCAACCCAAATGTCAATCTGTCTCCCTCCTCTTTTTCTTTGTATTTCTGTCTGTTACATTCTTATACAAATGCACAGATAATCTCTTATTTTCTCCTCTTCCTATAGTCACAAACTGTATGATAAAAGGTTAGCATTAATCATCAGTTACATCTAATTATGCAAGGAAAAAAATGCATTTAACTGCGATGAAAACATTAGATACAATGTAGAAAATGAAAATATACTGCATATGTATGTATGAATACTAGAGCTTTACTGCTGGGGCCACCGATGAAAATGGGCATCTAACCTAGTTAAACCTTCCCGATCAGCAAAGGTAAATACAATAAATAAAAGTTGTTGTAAAGAAAGAAAACATATGCAATGTATAATGCATGTAACAGAAAAAAATGTTTACATGAAACTTGACCAGATGGGTCAGTGTTCTACCCTACAAAAGAAGATTATCTGGCAAATGGCTGACAGTGTCGCAGTCTCAAGCATTACAGCAAACTTCAAGCTCACATTCTAGAAAATAATCTTAAGTGATAAATATAGTTTAAATTCTGCAAAACAATATTTGCAATCCTCCCCTTAATCATTGCTGGAATACCAAGGGAAAAATATCCAAAGAAAACTGAAAAAGCTCACACAGCCACTTCCAACTCCAAATGCCTGTTTAAAGAATCTGTACAGTTATGCTCTCTGGGCATTATCTTACATCCCTGATGGACAAGTTGAGGTCAGCTAGCCTCTAGTCAAAGTGATTACTTTTATTCAAAAAATAGAAACAAAAATCTGGAGCACCAGCTGACTACTGGATAAGAGCTATGTAACTCAAACATGGAAAACTGAGTAACATACATATACCAGTGCTCGGAGTGGCAAACATTGCCTTGCCAACAATGCAGAGTGGTAAAAGTGCAACAATACTGTAATTTTGTCAACAACTGATTAAATATGCATGCCCTTTCCTTGTCAAGATGCTTTTGCTGTAGCAGCAAGCATCAATTTGCACTTAGTCCGGTCAGTTGTGGCAGACCTGGAAATCTTAGACCATTAAACAAAATGCCTGCGATGGTGCTGGAGGGCTTATGGCTGTTGCATGTGTTAGGACTGAGACAATACATATATAAACCATTTAGGATGATATATACCAAATCAATGCTGATCTGGGCACTGATTTCTAACAAGGTTGGCATTAATGCTGTTCCCAAGACCACCTTGACAAAAAGGCAAAACACAACTTATTAGATAGCCTTGTATGAGTGATCAACACACAATACGAGATAAAAAAAAGCCATATAAAGTATATAAATGCATCTTCTCAGTTTGTCAACAACAAATTAAATTCAACCATGACATCACAAAAAAATAAGACAGGAACTGAGTTCAAGGAAAATCAACTTTCCTGAAGTCATGGTGCAAATAATTCTGGTTAGTGAAAGCATACATTGAAGGCTAATTAGCCACAGTAATAATGCTTTCAAAGTAGACATTTCTGAAGCAAACAATGGAAACAGTTATACTTCTGGTGGAGTACCCTTTGACAGCAATACATCCCTATGGGTGGTAAGCCACTTTCACGGCAAAAGGGATCCATATCAATTAGATGACCGCTAATCTACCAAAATGTAGACAAAAAAATTTTGTTGAATCTCAGAGGTAATTTAGGTTGGGGTTTACAGAACCCTCACACCCCTTATGTTGGGGAACACTCCTCACCCCCCCCCCTGAAATTATACATACCTACTCAGAGGCTGCACAGCAATGAAGGAAACTGGTAACTCCACTGTAGACAAATGCTGATTTGCCAATTTTCCTTCGATCAATCAGCAGATGAAGAAAACAGCTATAAATACACACACTACTTCCTGGCAAAAGGCAATGAACTGGGCAATCCACTTGGAAAGAGTATGTCTGGCAAATATTAACCTTTCCCAAACTGAAAAAAGGGTAACACAGCTGTTCAGTGTTTAACTTAGCATATGCTTCAGTTAACCTGAGATGATGTACATCCGGGAAGTGAAGGTCACTTACATTTCAGTATTTTTTCTGTGGGGACATACACCAGGGGAATGGACTGGTTAAAGATAAGCTAGGATTCCACTTTAGGAAGAAACTATGAGCTAATCTTGAGGCAGCTGATACGTGATTAAAAAAAAAACACAGACAGAGCTTCACATTTAATATAGCTTCAAGCCCACAGAAACTGTAAACCAAGATGAGGGCCAAAAATAAAAAACAAGAGAGTTCTGTAACCAAATGCATCTCAACATGGAACAGGAAAGCCTGCCACAGTTCAGATCCTATGGGGAATAAATATTCTTTAAAGGTGGGTGAATGCGTCAAAAACTTTTAAATAACTGCTTATTCTAGCTGGTAGGTGGGGCCACAATTCCACCCTCTGTAAGCTGAAAACAGTTGGTAACAGACCTGCACATGAATGCAGAACAACCAAGGCCAAGATCATAAGCATGTCTTACTCGGGTCAGAACCATCTACCAAATGACAATGAGATGATTGGGATATCATTGTCCAATCAAGAAACATATTCTAAATGAAAAAGAATATGTGCAATGTAGAAGGCATCCTGGCAACTCTGATCAAGTCTGAGAACCCAGATTGCACAGGCTATGACAGATCAGAAAGCAAAAGACCAAGGCCCTGAGGTGGAGCCAGTTGCACAGTTTCCCTTTTGGCACAACCTGAAAGACTTCGCTGTATCGCTATGGAGCCAAGAGTCTGAAACTGCATTATTATCGACATCTGGGGATGATGAGAAACTTCTGGTCTTTGAAATTAGCAATGAGGTCTGCAATTGAAAAGAATAGAAAAATGTATGGTAAATTCTCTTACCAAACAATAGAAACTATTGCCATCCTAAGCTCCATCTTGCTTGCTGCACACGGCAAAAAAGAACAAAATTTTCTGGGTAGTAACTAGGTTGACCGCTAGTGTGACCCACCTCCTGAAGATACAAAATAGATACAGCTCCTGATTCACAACTCCAGAAGTAGCAGAAAGGAACAGATCAGGGTGTCTGCCAACACATTAACTTCACATGTACTGTGAAATGCTGAAAAATTTTGGTGTACTCTTTCTTGCTCCCTCTCTGAATTCCACTGCCAAACATGCACAGCCACTTTGGGCAGGGGGTACAATCATGTACTCCTTTGTTTATTAAGGCATAGCATAAAGCTTGAATTATAAGTGGCATCAAAGCAACTTCTTATCCAGAGCCCTGAAAGCAAACAAACAGGCTATATAACAAAAAGAAAAAAAAATTATAACAAAAATTAGGAAAGGTAATTCCCACAAAGATAAAAATGCTCTCATCAAATTAAAAAGGCAACAAACAGGGTTAATTAGGTTAAACAAAACCAACTTTGAAGTTAAGACAGTCTCCCAGATGAAAGGTAACCATAATGTCTTCAGCTGTATGTCTGAAACCTCAATAGCAGCACAAAGCAATGTGCTGAATGGGAGGCTAATTGTGACACATTCATAAAGCCTGAAGATGTAGCAAACCTCTTAGTGGACAATTTCAGTTTCAGCTTTACTCCCCTCTCATCCCCAATAATACCCACAAAATACCCTCAAAAATAACCTCTCCAACAATAACTAGGGAGCATGTACTGGATATGCTTGCTAAAGCAAACACAGCCTCAGTAGGCCCTGATAACTTCCACAATGACTCCCAAAATGTCAAACACGACTTATCAGGACCTCCTGGAATCACTATAACTACAATCTTAAAAGAGGCTGTGTCACGAGAATGGCGAGTTGTGATGGTGTTCCCCCCTTCATAAGACAGGACCTTAAACATATCCTGGAAACTAGAGACCCCTTAGTCTGACTAGTCTTATTTAGAAATCCACAAAAAACAATTATCATGGAAATTATCAACAATGACATAGCAGACCTTCAGACACTGGAGCCATCTCAGTCTGGTTTTGTCAAAGGAAGATCATGCTTACTGAACATGGTGGATTTTTTTGAAAAGGTCACCAAGGCAATAGATGAGGGGAAAGCAGTGCATACTGCCTTCCCTAGATCTGGCTAAAACATTTAATACAATATCCCACTCGGGCATTGTAAACAAACTTAAAGAACTAGGAATAAACCTCTTTATAGCATGTTGGATAGCTAGCTGGCTCAAGGATAGGATCCAACAGGTTAAGACTGAAGAAACCACCTTCACAAAGACGCCCGTCACCAGTGGAGACACTCTGGGATCTGTGCTGGCCTGCTCTTCTTTGGCATATACTTCTCAAAGATCAAAGCCAATGTCAAAGGCCTCTGGCTGACAAAGTTTGCAAATGACTGCAAAGTAGGAGCAATCACTGAATCCCCTCAAGAGGACAGCATCTTTTAGGAAATTCTTTTGCAAACACTTGGTGACAAAGCCATGGCTTAAAACTCAATGCCAAGCAATACATTATAGTACCTATTGGGAAGCTGGCCATCCTGGATAGCCATGTCATCGACAAAACACCCCTAAAAGTGCCGTGACTGCTGCCATGCATTTGGTGAACACTCTGGGGGGCTGTAGTGAGACCAAAGGGCAGAACTCAAAACTGGTAGTGACTGGCTCTGAGCCTAAAGTGCAGAAGATCGCTGGATGGCCTGGCCATTTTGATGTGATAGTAAGCGTCCCGGAGCTCTATCGAGCACATCAAATTGTCTTTCCCGAGAAAGAGAAGTATCAACTGTAGCGTGACCATCTGAAACTTTGTTTTTTTGACAGATTTGTTTAGTCTGCTGAGATCCAAAATGGGTCTCCAGTCCCCTGTTTTTTTTGGAACTAAAAAGAACCTTGAGTAAGTTCCGGATCCTCTCTGGTCTGCTGGAACTGGTTGGATGACTTTTTCTACCAACCTTTGAATCTTTATGGTTGCTTGTTCCCTGTGACTGGGTGGGAAGCCCAGGATTTTTCTTACAAGGGGTGGTGGGGTGGCAAAGGGAATGGAGTATCCCCTGGATATTACGCTATGTACCCAGTGATCTTTTATGTTTTGCCAGGCATCTGGGTACAGAGACCAGTGTCCCCCGACTGCCACAAGAGATGGACAAGCGGGCCTCCTTTCAGGAGCACTGATAGGGCTTTTCAAAGAACTGATCTGTCGCCCTGACTCTGCGGACCCCCTCTGCCGCGTGGGCAGCATATTTCATTATTACCCCCTCTGCCTCTAGAGGGGGGTTTCACCACAAGTGTCCTGGAAAGCTCTTGGAGTTTTATGGAACCACATCTTCCCTCCCTTCTGACCTTTGGGTTAAGGTTGGGTAGGAGTGGAAAAACGGACTCCAACAGCAGAGAGTCTTCCCATCCTGCTCACTCCTGGTAAGAGTTTCCTTCACTTTGGGTCCAAACAGGGAAAAGCCATTGAAAGGTGTGTTCACAAAGGATAACTTAACTTGAAGGGCTCTGCAAAGGAACATAAGCGCATCCAGGAAAGTCTCCTAAGAGCAATTCCTGTACCTGCTGCCCTGCTTGTTCCATCAGCTGCGTATGAAATCAGACACACGGAAGAGTTTACAAGGGAATTTAGGGTAGCAAGCTTGGAAGTTACTTCATCTGAAACTCCTGTAGCTACTGCACCCTGTAGAGCATCTCTCAGCTCTTTAAGGAGATCTCTGTGAATCTAGTAAAATGTGTGAAACAGTTCAGGGATCAAAGAGCAAAGGCCACTGAACTAAACATGCACTTAACATATCTGTCCATGATCCTAGAATCCCTGTTAGCAGGATGAACAGGTATAGAGGTCTCTAAACTCCCGTTTGATGGCTGCTGCCACCACAATAGCATTGACGGGTACTCCTTTGGTTAGAAAAGCCTTGTCTGGGGGGGGGGGGGGTCATACATTTGTTAGGCCTCCAAGGGACAGGTTCCATGGTATCAGGGGACTCCCACACCTTTCGAGAGTTCCATCAGCTCATCAAAAGGAGGAGACATCCAAGAGGTTGAGGGTTGAGAGACGAAAGCCTTCAGGAGCACTGACTCATCACCTCTCTGAGAATTTCCAAGATCTCTCTGAATGAGATATCATCCGCGGTGGTGGTGGTGCAGTAGCATTGTCACCTCACAGTCAGACGCTGTCCGGTTAGATTCTCAGCTAAAGCGTCTTCTGCGTGGAGACATGCGTGAATGGGCAAACCTTCGTTGAAGGTTTTGCGTCAGGGCTGGTAACTCGGCACGTAAAAATCAACTACCAATCATTAGCAGACCAGAGTTCAGCTGTGGCGACCCCTAACCGGGAAAAGCCTTAAGACACAACATCTCTGAATGAGATATCATCAGAGGGGGACTGTGGGGACCCTTCTGACTCAGTCAAGTCAGCATCGGACATGACGGATTCCTGTGGGGAGTCCAGATGCTTCCTCTTGCAAAGTCTCTTCCTGGGAACCTCCTCAGTGGGAGCTTCTGGTGAAGTCTCAGAAGAGCAGGGCTCACACAATGGGAAGACCTGAGGCTCTGGGTCTCTACACTTCTGAGGAACCAGTGAAGCAGAGGTAGACACAGGCGCTTTGAGGAAGTTGCCAGTTCTGATGATGTGGGAGCCTGAAGGAACAATATTCTCCTTATGGCATCAAAAGCCCCCCCCGGCTCTGATGGGAGGAAACCCCTGGATCTGAAGAAGCAGGTGATCTCCCCGGCACTGAAGAAGAGGGATCCAAGCCAGAGGTAGGAGCTGAGCTCAGCCATGCCGAAGCCCCGAGGTCGTTTAGACTATCCTCCCTGGACCCGACCGGCGAGTGTCCGCTCCTAGACTCCACGGTTGGCACAGAACAAGTCAGAGTAGTTGGAACAGACAGGCCTGGAGCAGGTTTTGGCTCAGGTGGATCCACGATCAGCTCCAAGCACTCCGGCTTTGAAACCTCTAGTTGGGTCAAAGGAGGAAAAGAAGTAACGGACAGGGTCTCAAACGGGCCCAAAGCCCCAAGGGTTGGCCCCGACAAAATCTTAGCTAGTGCCGGTGTCTGCAGCAGCCTCTGCACCACACAACCCACATCCTTATCAGAGAGCCTTGAAGACCATGAAGAGGCTATGGAAGAAGCCACTAACTGTAAAATAGGATACTTAAGGGTAGGAGATAACGGCTCCAGAACTGGGGACCTGCTCCTACCAACAAGCACAACCGTCAGCTCCAAAACTTGTGGTGCTGAGGTAGATGGTCTGTCCAGTTTTTTGGCGTTGATGAGCTTGTCTTCGGCTCTGATCCAGAAGACGACTTGGAAGATTTAGAATACTTGTCTTGGGTTTTGCCCTTATCTAATGAGTCCTGAAAAAAGACTTGACCAGTCCTCTCACTATCAGTTTACTTTTTCTCTCATGCAGCACCCTATTACTAAATGAGTAGCATATAGAACAATTTTCATTGAGGTGAACCTTCCCCAAACAATATGCACAATCCAAGTGTCCATCAGTGATGGACATTTTACCCAACACTTAGGGCTTAGATTTCTCTTGAGACACATTAACAATCCTACAAAGACAATAATCAGACTATAAACAATCCTTAAAGCCTTCTAATTTAAACAGGCTGTATTTTAAAGAAGAAATAGACCTAAATAAAAAACAGGCTCACAAAACTATATCTAAGCATTTTATACTACTAATAAGAAACACACCACACACAGATACATTTATATACAAGCTATAACTATCAACGTTCAGAATAAATGGGAAATGGGAGTTAAACTAGGCCTAATAAAAAATGGCCACAAAATAGAGAGAGAGAAAGGTATACTATTCACTAAACTAACTACTATAAAAGATAAAATATTTAGAAAAGATATTAAACTTGAGAAAAATACTTCTATTCACTGGCCAGAGCTGGTGAAATGCCCGATCTGTTGCAGAGGCAAACTAGATCTGAGAGAAGCACCAGAGCATCATGGGATAGGGAGTAGGCCACAAGCTGGTTGAAGACCACGAGAGTTGGCATTTGGCCGAGTTGGAGCCAAGGATCGGCTTCAAACCCATCAGAGAATGAAGGCGTAATAGAACTTCATATTGATAGCTTATAAAGTAAAAAAAGTAGGCAAAACAGACAAAATGCAGTTTCTGTAAATAGAAACTGAAGCAGTTCCATATCTCATTGTTGGTTGTGATATCTTCATGGATGAGGGTTTGTATACTGAAAGGTGCAATAATATGGAAAAACTCTTCAATTGGGAATTATGCAAACAACAGAACACAGAAATAGTAAGAAGCACGAAAAACAAACCATAATGTTCTGATCATTGTGGAATTACCCAACAGCAGCAGTTAAATACATGTAAAAAAAAACAGGTATAGAAGTTTAACAACAAATACAAAAAGTAACACAGCCACACCCAGGAATTAAGTGTCTTGCATACTGAAAGACAAAGTTATACAGTACCAGGATTTGCAAGCAGAAAAGACAGCAGTGTGGAACAGAGAGACCCAGACAGTTCAAATAGCATTAGAAGCTACATAACTAACCAATTTTCATATGTATACAAATATGTTAGCAATACATGTAAACCCTGTATGAGCTACAGAAGGGAGAAATTCATTCTGGGAACCTTTTAAGTGTCAAGAAGAGTACTACTAGAAAACAAAACACAGAAGCAATAGCAATTTCATGAACTTTAATCATTTCTTGAAGTACCTTAACTCATTTTCATTGGGGGGATAGAAGACAAAATGGAACAATTAAAAGGCAAGGAATCATTGCCACTTCTACTCTTTACATGAGTTTAACAGCCTACAGAGACTACTGATGCTTGTGTTACTGGGCTGAAGAATAAAACTAAGGACTGAATTTGGCAAACTACAAGACTCATTAATGAACAAAACTGTTGACAAACAATGAAACAATTAATTACTTTTAAAAGAAAAGTACAGTTTTGTACCTACCATAAATGTAGATGTTCGAAGATCCACATTGCTGCAGTCCTTACACTTGGGTAGTCCGCTGTCCTCGGTCGGCCCGAATATCAAAGTATAAGGCTGACGTCGGTCAAGGCGCATTTGACTGACATCAGGACGTCAGGGTACAAATGCACATGACCGACGTCATATCCTCAGTCTTTTCTTGCCCCAGATGTCAGAAGACCCTAGAAATAAAGGCCAAAACCAAAAGACAGCAAATCAACAACCAACCATCCTAGCAGTAAAAATATGTACAATATATACAATATACACCCTATTTACAACCCAACCCACACAACCGCCTCTAACTACAGAGGGGAAGGAGGGAGGGTAAATTGGACTGCAGCAATGTGGATCTTCGAACATCTACATTTATGGTAGGTACAAAACTGTACTATGTTCTTCATCTCACATTGCTGCAGTCCTTACACTTGGGTAGAATCCCAAAGCAGAGGTAAGGGAGGATGGCCAAACTATAAGGAAGCAGGAGCTGCCAAAATGCCCTGCAAAACAGCAGTGGCAAAACCAGCCCTGGATTTAGAGTAAAGTGGTAGGTGATAATGCCTAGAGAAAGTATGCACTGAACTCCAAGTAGCTGCCTCCAAAATATCCTTAGTTGCCACCCCTCAAAAGCTGTCAAGTGGCAGTAGCCCTAGTGGAATGAGGCCTAATCCCAGCTGGAATTTCCTTGCCATGATGGGAATAACAGAAAGCAATGCAAAACCCAATCCACTTAGAAATAGTTTGTTTTGACACAGGCTTGCCCTGAGAACTCAAAGCAAAAGAAACAAATAACTGCTGAGACTGCCTGAACCCTTTAGTTCTGTCCAAATAATACCGCAACTGCCTGTGTACATCTAAAGTGTGCAAAATCTTTTCCCCTTTATTTTGGGGGTTTGCATAAAAGTTGGCAAATGAATAGTTTGGTTTAAAGCCACACTAGAAACCACTTTAGGCATAAAGGAAGGATTAGTACGTAAAGATACCCTATCCTTATGGAAAATTAAGAAAGGCTCAACCGCCATAAGGGCCTGCAACTCAGAAACCCTTCTTGCAGAGGTAATAGCCAACAAAAAAGCAGTCTTCCATGATAAAAACTTTAATTCAGTAGTAGCTGCAGGCTCAAAAGGTTGTAGAGTGAGTTTCTCCAACACAAAATTGAGATCCCAAGCAGGAGTAGGAGCTCTTCGTGGGGGTCTTATATTCTTTGCCCCTCTAAGAAATTGCTTGAACAAAGGATGAGAAAACAATGGTGGGTCACAATCACAGTGAGCCAAAATTGCTGCAGCATGAACCTTAATAGAAGAGAAGGACAAACCTTTGTCCAGTAACTCAGTAAGATATTGAAAAGCCACACTCAAATTAGGCTCAGAAACATCAAAATCCTTTGCTGCACTCCAAAATAAAAATCTCTTCCATTTATCTGCGTACACTTTCCTTGTACTAGGCCTTCTAGCTTCCAAAATAACATTCAAAACTTGCTGTGGAAGTGGATGCCCACTATGGTTCAAGACAGAATATGCCAGGCTGTTAGGTGCAGAGAGTGAAGCTTGACATAGAGCAAATGACTGTCCTCCTGAGACAACAGGTGTGGAATCGAAGGCAAAGGCCATGGAGGTTTCTGTACCAGGCTTCTCAGTAATGGGTACCAATGCTGTCGAGGCCAATCTGGAGCTATCAAAATCATCCTTGGCTTGTCTTGTCTGGCCTTCAGTAGTACCTTTGGGAGGAGAGGCAGAGGCGGAAAGGCATACACATGAAGATTGCTCCAATTGAAAGAAAGAGCATCCACTTTCCAAGCTGTGGGATGAAACCTTTTTGTGCAAAACTTTGGCAGCTGGTGGTTTAGTGGAGAAGCGAACAGATCTATGTCTGGAGTTCCCCATGACACTGTCAATTTCTGAAATACATGAGGATCCAATTTCCACTCGTGGGGATCCATAATTTGTCTGCTCAACACATCTGCTAAGGAGTTCTGTGCTCCCGACAGAAACCTTGCCTGAAGATTTAGCTGTAAACTGAGAGCAGTCTCCCACAAAATCATTGCTTGCCTGCATAGGGATAAGAATGTGTTCCGCCTTGCTTGTTGATGTACCACATGACAGTTGTGTTGTCTGTTAGAATCAACACCTGCCCTGGAAGAAGTAAATCCTTGAAAGCTATTAATGCAAACTGGACTGCTAACATCTCTTTCAAGTTGATATGTAGATGTTGTAGTCTGGCAGGCCACTTGTCTTGTATCCACTTTCCATTCAGATGAGCTCCCCAAGCTTTGTCTGAGGCATCTGTCGTTAGAATCTGACTCGCCTCTGGCCGGGTCACAGAGAGTCCCTTGTTTAGGTGACATTCCTGAGCCCACCACAAAAATTCCTTTTGAATGCAAGGTATTATTTGAATGACAGTGTCCAAATCCTGGCAGTGCTGTGTCCATACATTTTGAGATACCATTGTAGCTTCCTCATATGCAGTTTGGCATTGGGAAGCACCAGAATACAAGATGCCATGAACCCTAAGGCTTGAAGGACTGTCCTTGCAGTCAGCCTGGACTGATGAGACAACTGATGAAAGTAAAGGGAAAGATTCTTTTGTTTGTCCGGGGTCAAAAGGCCATCTGGGATGCTGTATTCAGTCTCACACCCAGAAAGCACATGTCCTGAGAGGGTACTAGACTGGACTTTATTTCGTTCACAGAATACCCCAGGCATCTTAGCACTGCTATCACATAATCCAAATGATGAAGAAGCTCGTCCCTTCCTTGAGCCAGAATCAGGCAATCGTCCAAATAAGGATAGATCTGTATTCCTTTTAACCTGAGGAAAGCTATCACTGGAGCCAGAACTTTCGTGAACACTCTGGGCGCAGTAGATAAGCCAAAGGGCAATGCAGAGAACTGATAATGAGAAGTCCCAGCTCGAAAACGGAGATACTTCCTGCAACTCAGTCTGACAGGAACATGAAGATAAGCCTCCTTGAGATCCAAAGTTACCATCCAATGATCTTTGCCCAGCAGAGGTAAAAGCTGCTGTAACGTCAACATTTTGAACTTGGGAATGTCCAGATAAGTGTTGAGGATAGATAAGTTCAAAATTGGTCTCCACGTGTTCCCTTTCTTTGGTACTAGGAACAGGCGAGAATAAAATCCTAGGCCCACTTCTGGCATAGGGACCGGCTGAATGGCCCCTATGTGGAGTAACAGAGAAATTTGCTTGTGAGCCTCTATTCTTTGTGGAGGAGGAACGTCTGGCATGCCTTTGAAAGGAGGCAAGGTATGGAAATAAAACCTGTAACCGTGGTGAATGATATCCAATACCCATCTGTCTTGGGTAATTAAACTCCAATTTTCTTTGAAAAGTGCCAACCTTCCTCCCAAAGGTGCTGCCAGACGAGAAGGTTCTGGCAGCTGAAAAGGTAGGTCATTGGGTCTGTTTACGAAAGGACTGACCCCTGCCCTCACCCGAAGACTGTGCAGGAGAACTCCCTGTTCTAGGCCTGAAAGAGCCCTGAGCTCTGCCCCTACCACGGCTAGATCTACCCCTAGACTGGGAATCATAAGAAGGATACGTCCACCCCTTAGTAGGCCAATTTCTACTAAACTTTGGAGGCTGAACCTGCAAAAAATCTTTAACAGTCTGCATAGACTTAGCCTTGTCTTCCATTTTCTTTAAAACTGTCTCAACAGGAGAACCAAACAACACATCAGATTGTAAAGGAGCATCTAAAATCCTTGTTTTAACATGGTCAGATAAATTCTGATCCCTCAGCCAGGCGTGCCCCACAAGAAATACAATTATTCACTTTTTCTGACATCCGGTAAACCACTGAGGCAAGAAAAAACTAAAATATTCCCCAACGGGGTACTTAGCCAACTTTGACTCGGTCTGAAACTCCGGAATCGAAAAATTTCAGAACGCCAACCGGCACTTGCAGTGCTGCTTCTGCATCGGACCATGCGGCAAAAAAGACTGAGGATATGACGTCGGTCATGCGCATTTGTACCCTGACGTCCTGATGTCAGTCAAATGCGCCTTGACCGACGTCAGCCTTATACTTTGATATTCGGGCCGACCGAGGACAGCGGACTACCCAAGTGTAAGGACTGCAGCAATGTGAGATGAAGAACATCCAAGCTGACCTCATCAAAAACTGCCAAAATGTGCACAGCAAGTGAAATTTGAAGTTGTTTGTCTTTCGGCTTTTAGGGGTCGCCACAGAGGAACTCCGGTCCGCTAATGATTGGCAGTAGATTTTCACGAACGCCGAGGTGCCAGCTCGACGTCCAACCTTCAACGAAGGCGCGCCCATTTACGCATGTCTTTCTAACAAAACTTGAAGTACAGTGTTAAAATAATTAACCAAGGAAATGGATGTATGCAAGATAAAATGGCAGTCAAAAAAAGGACAAATGGCATATATCAATGCGTTGAAAAATTAACAGATATTAAAAAAATGTGAAAATGTGCTGGAACAAATTAAGATGAGAAATATAGCTAAAACGTACAAAGAAAAGCTTGTGCAATTGAAATTCAAGCATTTATTTACATTTGTTTGCAGGGACAATGCACGGATTAAAACTGATCATTTGCAGGCACAGCCACGGAGAAAAACATTCAGAAGTATTGGTATTCAAGTAAAGAACAACAGTAGCACTGGTATGTATGAAGAACAAGCAACAAATATAAAGTACAAAATATAAAATGATAATTTGCTGATGTAAAATAACATCAGGATAGCAATCGTGGTAGTCAGGTACACTGTTAGAGTACACAGGTAACAGATCAGCACTGTTTACATATGTGCATAATCTATTGACTGAAGACTGGTAGAGTAAATCGAACGGTTTAAGAACAGAAAGGTTTGAGAGTTCAGGCGATGCTTCCTTTCAGAAAACAGGAGCACTTAACTTATAGCTGTAGATGGGTTGTAATATACTTTCAAAACTTGGGGAAGCTGGAGTTTATCTGAGAAGTGGAAAAGATTGCTTACGAGTGGGCACACTTTGGCAGAAAAGCAAGTGGTTCAAAGGTGTAAACCATCAAGTACAAGTGTGGCTGCATGCTGGCATGAAGTGCTACCATGATTTTAATAAGATTTACAGAGTCTGTGTCAGAAAAGGTAATTTTCAAATATGTATAAATGGAAGAAATATGTTCAACAGAATTTGCATTATGCTGAAAAAAAGTTTGCTGGCACTATTACAGTAAAAGAGTCAACACAATGAAGTTTGAAAATGCCTCAGAACCACCAAGAAAAAATTCAAATCAGACTGTTGGCAAGAAACACTGATAAAATGTTAAATTTAAACTATACATAGGTGAAAAGTATAGCATTTTGCCTGAAGACACTAAAGAAATGAGATTCAATAGCACAGAAGTGAGAACTGTGTGCACAATGTTATACTGTGGCCCAAAGTGAAGCTAAAATTCAAAAATAAGTACAGGATCATTTTTAAAGCATAGCACCTACACTAAATATGAACCAGTCTGGGTCATCAGACTTGTATAATGTTGAAAATGCTAAAATACATTTATACAGTAAAAGCTTACATCAGCCATCACAGAGACATCTCAAGACAATGTGCAGAGAACATCACAAAAATAAAATCTGATGCTATGCCAGTGATGCACGTTACTGAAGTAGCAGAGTCCATTTTGAGATTCTTGTCTTCTCTTGATTAGTGCAAAAGGCCCAAACCTTTACTAGGGTAGTTTCTTCTATACAGTGGATCAGGGAAACTAATCTTTAACTATCGGCACAGATGAAGCCAAGGTCCTGGTGGAATTTGCTTTGACCCTCCATGGAATTGTTTTGTTATGGTGAGTACAGCAAAAGGTAATAGCCTTAGACAACCATTTCAAATACTCTATTTTAACACAGGTTGTCCCCACCTTCTTACTGTCACAAGAAATAAGCAATATGATCTGATGAGCTAAAAGATTTAATTCTGTAAAGATAGTACTGGAGTTCTCTGTGGACATCCAAGGTATGGAGTATCCTCAGTTTTAGGTTTAGGAAAGGAAATGGATAGTTTGGCTTAAAATACACTCAGATACCACTTCAGGCATAAAAGGATTAGTTCTCAAAGAAACTCTGTCTTTATTGAAAATGAGACAAGGCTGACTCAAGAGCTTGCAACTCAAATACCCTTCACGCACATGTCAAAACAATCCTTAAAACCGTTTCCCATGTTAACAACCTTCAAATGGAGCAAGTGCTAGCTTCTCTTAACACAAAATTAAGACATTAAGGAGGGGCCTTAAGATTTCTTGCAGGCCTCTTATGCAAAAGCCCTTTTAAAAACATTTTTGACGTTGGACTACATTGAAAGAGGAGGCTTCATAGGCAGACATGCAGAAATAGCCACTGAATGAATCTTGATAGTATAAAACTCTATAGCCTTTTTTATTCCTCTAACTGCTAGAGGGGCTCCAACAGTGACAGATGAGGAAAAAAAGACAAACATTGTAGATTTGTGGTATTAAGGGGCTACTAATAAATCAGGAGGATTACAGTGGCATGTATTTACATCCCATCGAGAACGGTTATGGAACTAAGAAAATTTTGGGAGAAATGACCAGCTTTCAGCAGCTTTACCACCAATTTGAACTTGCATCAGGTAATGGAATAGCTCAAAAGACATACCACAGAGTGATTCCCATCCTAGGAAAAAAAAACAAGACATGACTGGCTCCCACAACACTAAAATGTAACCATAGGATTTTCCTTTACTCGGCTATTAGCAATGGGATTGATTACTGGATGCAGACACATTTGATCCCTGGCTGGAATCCATGAACAGACACCACTGCAAAAACAACTAGGTTCCTGCACAGGCACTTGTGAGGAGTTATGCTCCCTATAAAAATGGTCTGGCTTCCTAAGAGCTGGTGGCTGGGAGTCAAGCTGCAAACAGGTACTACAAAATGCACCATCAAGCTAGAATTGGAGGAATGGCAAGTGGTTTTGGTTCTAAAAGGTCCAAAAAATGTCTCTGTCGGATCTGTGTCTGAGAGAACCCCTTAGATTCCCATTTCAAGGTCTCTCATTCATTCTGTGAAGGCTAAAATAAGCCAGTCCTTCCACCTCTGAATTTGAAGTATCTCAGTCCTTGGGAGAGAAGATTCCCTTTTTCTTTTGGCACATGGCAAGTCTGATACCATATATTCAGAGAAGAGTTGCTTGGATTTCAATTACCAGAAATTCCTCGGCTAACCTGAAGAGATCTTATGAGGGAACCTGGAAGAGACGAGGGTGGAGCTGAAGCCCACTCAGCTTAGGCAGGCTAACAGATGACTATTTTTGCTCGAGTCTAGCACCAATCTTATGGACTGTAATCTGATGGCCTTGGCATACAGGTGGACATCCAAGACCTTAATCTGGACTCCTGTGACCTCCTCTTGTACAAACAGATGGTTGCCCTCCCCTACACTGACAATAAATGGATGTCAGTAACACAGGCTTGCAAAAAGTTCCCAGGACTGATCAACTGCATGGAGGCTTTGAGTAACTAAGGCAAACTGGGGACAGCTGGGCAAGTCATGGTGCAGACACAAGCATTAAAAAAAAAAAAAAGTTAAGGAAATTTGTGTGGAACTGGAATCCTGCACTCAACACAATTATTCACCTTACTGCCAGAGAACAACATTACTGGCAAAAAAGCCACCTATAGACATAGATAAAGATAGTTTTCCTAATAAAATTCTTATAAAAGAACTATGAACTCAGGCAAATCTAACAGACTGAAGATGCAACAGGAGAACCAAGATACTTGCCAAAATGCAGCAAGAAAGATCTGAAGATGGCACCTGACGATGCTTTTTTATATAACCAATGTCCGGGCATTGGTGATACAGGATGTACACCAGGCCTGAAGGGAGAAGGGTTAAGAGATGTGGAAATCAGGCCAGTCTTCAAGCTTTGGCAAGCAGGAATCAGTACAGCAACAGTGACTTATGAAGAGTATCAAATACTGCAAAGTATACCGTTCTGTAAATACATTCCTTACTTGTTTGTCTATATTGATTTTGATAGTCTATCTAAAAAGAATTTTAATAAAACTGATAAGGAGTGTTATGTCAAATACTGTAAAAGCCCCTGTTCTTCAGTGAGACATCTGATCTTAACAATGTCTAGGGATACTGCACAAGCAGAGAACAAGTTACATGACTATCAGAGGAAAGTCCACAGGGCAACACAACGTCAACCTCAGTGGATGGCTAAGCCTCTCCTCTGAAAAATAAGAAACTGTCCAACACCCACAGGTGAAAGGGGATGGCCAAAAAAGACTCAAGGGACCACATTTGACGCTAGGATCAAACATAAAAGATCAGTGTCATAAAAGCATTCAACCATAACAATGGTCACAAGAAAAAAAGCTGTGGGACAGCAGCACAACTGCCAAAGCTAATGGGTGGACATTCAGAGGAATATGAGGGGAGGTTAAAACGTGGAGAATGTTTTAAATGCGGTAGACGTGGGCACTTTGCTGCCGACTGCGAAGAGTGGCAACATCCCCCACAGCTTACGAACAAGGGCTCCGCATGACTATATGATAGTAAAGGAAGGCGCCAAATTCGTTATTGTGATTATTGTAGAGAAGAAGAAAGCGAGAATGATTGTGATGATGAGGCAGACACTCTCTGCGATGAATGTCAGGACACCCAGAAAATTAAGGAAGGGCGGGATTGTGACTGTGAAGTCATAAACCTGGCACATTTGGGTATTGCTATGCATCTGGATCAAAAACCCATGATAGAGTTTTTGGTTGAGGGACAGAAAGTGGAGTTTTTATGTGATTCAGGTGCATCGCATACACTTTTGGGTCCAGCAGTTCTACCCCTTAACTGTGAAACAGATGAGTTTGTCCTTGTGAAAGCGGCAAACGGGAAAATCTATAAGGAACCACCGTCTCATCCTCTATTGTTCACAGATCCGCAAACAAACCAAACTATTAGGTGTAGGGTAATTATATAGAAAGTTTGTCCAGTTAATTTGCTAGGAAGAGATTTGATGCATTTGTTTGGAATAGCGGCAATTCCCACACCTAAAGGCATTGAGGCGAAAAGGTTAGCGGATGGCTTGGTGGTACAAGGAGTACAAGACTTGTTTTACTGGTATAGCTAGGACTTGGTTTCAAACGGGCCGGGGAGGGTTGATACAGACTTGATCAACCTAGCTTTAAGTAAATCTAGGAGCAGGTCACCGCAGGTTGCGGCGCACTTACATTGTACTATGTACTACAGACAGGCCCCTGGTCCGGATAAAGAATTTGAAAAAGAATTCTTTAGGCACAAATGTGCAAGGATAATTTTGAATGATATGTTTTGGGATAAGCAAGGTAATACAGAAGTGACCTGTACTTTGACCAAGGAAATGAGTTATTTATATCGCTCAGGTTATAGCCCACATATTTCAATTACTAAAGCGGTGGGGACACATTGGGTAGATTTGGCAAAAAGGGTAACAAATTGGGACACAATGTCCGAAAGTCAGTTGAAGGATCAACAGATCCAGGTACAAAGATTAAATTGGGTGACTTGGGCACAACCAAGTGTGCACCTTAGAGATGACAAAACAGAAATGGCATAACAAAATCCTCCTAACTCAAGAGGAAGATAGTGCGTTAAGTGCCTTACCTGTAGATTTATGGTCAAAAGGTAAAGGGGATGTAGGACTGATGAAAACAGCAGGTGAAGTTTGTATAACTCCAAAGTCAGGCTTCAGACCTCGTAAGCACCAATACCCGCTAAGTAAACAAGCAGAGGAAGGAATAAAGCCAGTCATTTATTTATTTATTTAAATTTGTTGACCGGGAGTGTCCGACTGGACGTAGGTCCATTTTCAGCGGAGGCCCAGGGAGAAAAGCTCCACAGTTAAAATAAACAGACAGTATATACATTGGATTACATAGTGAATAACAATTTACATAGCAATTACTTACAACATATTTACAGATGAAGAACACAGTACATCAGTAGACAACTAGAATCTTTATCTGTGAAGTGCATACCAGACATTAACAAATGTTACAAGAAGAAGTTCGTGCTGTATAAGTACTGGCTTATGAGTATCTGAGCTTGCTATAATGAAGGTAGTTAGTGGAGTGGAAAGAAAGGTAGTGGTTGGGTGGGGTGGATGATATTAGAGTGGGAGTTGCAAGGGCATAGCCAGCATGTTTTTAGTTGCGCTTTTAGTAAAGTTTTGAAGTGGGTGCATGATGGTATGGAGGTAATTGTGGGTGGGAGTAAGTTCCATAATTTGGCTATGGCGCAAGAGAATAGTGCTTCACCAGCAGAGTTATTGGCTTTAGTGATCTGCAAGTGATTTTTGCTGCTGGATCTTAGTGGTCTGGTGGTGCGATAGGGTTGGAGTAGATTCTGGAGGGATGGGACATTTAGTGGATGGTTTACTAGTTTGTGGGTGAGTGAGAGTTGATACCACTGAAGGAGGTGAGGGAGTTCAAGCCAGCCCAGTTCAGCAAGTGAGAGACAGTGGTGACTACGGTAGGATGCCCCTGTGGCGAATTTGGCGATTTTGTTGTAGCAGGTCTCTAGCTTGTTTAGATCACATTACCTTAGGTTGGTATATATTGGAGAGGCATAAAGTAGGGTGGCGATAAGGTGGGAATTTGCTTTTGAAATCTTTGCTGCTTTGGTGAGAAATTGCTTATTTCTGTATAACTCTCCTAGTTTTTTGTGGACTTTTTTATAGTCATGGATATGTGAATGTCAAATTTTAGTTTATTGTCTATTTCCACTCCTAGCAATTTGGTGTGTTCAGTTGGGTATATAGTGGTGTTGTCTTTTGCCGTTATGTTAAAGTGAGAGTTGTTTTGAGTATGTTTGTTGGGTTGGGAGATGAGTAGTTTAGTTTTGTTTGGGTTGAGTATTAAATCGGGCATCGGATAACCATGTTTCAACAGAGGAAAAGGCTTCCTGTGTGACTTTTTGCAGTTTTGGTAGGGACTGGGCTGAGCAGATGATGGTCGAGTCATCTGCGTATTGCATGAGTGTGCCATGTTTGGTGGCAGAGGCTAGATTATTGGTGTAAACAGAGAAGAGTAGGGGTCCAAGGATGGATCCTTGGGGAACCCCTATGGAGACAGGTAGTTGGGGAGATATGTCATTCTGCCATACAACGGATTGTTGGCGGTCAGACAGGTAACTCTGAAACCAGTTGGTGACAGATTGTGAGAAGGATAGGTTATTGAGGACAGAGATAAGTTGTTTGTGTGGGACCATGTCAAATGCTTTAGATAGGTCTAGGAAAGTAGCAGAGGAGAGATAGCCATTGTTTTTATGCTGAAGGATAGTGTTAGTAAAGGAGAGTAAGGCAGTGGTGGTGCTATGGCTTGGTCAGAAACCATGCTGAGTACTGGAAAGCATTGAGCAGCTTAAACAGGTAGGAATTCTTGTTGAATGCCCAGATTCGCCCTGCAATACTCCGTTGTTTCCTGTAAAGAAACCGGATGGGTCATGGAGGTTGGTTCAGGATTTACAAGCAGTTAATTCGGCTGTGATCCCAAGAGCACCGGTGGTCCCTGACCCCTATACATTACTTAATGATTTATTACCTCAGCACAGATATTTTTCTGTCATAGATATAAGCAATGCCTTTTTCTCCATACCACTACATAAGAAGAGTAGATTTTGGTTTGCATTCACTTATCAAGGTAAAAGATACACCTACACCAGATTGCCACAGGGCTATTGTGAGAGTCCGACAATATTCCCACAAGAAATGGCTGCGAATTTAGCTCAGTTTGTTCCCCCAGAGGGAAGCCAGGTTCTGTTGTATGTAGATGATATTTTGTTGGCCTCACCCACGCAGGAAAGTTGTAGAAAGGATACCCCTGCCCTTCTTAGTTTTTTAGCTGAGCAAGGACATAAGGTAAATAAAGAAAAGTTACAATTGTGGAAAGCACAAGTAAAGTACTTGGGTTATTTAATTTCGCAGGCAGGTAGACAATTGGAGAACAAAAGAAAACAAGCAATTCTTGAGGCACCTATGCCTATGACTAAGTGGGAGATGATGTCCTTTTTAGGTGTGACTAATTTTTGTAGAAGTTGGATCCCTAACTATGCTGAGGCAGTAGGGCCATTGACCGCACTGATCTATGATACTCCCATGGCGGCTAAGAATAATATACAGTGGACAAATAAGGCAATACAGGCATTTATTAGAATTAAGCAATTGATAGCAGGATCCTCTGTTTTGGGTTTTCCGAACTATTCTAAGCAGTTTGTACAAATGGTTGATTGTAAGGGAGGATATATGACTTCGGTTCTGGTACAAGTACATGGGGATAAATAGAGGCCGATAGCTTTCTACTCCTCCAGATCAGATCCTGTTGCAAGGGCACTGCCACATTGTGTTCAAGCTGTGGTGGCGGCCGCCATGGCAGTACAAGCCTCAGCATCATTAGTTTTGTTTCACCCATTACAATTGCGGGTTCCTCATTCAGTAGCTACTATACTTTTGCAAGATAAGATGACCTTTTTATCTCCTAGTCGACATTTGTTGTGTATGACAGTGCTGCTGACACAGCCTCATATGACCATAGAAAGATGTACTACTCTTAATCCAGCGACACTTCTGCCGACTCCAGAAGAAGGTACTCCACACGTTTGTTTAGAGAGCATTCATGACAAAGTACTGCCCCGACCAGATTTAACGGATATTCCATTGATAGATTCTGACCTCGTTTTGTTTGTAGACGGATCAGCAAAGAAAAACACTGTAGGAAAAACACTAGTACGGTATGCTGTCACCACAGAAACTGAAGTTTTGGAGGCAAAAGGATTGTCAAACATTTATTCTGCACAGGCAGCTGAGTTGGTGGCTTTGACTCGAGCTTGTACCTTAGGGGAGGGTAAAAAAGTGACAATTTATACAGATAGTCAATATGTTTTCTCCACTGTACATGTTTTCGCTCAACTATGATAGAATAGGGGAATGGTTACTGCGACAGGCAAACCAATACATCACAGAGATTTAATTTTACAGTTGTCAGATGAAGTGCAACTACCACTTCAGATAGCGATATGTAAATGTTCCGCACATACCAACAGAAAAGATCCTGTCTCCAGGGGAAATGCCCTTGCTGATATGGCTGCAAAAAAGGCAGCTCAAGAAAATTATGTGCTTTTACATGATAATGATTTGGAGCCCGGACACCTCTTAGACTTAGAGACACTAAAAGTAATGCAAACATTGACGACAGAAGGAAAAATGTTGTTGGGTAAAATATGGTATCACTCAACAGAGCAGGTTGTATAGGGCATCAGATGGCAAAATGGTATTACCCTCAAACCTTTTTAGGTATGCGGCATTGGTTAGCCATGGACCTGCCCATGTAGGAGTACAGACGATGATTCAAATAGTGTCGAAGGTGTTCTGGTGTAAAGGGTTTTCAACTTGTGCAAAGCAATTCTGTTTATCTTGTTTATTATGTGCAAAGTATCATGCTCAGGGGGGAGTTAAGAAGTCTCAGCAGGCATTCCCTACCCCTCCGTATCCATTCCACACACTCTGTATGGACTTTATTGAACTGACACCCTCAGAGGGAAAAAGGTTCTGTTTGGTCATTATTGATGCTTTTTCTAAATGGGTAGAAGCTTTTCCAGTGAAGCATCCGAATGCACAAACAGTAGCAAAGCTTTTGACTACAGAAATAATTCCCCGATTTGGCCTACCAAGACACATTTACAGTGATAATGGGTCTCATTTTGTTAACCAGATTGTTCAGAAATTGGGTCAAGTGTTTCAAATTGATCTCAAAAATCATTGTGCTTACCATCCCCAATCAGCTGGACTGGTGGAAAAACACAACGGTGTCTTGAAGAGTAAGCTCCGCATACTAATGGCAGAAACACATGGGTCATGGACTGCGTGCCTTCCATTGGCACTCCTGTACATGCGAATCTCACCTTCCTACAAAGGACTTGCACCATTTGAACTTTTGTTTGGGAGACCATTTTACGTCCCGCAGTGGCAAGGATTGTTGCCAGCGGAATGTGAGGGGGGTGAGGATCTAGCGGATTATATGAAGAAGCGGCTAAATGTCAAATCTTTTGTAACCAATGACTCCTTTGCAGATTCCAGAAATGAAACCTTGTTAAGCGTGGCACCCGGGGACTGGGTGTGGATCCGAATTGTGAAGAGAAAGAATTGGTCATCCCCCAGGTGGGAAGGCCCATACCAAGTACTTATCTCGACACCTACGGCTGTAAAGATCGCAGAGAGGACTTTGTGGATTCATATCACCCACTGTAAAAAAAACTCAAGGCTCTTCCTTCTGCCATTGATATTGGTCAAACTCCATCGGACCTCTGAGCGCAAAGTCTGGCTACAAAGGGGGATTAGCCCAATAGGGGTTGGTTAGTCTCAAACCCAGTGAAGAAACCAACGGCGTGAGGTAGTCCTTATGGAGGATGGCCATGTTCAACTGGTACTTGAACTGTCACATGATGATGATTTTGGTGGCGAAAGTAAATATGTCGATACGAGAAGGAACAGTTGCAAGAGAAAAAGGAATGGTGGTGCTGCAAGCGCAAACAGGTGTTACTACTGTATTTAAGGTGAAACTTTGTGAAGGAATTTTGGACTGTTCTAAATGGAACAATAATAATTTCTTGACTCGTGCAAAATACTTGTGCAATAGAGACTGTACGTCCTGGTAAAGTGTTTGGTGGTCAAGAGATGTGAATGGATGGGAAACAAGTGGTGCAGTGATACCAGAGAAAGATAAAAGCAGGCAACAAAGAATAAAAATTGCGCATTTCCAAGGTACCAGAGTAGTTACTATAACCATTGTGTCACCACAAGAAAGTGATTCAGGAGTTTATGGAATCGGAGTGTCTCTTCCAACTAGAACTGATCCTTTGGGGACCCTCCAACTTAAAGTACAAAGCCTTAAGAATGCTATAAATAAAGCAGATTTTGCCTTCACAAAAGAAGAACACTTGTTACTCGAGACGGGATTTGTACACCATAATGAATGGTTATCTTGGGTTAGATATAGTACCCGAGAAGCACATTGTGAGAACTGTATTTCTTGTGCTGAAGGTAAACAGCAATTAGCAACAGTCCCATTGATGCAAGATGAAGGTAACCTAACGTGTCTGTTGAAATTACTCTTCAACAAAACTATAGATAAATGCAAAGATGAAACTCAGCGTTTTCCGGTCATAAGCAAAGTTGAGAAACCGCCTGCAGCGATTTCCTATCCAGGTTCATATATGTGCATTTCCAGAGATGGCACAGGGAAAAATTATGGCAATATGGGACAGAACTATTGCAATGTTACTGTGAATGGCAATGGGAATCCATTTCTGTCGAACCAAACTCGTAGTTTAGCAGATGTATGGTGGTTATGTGGAGACAACAAACTCAGATCAAGGCTTACGATTCCCTGGAAGGGAACTTGTGCACTTGTAAAGTTAATTCTGCCATTCTACATTTTCCCAGTTTCAGCAAGCAATTTCGTAAGAGAACTTGAAATAAAGCCGAAGTGGTTGAGTAGGAGAAAAAGAGAGGCACCGAAGCAATCTTTCGATAACTGTGTCTACATCGATAGCATTGGCGTACCTGATGAATACAAAGCAATAAGCCAAATAGCAGCTGGTTTTACATCCATCTTTGTCTGGATTCAACCTAATAAGAATGTGGACTGGATCAACTACATTTACTATAACCAGAAGCGTTTTGTGAACTATACCAAAGATGCATTGAAAGGAATTGCTGAACAACTGGAGGCCACTTCACAGGTGGCATGGCAGAATCGAATTGCGTTGGATAAGCTCCTGGCCAAAGGAGGAGGAGTTTGCAAGATGTTTGGGACTTTCTGTTGTACATATGTTCCAAACAACACTGCGCCTGATGGAAGTATCACTCGAGCTTTGAAAGGTTTGGAGATGTTATCCGAAGAATTGGCAGAGAACTCTGGGGTAAATAATCCCTTTACAGATTTTCTACAAGCGTGGTTTGGAAAATGGAGTCATCTCATCAGCAGTTTCCTGGTGTTGGTTGGAGTCGCTGTGGCTATCGTGGTGGTATGTGGTTGTAGTTGTATACCCTGTATCAGAGGTCTTCTACAAAGACTGGTTGATATTGCTGTTACGAAGACTATGTATCAGCAATTGCAACAGACTGGTGAAAGTGAATACATTGAAATGTGACTTTACAAATGTTTTTGAAGTTTAAAAATTTGTCTTGCCAATGAAGTAAGGTATGCAAAGAAAAACTTAGTTTTTACCATATAGTGCTGAAATAAAAGACAAATAAAAAGTGTTTTCAGGGGGGAAATGTTAAGAGAAAAAGTTTTAAAAACATACTGTTATTTGTCTTTTTCCTGTTCTTGCAAAGTGAACATGTTATTTGTTGGGATATGCCTATCAAAGATGGGCCTCATCTGTGAACAAAATGCAGTATTGCTTATGAACCTGAATGATATCGGTTTTCTGCATTTCAGAATAAAGAGATTTGGTTATAGCTCAGTGAAGCCTGGGATAAGGACGCACGGCCGAGTAAGAGTTAATTTACTGGGGCAGGCTGTGTGTCCTGGAAAATTTGAGCTACCATTGTTGAATTGAACATTTTGTACTTCTTGAACATTCTGTACTAGCTGTGGGTTTGAGGTAATTTGTGATAAACATGTTTTTCCTATATGTTTTTCATAGCCAACTGTCAACGGTCTGAAATGTAACAAAAAGTTGTTTTGCTTGCAGTATAAAAGTTGATGTCAGTAAACAAGTTGATCAGATCAGAGGAGCTCAGATCAGTCCAGACCGGACATCTTGGCCAACATGCTGTGTAATCTGGTTAACTGCTAATAAAGGAAAATTCATCACCTGAGGCAGATGCGAATCGTTTGATTTTTTTCTTCTGACACTCTACTCCCTGTTACCTCAGATCGAATCTGCACGTTGATAGACAAAAGTAGAGGCTACCTCTGGTCATAACAGACCTACAATAAAGGAGTATATAAGATCAACTAGGAACCTCCAGAGGGGGATGGAGGGTTTGGAGTAAAGAATGGACGAAGATCAGCAACACAGATGGAACATTATGGTAAGAAGTAACTTTTTTATCTTATGTTGTTAATCTTCATTCATTCCTTACTGATGGGACAGAGTCCCCAGCTACCTGTATCCCTTGGTGGCCCTCATGGATTGTCATTCCTGAGCACCTTTGGAGGCCAAATCCAATTTGTAATGAAGGATAAAAGTATGAGGTTTGGCCCAAGTCACAGCTGAGTAAATATCATTGAGGGAAGCCCTAGCATGGAAGGCTCCTGAAGCTGCCATAGACCTTGTAAGAATGGGATTTCAATTCTGTGAGGCAAGGTGATATTGTTCTTGTTGTAGATAAAGGTAATGCAGTTTCTCAACCATGATGACAATGCAAGTTTTGAGACAGGATGACCTAGACTTCGTCCAGTAAAGGCCAGAAATAGTTGGTCTGATTTACGGGTAGATTTTCTTCTGTCCAGATAAAATCGTATTTGCCTATGAACATCCAGGGAGTGGAGGCAATACTCTCCCTTGTTAGAATGATTAGGAAAAAATACTGGGAGGTCAAAAGACTAGTTGATAGATCGCTCTGACACAACTTTCGGTAAAAAGGAAGAATTAGTTCTCAGTGATACTCTATCCTTATGGAAAATAAGGTAGGAATGTTTGATGCACAAGGCTTGAAGTTCTGACAAACGTCTGGCTGATGTGATTGCAACCAGAACAAAGTTTTCCAAGAGAAGTACTTAAATCACATGAAGATGCAGGTTCAAAGAGGGGAGCTATTAGGGTTTGTAGAACCCAAGGCCAAATCCCAAGGTTGTACAGGTTCTCTAAAGGGAGGTTTTAGGTGAAAAACACCCTTCAAGAAAGTCCTACAGAGTCTATGTGACATGAGTGAAGAATTCTGAAAACCAATGTGGAAATTTGAAATGGCAGCTAAAAGAATACGAACAGTAGAGGCTGACACACCAGATTGGAAAAGATGTGATAAGTAATCTAAAACCACCGAAACTGGGGCTGACAAAGGATCTAATTGTTTATTCGCTGCCCATAATGAAAACCTTTTCCATTTGCTGAGACAGATTAGTCTGGTGGACGATTTATGAGATGCGATAAGAATATTGCGCACTGGGGATGAGAAGTTATCCTACCTGGCAATCATAGGAAGTGGAGAAAACAAGCTGTCAGCTTCATGATTGTTAGATTGGGGTGACTCAGACCCTGTGGATGGGAGATGAACACTGGAGATGGATTGAGGATCCATGGTTTATCTAGCAGGTGAGGCCAGAGGAAGAGGAATCAAACTTGTCGAGGCCAATATGCAGCAATGAGGATCACTTTGCTTTTCAACAGCATTGCTTTCTTCAGAAATTGGGAGAAAAGGGGAAGAGGGAGATAAGCATAAAGCAGACGAGAGTGCCAAGCATAGACTACTGTGTCTCTCGGTGACTGTCCCAGAGGGGGGAATGATGGCAAAATAGTTGCTGCACTTGTAGTTGGTTGGGGAGGCGAAGAGGTCACGGCAAGGCTGGCCCCTACGGTTGAAAATTCTTACCGCTATCACAGGGGTGAGGGACTACTCATAAGGTTGTACAGTGCACTTGCTCAACTTGTCTGCCATCGCGTTTGAGCTCCTGGGAATGTGCGTTGCAATGAGAAAGTGGTTGGAAGCTATCGCCCATTGCCATATTCTCAAGGCCTCTCAGCACAATGGATAAAATCTGGTGCCCCCTTGCTTGCTGATGTACCAGACCACTGACATGTTGTCTGATTGGATCGCAATAGTCCCTGACGGAAGGATGGAGTGGAATGTTTGCAACGCTAACAGCACCGCCCTCAGTTCCAAGACACTGATGATGTGCAAAAGGGCCTAGGTCTCCGACCAGGTGCCTTGCACAGAGCTTCCCTGACATAGCCCCCCCACACTCCATCAGGGAGGCATCCGTGGTCACCGTGGCTTTTGGCCGATAAGGGCTGATGGGGTGAGACCATTGTTGGGGGCCTTCGAGACGTCCAACAGAATAAATCTTGCTTGCATCGCTGAGTTACACTTATCTGAAAGGACAAAGGGTGTTGTAGAAGGTACCATTAAGTGAGGAGCAACCACTGGAGAAGTCTCATGTGGAATGTGGCCAGAGGAACAATGGTGATTGAGGTCTTCACTCATCCCAAGAGTGGGAGTATGGACCAAGCAGGAGATTTGTGGTGACAGCGTAGCGGTTGAACCTGGTGGTCTTATTCTTTGAAGTCTGTGATCCAGAAGTGATGCTTTTCAATTCCTCATGTCCAACAGAACCCCAATGAATTCTAAAGACTGTGCTGGGGTCGTGTTGGACTTCTCCCAGTTTATAGTGATTCCAAGGTGTTGTGCTGTGAGAAGAGTGCAGTCTAGGGCTTCTTCCAGTAGACGCTTGGTGGAGTGGTGAGGAGCCAGTTGTCTAGGTATGGAAAAGCCTGGAATCCTTGAAGTCGCAGGTGAGCGATGACCACTGCCATGCATTTGGTGAACACTCCAGGGTCTGTAGAGAGACCGAAGGGCACTGCTCAAAATTGGTAGTGACTGGTTCCTATGTGGAAGCGGATGCATCTGCTTGAGCGCTTGTCCATTTTTATATGGTAATACGCACCTAGAAAATCTACAGACCACATCCAATCGTCTTCTTCCAGAAGAGGAAGGATAGACTGAACTGTGACCATCCGGAATTTCTGATTTTACAAATTTGTTCAGTGTGCTGAAATCCAGAATCGGTCTCCAGTCCCCTGTCTTTTTTGGCACTAAAAAGAACCTTGAGTAAAAACTGGATCCTACCTGGTCTGGGAGGACCGTTTGGATGACTTTTTTTGTAGCAGCTTTCCAATTTCATGTTCTGCTGCTTCCCTTTGACTGGGAGGGATGTCTGGTAAGTCTCTGGATGAGGTTGGACAGAGATAGAAGGGGATGCGTTAGCCTCTGGATATTATCCGTTGTACCCAAGAATCGATGGTTATGTTTTGCCATGCAGTAGGATAAAAGGAAAAATGACCCTGACCATTTCCAGAGGTGAGCAGTTGGGCAACACTTCAGGAGCGCTGGTAGGGTTGCCCAGAGAAAATCTGTGGAACCACAGTTGCGTGGACCTCCCCTGCCCTGAAAGGGGCATCTTCCACTGGAGTTTCCCCCTCTGCCTCTAGGAGACAACTCAGCACATGCATCACGGAAAGAGCCCTGTGATTTTTTGTGCCACATCTTCCCACTCCTCTGATTTCTGGAGTAGAATTGTTGAGGAGTGGAGTGCCGAACACCAACGGCAGATAGGGTTTTGCCATCTTATTTGCACCTTGCCAGCATATCTTTAACTTTAGGGCCAAACAAAGAAGCGGCCTCAATGGGGACATTCATAAAGGAAGCCTTAAAGGAGTCCGCAAAGTCGCAAAGGTGCATCCAAGCATGTCGTCTCGTGACTATACCTGCGCCTGCTGCTCTAGCTGCTCCTTCCATTGCGTGTGAAATAAGGCACATGGAAGAATTGGATATGGATTCCAGGGTTGCTATATGAGAAGTTACGTTGTCACGGACCTCATCAGAAACAGCTTCTGCCAAGGTTTCAGAGTTGATTGATAAGGTCCCTCTGAAGCCTTGTAAAGTGGGCCAAGTAGTTCAAGGACCTTACGGCAAAGGTCAATGAAGCAAACACACGCTTCCTGAGTCTATCGCCTGGGACACCTTGTTGGGCAGATAGATAGTCTGGCTCTCTTCTGCTAAGTCTTTCTTGTTTGCAGCCACCACCACCATGGCATCTACTGGAACACCTTTTGACCAATGGGGACGTTCAGATGGGGGAGATAAAATCTTGTCAGGCCTCCTCAGTATAACTTTCAGGGTGTCAAGAGCCTTCCATGCATGCTGGACGATGAGCTGGACAAGCTCATCGGTTGGCAAGGTAACTAAGGAGGTAGGGGGCTGGGCACGAAAAAACTGCAGGAATATGGATTCCTCTGAGGAAGGGTTGGAGGACTTCCAGTCACCCCCTCTGTCCTAGGATCTCAAGGATGTCACTCAGAGGGTGACCGTGGGGAACCTTCCCAGTCATCAAAGTGCGTATCTTCGGTCAAAGACTCCTCAGTGGTGTCCATGTGCTTCCTCTTGCACGAAACTTTGCGATGGACTTGCTCAGTGGGAAGCTCTGGGGAAGATTGCAAAGAGGGGGTCTCCTGAGGGGGAGAAACCAGAGGCCCTTGTGCCCAGTGTCTGTGGCTTTCGACAGTTGGCACGGAGGGTGGAGAGGACTCAGACATGGGGGGTTTGCCAGCGGAAGCAAGCGCCCTCTCCATGGCCTGGAAGGCTGGACCGCCTGAAGAGGGATGGGAGCCCGGAACTGAGCACAACAACCTTGGAACTGGGGTCACACCGTGCTCCGACGAGCTGACCCCCAAACCAGGAGTCTCAAGAGACTTAAAGGCTTAGTCGTCAGAATATTGTGTGAAGAATAAAGTCAGAGTGTTTTCAGCTGGCTTATGGGGTTATTCATTTTTATTCAGGAGTCTCAAGAGGGCTGTGGAGCGTGAGGGAGGATTCCTGGATGGTGACAGAATGCCTTCCCCCATGGCACCGCCACTAGCCTGAGAAGAGCCCGATGCCCAGTGCACCGAGGGCCACAATGACGACTCCACCTCCAAAGTGAGGTCCGCTATTGGGGTTGGAGGTAGGGAAGCTGCTATCGGAGGCAGGGGCTTTCATGCTTCTGTGGAAGTCAAAGGAAGAGTGTATGTTAGAGTCTGTGGAGAAATACGATCACCTGAAAGAGGGAACGTAGCTTTAGACGGTTGAGAGAGACGCCTGGCCACAAGCAACTGGTCAACAAGCCACAACACATCTTGTTCAGAGAGGCTCCTGGTCGACCTCACAGAGAAACCGGAAGGCAATTCTGGCCTTTATAAAAAAGCGCTATATTGGCTAACAAACGGATCCAAGGAAGGAAAATACTTGGTCCTTGCTAGTTCGAGTGGTGCAGAGCCCGGAACTGAGGGTGTCTGCACCAAGGAGAATGGTGTAGAAGTTATCTGCTCAGACGTAGGCAGTGCCATAGAAGTTGTTGGTATCTGGACCATAAAGGGCAGTGTGGTAAATGTCTGCACCGATGTGTACAGTGCCGTCAAGGAAGAGGTCTGCACTGGTAGTAATGACAGTGCTGAAAAAGAATGCACCGAAGAGCATATCGGTGCTGAAGGTGTCTGCATTGTAGTAATGTAGTATCATTAAACTCAGGGCCGAAGGAGACTGTACCTGCAGAGATGGTGTCAATAAAGGCTGCAACGAAACTGTTGGAGCCACTAAGTCTTCACCTCGAACTCCGGTCCTGGTGGCGATAAAGAGGACATAGCTGGAGCAAGAATCAACTGGAGTGATGCCGAGGCTGGGGTCGAAAGGGCCACAGATGGCAGTGCTGGGCTCGAAATTTTTACCTTTTTGAGAGGTGACTCCTTGCGATCTCCAGAGGGAGATGAAGTCAGCAACCTCGAGGTGGAGGAAGAACGCCTCTTATGGGGTTTAGCAGGAGGATTTAAGCCCTCCAAACCCAGAGATAGCCTCACAGAAAGAAGTTTTAAGGAGGCCTTTCAGGATGTTTTTTCTTTCATTGAGAGTCCTGGTCGAAAAATTTCTACAAATCCAACACGGGGAATTCAATGAAAGGTGGGAGACATTCAAGCAATAGACACTAATCATGGCCATCAGAAGGTGGTAACTTACGGCCACATTCCGTACAGTGTTTAAAACCAAAACTACTTTTCTTGTCCGACATAATGATGTGGAGAAGAATGACAGTACCAAGGAGTTAAGAAAGCTACCCAGAAGGGTAAGAAGAGAGGAATGAAGAATTACCTCAAAGGTAAGAAAAAGGTAATAAAAGGGAAGAAAAACTATAGGGAGAGAGTCTTAAAGTTATGATAGGGTAGGAATATAGAGATAGTAACCGATTGAAAACTTTTTAAGCACTAAAAATATAGAAACTTTCAAAAAATTATTCACTTAGCTGAGAGAGAGGAGCTTAACACGGCTGTACAGCAACGCGGCAAACGAGATCTGAGGTAACAGGCAGCAGAGCATTCTGGGTAGGATCTTAGCGCAAGAGTTTTTGGCTGACGCAAGCTTGGCATGAGACCTGCTCGGTTCTGAGGACGGAACCGATAACCCATCAGTAAGGAATGAATGAAGATTAACATCAGACCAACTCTTTCTACTTTCTGTTGCCTGAGTCATTGAGGTAAAAGTTTTCATACTCTTGAGTTACCAAAAAAAACAGTTGCTTAACAGCAATCTTTCCAAGCTCGTGCATATTACTGAGGCAATTCCTTATTTTTTTGTTTAGCATTCTGCAACTGCTCCTCCTCCTCTTCTGGGACATTACCCCTATTCTGCAGTACTTTACACTTTTGCCAGTCCCTCTAAATAATTTGTTACTTCTTAACCATCTCTCTCTTTCACTTCCACCCTATTTTTAAACTCCTCTAATTTTATCCCACTCCCTAGCTATATTTTCAGAAAACATCTCTAACTTTCCCAATAACTCCCAAATAATTTGCACTACCCGTACCTTAAATTTCTTTCTTAACAGATAGGTGGGAATGTGCCAGTATCTTATTTTTATTTCATTACCCTGCATTTTTATTTTAATTGGCATGTTATCTCCACCGATGAGCAATATTCCTTGCTGAAAGCTATTTCTCCCAGAATTTTCTTAAGCTCCATTATAGCATTTTTATGTGGAATATAAATGCATGCCACTGTAATCCTCCTCCCTTGCCTGGGGCCCCTTAAGTACTACAAATATATCATTATTACCTTCTTTTCCATGTCTATCACTATTGGAGCTCTTCTTACAATTAATACAAGTACTCCCCTTTTCCTTTGTCCCAGATATTCCACTGAATAACCATCCTAAAATCCTTTCTCACAGTCACTTCCTTAGTTCTTTCCAAATTAATAAAGTTCACTACTTTTTGTATGCATCTGCGAGACCATTCACATTTAAAGAAAATATAGAAATTGTCATTATGTTAAGTTAATACCACTTATTTGGAACTGCTTTTTTTTTCAAACCATCAAGTTTCAGCTTTTTTGTGTTACATGCATACACTAATGTTTGGTAAGCTGATCTTTTACCCATTTGTTTCTTGTCATATCCTTTTGAACTTATGTCACATGTTACAAAACTTTTTGTTTTAGTGAAAACCCTCAACACACACACACACACACACACACCAGAACACCTCTAAAACCTATTAACGTCATACTAATGCACAATACATTGTACCTCTTCAAATACTGAAGTTTAACCCTCCTAAGAGGAACAATTTTCCCAGACAAAGTCATACTCACAGACTTGGATTAATCTATATGGAAGGTTATCCACGCTAAGATGCATGGTACAACCTGGGCTTCTACTTCCACTAAGCGTATTCTGTTTTGTCTTATCTTTATACCTCTCCCAGATTAAAAAAAACACTTGGATGCTTTCAGTAAACATTACCTCATAGCTATTGGAAAGTATTCTGTTTTTATTGCTCCTTATCAGATTGTCTTCATAGATACATGAGAATCAGATAAGCGAGTGCTAGAAGAAAACTTATTATACTCAGTGTTCTTATTTGCTTCCCCTTAAAACTTACTAGATTAAGACAAGGGCCTTAATCCAGTCATTCCCCTATGCAAGAGTAAGAAAAAGCATATACATTTTTCTTGTATCATGTTTTGGCCAGACTTTTCTTCTCCTTCTACATTGCAATGCCTACATTTCTTAAAACTAAAGAAAGACAAAACAAAAACAAAAATACTGTCATCTACTTTGGGATCCTTATTACACTTTAAAAACTGAGAAAGCTTTACTTTAGAGCATGCAGGTTATGTCATCCATTACAAAAATGCTACTGTTAAGAACAAAATTTTGTTTTATTTACAGTTAAATCTTTTCCTCCTCTCCCCCTCTCCTAAATGTTCTTCCAAACATTAGTGACGTGAAGTAATTAATGCTTTATAATCCCACATTTCTCAATTTGAGTTGCAGGTTTTCTTCCCAATTTACCTCTATCCCCCAAATCTAGACTCTGCTTCCCTTTCAATGTACTCCTGGTTCTTCTAGTCAACTCTTTGGTTTTTTGTCTCTCCGTTGAAACACTGGTAAAAGGTTTCAGCAGCACAGTCTCAATATGGGCTTTATTACCAGAAAAACAAGCAACAGAATCTCCTTCTGTTTCATAGATCACTTTTGGTTGGACAAACTCTTGTATTTCCTCCTTAGCGTGTTCTGCATCAAAAATAACATTGACCCTCCAGAAATGAATATTCTGAAAACAGCTGGATACAGCACCTTGAATCGCACACCTGCTTCTCAACATTCCTAGATTACTGGAGTATATTTATTCCTCTTCTGCCTGGTGTACAGTGAGTAATCACTTTCCACAAGCACTCTACTTACTCCCACTTTTAGTACTCTATTCTTCCACCAGAGTTTTGTCAGAATCAACTATTTCTACTGAAAGGACTATTAAAGGTCTAGGTCGCTTTCTCATGGCTGGGTTTGGGGCATACACATGATGCTCCCTTACAATTAACAACTGCTGTGGAATTCCAGTACAGTTGCTTATTAATCCAGTCTATTCCTTCCAGCTTCTCTGGCATAGCAGACACACTCAGGTTTTCCTTATGTGCTTTGTCCTCTATTATTTTTTTGAAACATCTCTTCTTGAGCAGTCTCACACTCTGCTAGCATTTTCTTCATTTTTAACCTCTGATTTTTGCAGTTTTATCACCTAATCTGAATACCTGTTTAAAAGTTTCTTCCATTTTTCCAGCTTTTAGTTATTTGAGTTGATATACTCCTTCAGTGTTATTTTATTCAGCAGTGAGTACATTTGACTTATGTTTTTCCTCTAGATTACTGGAAGTCATGTCTTGCACCAAAGCTGGAGCTTGCACTGCTTTTTGCTGAACCAGTCAGTGTTTTCTCTTCACCTTTTGTGATTGATTTTCTTTCAGGTTCTCTGAAATTCTTTTCTGGTTTCATCAAGACAGTGCACTTACTAGCCAGTTAATGAAATTTACCCAAAAAGACAACCTCAATGGCTCTTTTCTGAGTTTCTGTTTTCACACTGGAAGAGCTGAAATTAAGCTGTTACTTGGTGTGCAACCATCTTTGAAGTCTGAGGTCCCAAGTCTTTTTTTTTTTTTTTTTTTTTGAGTAAGAAGAATCTTGAGTAAAGTTTAAATCTCTTCTTGTGTGATGGGAATTCCTGGAAGGCGTTTTTAGCCAAAAGCTTTGCATCTCTTGCTAAGCTGCCCTCTTCTGACTGGGTGGTACCATGGGTGGGATAAAAGGGCAGTTCTATGGATATTTGTGAAAATTATACATTATAGCTTCTAGATACGATCTTCCTCATTCAACTGTTGCATGTGATGGCCTGACATTCAAGTGGATACAGGAAGAGGTGCCCCTGAAGACCTCTACAGTAGGACAGTCAGGCTAGCTGTTTAGGGTTCACACTGCCTGGCTCTGGAGACGGCCCTTGTGCAGTCCATTTCTGACACTGGGCAGTGACAGGAAAGTTCCCAATACCTCAAGTACTCCTTGTCAGCTGCTGCTTATGGTGTCCCCAACTTAAGAACAAAATGTTCTTCGCTCCCTTTTGGTTCCTCTGAAAAGATCTTTGGGGGGGTTGAGAATCTGATCTAAAGAGATGTGAGCATCTTGCCCTCTAGCTCACACTGTTGCATATTAATTTCAACTTTTTGCCTAAACAGTGAGGTTCCATTAAAGGGTGCATTCGTGAAAGCTGCCTAGCATCTTCCACTAAATTAGTGAGAGATATAGGAGGTTTCTAGGCTATTGGCCCCAAGACCCATGTAAGCCTAGCCAAGGGTTTAGCCTTAGGCAAGTCAGCAACATCACAGCTAGGCCTCCCACCTCACTGTGATACCAGCGCATGATGAATGAGCTTCTCCATCCATTCTGTTGTGTAGGAGATGCACAGACAATGATGTAATGAAATTTACAGTAGCCCCCTGGGTATTTAACTGTTTGCATACATCTTCATTGCACAACTGTTTCAAGGTTTCTATGGTCTTATCCACTTGTTCTCTCAGAAAACTCACCATCAATACCACGTAGTTCATCGCCTAATAGAAAAGGTACTTTTGAAGCATAGATGTGCTTTCTTAATCTATTCATCATCCAGGAGTCTTTGCTTGGGGATGAACAGCACAGGCATCCTCTGGAGCATACATCTGGAGGCTGCTGACAACACAATGGAGTCTACACAAATGGTCTCTTACTCCAATGGGACCTGTATTTGAGGGTCCATAACACTGACAGACTGCCCAGGTATGGTCTGCACTACATCCTGCTCCCTTCCAAGCTTCAGTGTACACCATATATATGAATTTATCTGAGGGGAACCACACAGACTGCTGGGCAGAGGACCTACAAGTTTCTTGAAGAATCTCTATAAATTTCCTGAAGGATTTCTTCCTCAGGAGAGGTAGGAATGATGGGTATGATCCTCTCTACTGCATCATCTCAAGTATGCCCCCTAATATGTCTTTAGAAAGAAACTGAGGTGAAGCCTCTCCCTCTTTAAGATGCGTGTCTTAAGATGGGAACTCCAATGGGGAGTCTATGTTCTTCCTCTTACACAACCTTTGCCTTAACGGGACTCTTGTGGGGATAAATCCAAGCTTCACTGGGGAAAAGGTAACCTAGAATGAAGGTGTTCCCCATTTCCTTCCTGGTCTTCTGGTCTGGTATGAAAGACAGATGAAAAGTCCAAAGACTCTGCTCCAAGGGTGGAACTGGTACAGCCTGACCCTCTTGCCTCTGAAAAATATGCGCAGATCTCTTCTGCATAAGCTGAAATGCCCTGGGCTGAAATCTATTCCTATTTCACGTTTTGCAGTTTGATTGGTTTTTATGTCCAGCCTTAATTGAACAGAGTTATCCAAAGTAACGCAAGCTAGGTAACTGGGCAGAGTCTGGCTAACACTATTGATCCGGGGCTGCTGGGTTTTACGGCCGGGTCCTCAAACCAGCTATCACAGGCAAATACTCATGTCCATGTTTGGCAGTAGTAGTAAACTCAACTAAATCCTCTATTGCCAGTTTTTGCACAGTCATTTGGCTAACCCTGACATGGCATGCAGTCAGTGATCCATGTTCTAAGAGAAAATGTGCATCACAGTTGATGCCCAAGGCAGCTGATCTACCCCCCCCCCCACAAGCATTCTAACCACACCACCACTGGGGTTGAAACGCTCTGCAGGTTTTTTGAAAGAAATCTACAGAGACACAGGAAAACCATGCAAACTCCACACAGGCACTGCCTGGTGGTCAGAATCTAACCTTGTACTGTGTGTATGGGAGGCAAAGACCATAACCGTTATGACAATTGTGTCTACCTTGAGAACCCCATAAAAATAACTAGTGGGACTAAGCCAGTCAACACATAGCAAATAAAACTATTTTAAGGCATAGTGTTCTTTGTTTGTAGTTTTGCCAAACTTCTACGAAAAGCGGCGGTTTGTGAAGCAAGGCTCTAGTTTATGCTGACATTTGCAAAATATGATATAAAGCACTGGCAGTAGTGGTTGTCTGGGTAGAGTACTAATAAACATATCTGGGGATCACATTGCCTCAAAGCAAGATAATTTTACAATTTCTCCTTCACAACTAAGTACTGGCACTTTCCTAGGACATCGGTACATCTAGCAAGAAATAACTGTGGAATACTAGGCAGCACATTTAGTGACTGGTTCAGGTGCGGTTCAGCCCTGCAAAATAAGCACAGAGAATTTAAGGAGAGTTGGATGGTGACAATGGAAAAAGATTAAATTACCTGCTACCTCCAGTAAACAGCCTCTCAAAATAACATCAGATAGTATACTGAAATGCATGTTAGCATTCCTATTAATTTGACAGCATGATCAAAGCTGATTGGCCTTCTCTGTGTAAAACCTTCAATTGAAAATTAAAACTAAATGCTGCATTCTATAATCAAATAAGTAATTTTCATAAATAATGCTACAAAACACCATGCATATATCAAAAAATGCCAGCCTAGACACCAGAGTCTAAATCCTATTAGGTTCTGCCTTTACAGCAAAGGACAAAAATAAGTACATTTTTATTTATTCTTCTCCAAGTTCATGTATGATTTGGGTCCAGAGGGCCTACATGCCTATTTATATATTACAGTACATTGTTATAAAGATTGCACTGCTAAGCACTGCCAAGCTTATCTGGATAGCAAAGCAGAAAGCAAATAAATGCTATAGTTCTTGTGGGTCTACAAATGAACAAAATTCAACAAATACATAACATTCTTAAGTGCAAGCTTTGAAATCATGCTTGTTTACAAAGTGCAAAAAGAAAAATTAAGGAAAAAAAGTTTGCGAGCACAACTCCCAAAACACTGTAAAAGATGAGTAAGACAGCCAAGCAGCAATCAAGCTAAAATGGCATCAATACACAATAAGCACAAGTGTGGGAGCCATACCTTTCTCTTAGCCTCTGTAATATCCTGTAAATTAATTTAAATATTATCACAACAAAAATTAATGCACATAGATATTAAGAGCATTATGATACACAAGAATGTCTTACCTGTACACATTAAAAAAAAAAAAAAGTTATCAATTTAATCTTTAATGGAAAACTCCACCCTAGAACCAAAATAATCTTTTTCCACTGTTTCCTGACCTATTTTAACACCTCAAAATCACTCAAGTGTTTTATTTGTAATTTTAGTAGGGTTGCCAACTTTCGTTGTGGCTAAAACCGGAGTAAAGCCACACCCCTTGCGTCATCAATAACCCTGCCCACTCCACCCCCTCTCCTGCCCACATTCCACCCATTTTGTGAGGTCATGATGTCATCACTCGACAGGGAATGCCCTCTTTTTCCATTCCTGCTGCCTGCTTTTGGCTGATTTACTAAGTCAGCCGATTTACAAACTCCGATAGTCTGTTTCCTTTTTGAAACAGAATACCAGAGTTTGTAAAGTGTTTTCCAGACTACTGGAGAATCAGTTTGATTTTCAGATAGTTTGGAAAAAAAAACGGAGGGGTGGCAACCCTAAATTTTAGCCCATTTTCCACAACATGGCTACCAATAGGGCTTGATGTATCAACGTGATCTTGTTCTGCCTCAACCCTTTCTCTTTCCCATAATGCTTTGTATGACTCATGCCAGACATAAGGAAGTTACTGTGAATTCCCATGCCAATGACTTATAATGGGATTTGTGAGAGTCACTTATCTTCTTTGCCTTCTGTAAAAGGACTGTTGTTTTTCTGTCTCTAATCACCCTCACTTATGTTTGGCTCAGACCATGTTTTACACTATACTTAGAAGTTATCCAACTACAGGCAGAAAAGTAGTTAAATTGCAGGCCTTCGTTCAGGGTTTTCTTTTGTAGTTCAAGAGTAAATAAAGTCTTAAACTAAAAGTTTTCTCTGATAAAGAAGATTCTGATGAAGAATCACTGACTTATACTTCCCAGACTCCTTCTCCCTTAAGTTGTGGTCCCTGCTCTAGGCAGGAATCCCTATTTTAAAGAATACTGCAACAGCGATATGGAAGGACATATAAAAAGGACAACACTGAATGATATAAACAATGAACATAGTCGGTTTGGAGGCTACATAAACCTGAAATAAGCAATACAGAATCAAAAGCTGCGGTGGTGCAGCGGTAGCACTGTCACCTCACAACAAGAGGGTCTCCCGTTCGATTCTCGGCTGGAGCGTCTTCTGTGTGGAGTCTGCATGTCCGCCCCGCGGTAGAGTGGCATTCGAAAGACATGCGTAGGGTGTGCCTTCGTTGAAGGCTCGGCGTCGAGCTGGCACCTCGGCACCGTAAAAATCTACTGCCAATCATTAGCAGACCGGAGTTCCATTGTGGCAACCCCTAACCGTGAAAAGCCGAAAGAAGAACAGACTCACAGAAAACAAGTTAGTACCTACAGTCAGATTAAGAAGACAACATCACAATCTATGAAGACAAAATATTATGTAAAAGTATGCTAGAGAAGACTGGAGGAAAGTACTTTTTAGGGATAAAATTACTATATAAAAGAATACATATTCACAGAAAAATATGGCCTAGCCCAGCATGCAATATAGAGGGATGAGGCCACGACTACATCCCAGACTAGCCATGTTCTATCAGTGGTACAGTCATCTAAAGGAATGGGTGGGGAAGAGAAGACGGAGCATCTGGCACCAAGTCACTTATCCACAAGGAGTGAAGAAGCTGGGTATGCAGCACTAGTGACATTTAGCAGTGGTTGGGTGTTAATCACCCATCTGTAATGGCCACATTGGCATAGACTTTCCTTCTGAGCTGGTGAATATTAAGTTTATACAGGATGCAAAACTCCTCCATTAACTAGGCAGTTATGGGGAGACTGCAGACAGCCCAAGGCTCTTCACAAGGAACAGCTAGCTTACCCTACTACCTACCACCCAACTCTCACCACTGGGGAATGCATGGGACAATAGGGCTTTTCAAGCATGAATGAATGTCAGACAGAAAATTTCAACAAAGGTGCTCCCTCCACAGTGGCAAAGGTTGAATAGCAATTTTGACAGGTCGTCCTACTCAAATGAAAGTGTTTTCATGTACGGAACTATTCCTGAAATTATGTTCAGACAAGAGAAAAAGGAATCGGCAAGTGCCATCATTATGCAGTCAAACCCCCCCCCCCCCCCCAAAAAAAAAAAAACAAAAAAAAAACAAACACTACTACTTTTTTTCTCCAGACTACAAATCTCAGCTGAATATTAACTGCTTGGTTAAAATATGCATATGCCTCACTTAGGTCTGTGTACCACAACTAATATGAAACTATATAGCTACATTGTAAAAATAATGCTGAATGCTCTACAAATGTGAAAGTTTACATGTCATGTGTACCAACTAAATCACATATAACATGGTGGTCACCTGTTACATTATATATAATCATTGCTATAGTGTATATTTGTATAATTAACTTATGCCAACTTTCTGTGCACATGTATGTAATATGGAACTTTTCTCCCCAATCCTCTGCAGAAAAGGGCTTTGTCCGTTTGGACTCTCACAGTAACCAAAGGCAAACACACAAAAGTAAAATTTATAAGTAAAGATGTTAAATGAAAAATGATGACCTATTATCCTTCAAAACATCAGCATTAATAGCAATCAAAATCATCATCTATTAGTTTTACTGTGAATCTTAGAAGATTCACTTTGTTTGAAAGATCATACAGGGAACAGACTCCCCTTAGACTTCTGAAGCCTGTCTGAGCCTCTGTTTCACTATACTCAGTTAGTGCACACTGCAATATTAAGTATTAATCCCATCTTTCCAGCTTACTTTTGAAATACGGTAGTCTAGTCCCAGATGTCACAATCACTGGAAAGCCTGGAAACTGCTTTTCAGGAATCAACACAAGATTAGTGCTTCTATTTTGCCCCATGTGAGAAAAGGAGCAGAGGGACATTGCATCATTTCTGAAGACTGCTGCTGTACTACAAAATTATTTACTGCATTTTATTTTTGCATTTCATCATTACAAAGTGCATTTGCTTTTCCAGTCTACCTGCTGCTAATGGGCTTTGAAATCACCTTAAAATTGGTCTCCATTGTTGGGTGGCCTTACTTAGAATCATCATAGAATTGTCACAGCTATTTATCTGATATGCTTCTGGTACCTTTTCACTTCTGGCTAACTAAAATGCGTTTTTAAATTAAGAAGACTGGGACTGCAATTAGAGTGGCAGTAGAAAGGTAGCCTGTTCTGAGCTGGGAAACGCACAGAGATGCTTCAAGTGAGATCATTTCATTGAGCAGAGGGCTTTTTAGTTGGTTTAGTCACATTTCTTTGAGTCTGTAGATTCTGTTGCTCATCGCACAGTGATGTTTTGCAGTGACCTGTATAGAAAGACATTTAGAAAAAAGAAGTCATGTTCTTACCATAAATGTTCCACCTGTGTTGTTGCTCTTCATTCATTCTTGACAAATGGACCCCGTTCCAATCTTTTTAACGGCCAAGCCGGTTCCGCAGTTCGCGCTAGCCAAAAACTCTTCAGCCAAGGCTCTACCCACAATACCCCCTCTCTCCATTACCTCAACTCAAGTTTGCAGCCAAACAATCACGGAATATGTATACAAGGTAAAAGCCATGTCTAATGTGAAACCTAAAAGGTCCCCAGAACAAGTGTCGAATACTCCAGGAAATCTGTAGGAGGGGGAAGGAGGGTGGGATGTCAAGAATGAAAGAAGATCAACAACACGGATGGAACGTTATAGTAAGAACATAACTTCTTTATCTGATGTTGTCAATCTTCATTCATTCTTGATGAATGACACAGAGTCCCCAGCTACTTTAGGTCCTGGGTGGCCTTATGAAAGGATATTCCTGAGAACAATAGAGCCAAAGGATGCTCTTCCCCTGGAGACCATATCCAGTTTGCAATGAGTGATAAAGGTATGTGGACTAGTCTATGATGCGGCTGAAGATATTTCATCCATGGACTCCCTGGAGTGGAAAACAGCGGACGTGGCTATAGATATGGTGGAATGCGCTTTAACAGGTAACTTGTGGTTGTTATGATTGGAAATGAAGGTAAAACAATCGCTAAGCTTTTTAGATAAGGTAACTTTTGAGACAGGTTTTCCCAGAGATAAACCTGAAAAGGGAAGAAATAACTGGCCCAATTTTCTAGACTCTGGTCCTGCCAGGGTAGGAATATAATTGTCTGTGAACATATAGTAAATGCAAGTAATATTTGCCTATATTAGTGAAGTTGGGGAAGAAAACGAGCAAACCAATAGTCTGATTAATATTAGATTCTGAGACCACCTTAGGGAGAAAGGAAGGGTTGGTTCTCGACGAAACCCTATCCTTATAAAAAATCAGGTAAGGGTACTTGACACAATGCTTGAATTTCAGAAACTCTCCTGGCAGAAGTAATGGCCACTGGAAAGAGTTTTCCACAAAATAAATTTGAGATGGCAAGTTGCTGCTGGCTCAAAGGGCAGGAGCACTAAAGATTAAAAAAACCAGAGTCAAATCCCATGGAGCTACAGGATCCCTGAATGGGGCCTTTAGACACAAAGCACCTTTAAGAAAAACTTTGCAAAAATGATGGGAAATCAAAGAATGATCAGAGCCATTGTGGAAATTAGAAACAGCCAGTAACTGAACTTGTAGAAACAGAAGCTCCTTGATCAAAGAGAAAAAGCTAAAAATTATAGAACTTTGTCAACAGGTGCCGAAAATGGGTCTAAATCATGTGTACACAGGCCCAAAACTGAAAATATCTTCCATTTGCCAAGGTAAACTTTCCTGGTGGAGGGTTTTGAGAAGCTAGAAGAAATTTTTATACTGACGAAGCTATATTACTCTGCCTGGCAAGTAATGGAATCAGAGAATTCAAGCTGCCAGCTTGAGACTGTGAAGGTTGGGATGTACCAATCCCTGCAGATGAGACAGCAGGTCTGGAAATGGGGCCAGAATCCAAGGACAGTGAATCAGGTGAGGCCAAAGAATGGGGAACCAGACTTATTGGTACCAAAAAGGGTGCAATGAGGATCACTTTGCTTCTCAACCTTTGGGCTTTCTTCAAGAAGAGGGGAATGAGGGAAGGAGGGAAAGGCATAGAGAAGTCCCGAGGGCCAATCAAAAAGGACAGTGTCTCTCAGGGACTCCACCTGAGTGGGGATTAGGACAAAATAGCTACTGTATTTGCTGTTCATATGGGGAAGCAAAGAGGTCACAGCAAGGTTGGCCCCACTGAATTCCATCTCTACCTTGGGATTGAGACCACTCGTGAGGCAGGAGAATGCACCTGCTCAGATTCTCTGCTATCATGTTGGAGCGCCCAAGGATATGGGTTGCAACTAGAAAGCAGTTGGAGGATATCGTCCATTGCCATACTCAGAACTTCACAACACAGGGTGTAAGATATGGTTCCACCCCGTTTGTGGATGCAAACCACTGACGTTGTCTGACTGAAATGCAACTGTCCCAGGAGAAAGGGCAGATTGAAAGGCTTGCAATGCTAAAAACACTGCTCACAGTTCCAGGACATGGATGTGCAAATTGGCCTCTTATGGAGACCACGTACCTTGGACTGTTCTTCCCAGATAATGCCATCGGTGGTCACTATGACCTTGGGCTGAGAGGGAGTGAAGGGGTGGCCCAGAAGGGTTGCCCCTGACTTCATCCACCAGGATAGGTCCTTCTTGCAGCAACTTATTAGAATGGGAAAAGTCAATGGATGTGTTAGCATGGACCATTGTGAGCTAATAGCCACTGAAGTAGCATCATGTGAAAGCCTGCCAGAGGTACTAAGGTTATGGTCCCTGCTAGACCTTAAAGCTTGAAGAACAAGAGATGGAACCTTGTCTTTGGATAATGAAATGTACTTGAGACCTTATCTTTTGTAGCCTCTGAAGAGGGAGAGAAGCTACTCAAGATATACTGAGATGAGCTCCTATAAATTCTAGATTTTGTCTTGGGAGTCAGGTGGGACTCTTTGTTGACTGTTATGCCACAAGAGTCGAAAAGATGCAGGATGAAATATATGGCTTGAAGCAGGAGATGCCTGGGGGGGGGGGGGGACGAGCGAGTCATCTAAGTAAGGAAACACTCTGAATAAGTGTAGTTTCAAGTGAGCTGTGACTGCTGCCATGCATTTGGTGAACACCCTGTGGGTTGTGGTGAGACCAAAGGGCAGCACACTGAACTGGAAATAACTGGCTCCTAGCTGAAAGCAGAGAAACCTTCTGGAGCTTTTGTCCACTTTTATATGGTAATACCAGTCTTGAAGGTCTATCCAGCACATCCAATTGTTTTCCTTCAGGAAGGGAAGTATAGATTGTACTGTGACCATATGGAACTTTGTTTGCTGAACTAACTTGTTCAGAAGGCTGAGATCCAGTATTGGCCTCCAGTCCACTGTCTTTTTTTGGCACTAAAAAGAACCTAGAGTAAAATCCAGATCCTATCTGGTCTGGTGGGACTTCTTGGATGACTCTTTTCTAGCAGCTTTTTAATCTGCAAGGTTGCTTGATCCCTCTCATTGGGTGGTACATTGGGGACTCTGTGATATTGGGAAAAGAATAAAGGGGATACAATAACCTCTGGTAATGATTCTCTGCACACAAGTATCGGAAGTTATTAGACACCAGGCTGTCTGGTGTAGAGAAACTCTTCCTCTGACTGCTTCCTGAGGTATGCAATCGGGCCTCGCTTCAGAAGCACTGGTAGGGTTGTCCAGAATCATCTGTGGAGCCCTAATTTCGCAAGCCACCTCTGCCCACAGAGCAGGTGTCTTCCATTAGATTATCCCCCTCTGTCCCAAAGGGGAACTACAGCCACGTGTGTCCCGAAAAGGCCTCAGACTTCTTGAATCAAATCTTCCCACGCCTCTGATTCCTGGAACAGGATTTCAGAGTAGAAAAACGAATGCCCACAGGAGAAAGTGTCTTTCCATCTTCTTTACACCTGGCTAGTGTGTCTGACTTTGGGACCAAACAAGGAAGATCCGTCAAAGGGAGCAGTGATGAAGGAAGACTTGAAAGGCTCCGTGAACTCACAAACGCATCCAGGTGTGAAGCCTTATGGCAATGCCTGAACCTGCTGCTCTGGTCGACCCCTCAGCTACGTGAGCGATGAGCCACATGGACCAGTTCAATATAGACTCTAGGGTGGCCAGCTGAGAGGCAACCTTATCCTGCACCTTGTCAAACACAACTCCAGCCAGGGTATCTGATAACTCCTTAATCAGAGCCCTTTGGAGTCTAGTAATGTGTGCCATGAAATTAAAGGACCTCAGGGCGAAGGTCGATGAAGCATAGACCCACTTTCCAAATCTGTCCATCGTCCTAGAGTCTTAGTTAGGTGGGTGGACAGACCAACTATCATTGGCAAGTTCTTTCTTTGTGACTGCTGCCAACACCTCCACGGCATCCACTGCTAAACCCTTTCCCCAATATTAGTGATCTGCAGGTGCTGATAAGATCTTGACTGGTCTCCGGAAAATCGGCTCTGTGGAATCAGGGGCATTCCATGCTCGCTGCGCTATTAATTTAATGAGGTTGTCAGCAGGCAGGGTTCACCCAGGAAGTAAATGGGTGGGAACCAAAGGCTTTCAAGTACATGGATTCCTCAGAGGATGGGTCTTTCAGCTTCCAATCACCCCTCCGTTTTAGGATCTCCAGGACGTCTCCAAAGGAGACATCTTCAGGGGGTGACCATGGGGAACCTTATCCCCTCATTGAAGTCCGTGTCTTCTATGACAGATTCTTCCAGGAAATCTAAGTGCTTCCTCTTACATGACCTTCGTTTGGGATGGCTCCTCAGTGGGGAATCTCTGAGGAAGACTCAGAAGACGAGGGGCCCTGTACAGGGGCAACTTGCAGGTGCGGTGCGAGCTGCTGACGTGAGAGATTATGGCAGCTTCTAGACCAGAAGGTACAGACATATCACACCCCAACACAGGAGGGGCCAGCTGAGAGCCCGCAGAGGCTAATGGCCTCTCCATGATTTGGAAGGCAGAGCCCCCCAAAGTGGGATGGGAGCCCGGAACCAAGAAAGACAACCTCAGTACAGAGGTCACAGACCCATTCTGAAGGACCACCACCCAAACAGGAGTCGGAAAAGAGCACCTAACTCTCAGGGCTCCAAGAGCCAAGAACAACTCAGAGAAAAAAGTAGGAGTCGATCCTGAACCCTCGAAACAGACAGCCGAGCTACGGCACAGAGAAATCTACTGGTTCTGAAGGAACTGAAGAGATCAGAGCATTTCCTGGAGCCAAAGAGGGAGTTGCCTATCTGCAACAGGACAGCTGGAACCAGGGGAATGGATGTGGAGGGCTCTAAGCCTCCTGAGGAGGAAAATCTGGAGGAGTCCTAGGAGGAAAAAACCCAACTCCAGATGGAAGAGAAGTCTGAGAAGAGGCACGAAGACCTCTGGCCAACAAAAGCTGACCCACCAGCCTCATTATGTCTACCTCGGAAAGATTTCTAGAAGATTGGACAGACATCCCGAGGGGGATTTTGGCCTTCCCAAAACTGGACTGGAAAGTTGACCCACAAAGGGGTCTATGGAAGGGGACTCCCCTGTCCCGGGAATGGAAAATGGCTCTGACTTAGGCACCAAAGGGGTGGGTAGAGTCTGCTACGGTGCAGATAACGAACTCAGTACCAACTGGGAAATTGTGGAGGCCAGTGCCGAAATCATCTCCAAAGCTCTCTGTGCCGAGACTGCCATGGTTGCCAGTGCCAAAAATTATTTTTCTGTCAATTTTGGAATCTTACTCTTCTGTTCCGAAGAGGCTGATGGAACCCATCTCTCTTAGTCTCTGGTGCCATGGGAGACCTCCGCACTGAATAACTTCTCCTTTTAGCCTCGTCAGATTTAGATGAGGTAGGATCAGACTTGGGGCTTTTTCAAAAGAAGATTTTAACAGTCCTTTTAAAATCAACTTTTGTCTTTCTACTAAGGTTCTGGTACTGAAGGCCTAGCAGATGGAACAGTCTATGTCCAAATGGGGAGCACCCAAACACTATACACATGAAAGATGCCCATCAGAATTAGGCATCTTTCGACCACAGTCTTGGCACAATTTGAAACATGAAGTGCCCTTTTGTTTTTCCACCATTTTGTGAGGAATAGAAAATCAACAAAGAACAGGCTGACAAGTGCAGGATAGATGGAAAATCTACCAATGATGGTGAAGGGAAATACCAAGATTGGTAGAAAAAAGGAGGAATACTAACAATGGTAATATAAAAAAGGTTACATGAAAAGGTAGAGGGAGAGGGGAACGTTACAAACAATGGTAACAAGAATACTGTGAAGGGATGTAGGATAGAGAAGCAGAACCACACAAGAAAGTAAACAAGAAGGAAAATAATTGTTTAAAAGTAACAGAAATTTTTTTTTTTTTAAGTAGAATAACAGATTTTTAATCTTAGTTGGAGAGTATCAGCTGATGCATCTTGATATCAGAGCGGCAAACGAGATCTGAGATAATGGAAAGAAGGGCATTGTAGGTAGTGTTTTGGCTGGTGAGAGCTATATAACGGCCAAGCCGATTCTGAGGATCGGAACAGAGAAGAATGAATGAAGATAGACAACATCAGATCTAAATTTTCCCTATAAAACTTATCCTGTAACCTTAGTCAGTACACAGCTGTGCAAAGAGCAGTTTGTTTGCAAGCCAAAGAGCACTGCCACAAAAATTTAGTCATACATAGCCTAGCTGTAGTTTCTGCCATCACAGTGCACAAGCTTAGCCTGCTGTAAATCCCTGCTTTGTAGTTCACTTCAAAACATCTGACACCATACAGGGGTTCTTTCCAATTTCTCTGCTAGCAAGTTGGTCAGTATGTGTATTCTGAGACAATGTAGGAATCGTCTCATGTTCACTGACAACTAATCCTTAAAGAAACTGATACAGTGTGTCAAAGGTGTAATTACACAATGTCACTGGAGGCAAGATTCGCACAAAAGCATTCAAAATAATCAGGCTGTGAGCAACATAAGCTAATACACCCATCTCATACAGTACTGACCCAATACACAGACCTACATTTGCTGAGGCACAAAGCAACCTTCCTAAACCCTAAAGACATTTGTCCTACAAGAAAAATCCTTAGCAACCACAAAAGCACTCCTTCTAAACAATATCCAGCAAAGCATATACAGCCACACCCTTTGGAGCCTCAACTGCAAGGCCCATGAGGAAAGCCAACACACTACCCATATTATAGTCATAGGAGACTCCATTGTGAGCCATACAGCTGTCCCACTCACCAGAATGAATAAGGAGAAAAATCACAGTCAACTGTACCAGGGGGCCAGGATTTGCCCACACAAACACACAAGACATTACACTACAATTTACAGTATGGCTCAACCATAGTGTAAATGAGCTGAGACGTATGTCTCTGGACTGTAGAGAGAGAGATATTATGGAGCACCTGGACTGTGTGTCTCATTCTGGTATGTGCCTAGCATTGAACATTCTACCTTTACCAAGGACGATGCCACAAATTTAACAAAAGATGTCCGATTTTGATAATTGGCTTAGTTTCTGATGCCATTCCAAAGGGATACAAAATCTGTCAGTAAATGAGTACTGGTCAACAGACCATGCTGCTTTGCCAAGGATGGCCTGCATCTGCCTCTGCTAGGCTTTCAAATATTGTCTAACACACTGTCCTCCCCCACAATGCCTTTTATAGACAATGCCAAACTGACTACCTTTCCAGCACAGCAAAATCAACTCAAGGGAATCTAAAGGTGTTACTGCTCAAAGCCAGAAACCTACACAAGAAACTCCACTCTCTCCAGGCCCTACTCACTCTGGAGAATGTTGACATCAGTGGAGTTAGTGAGACATGGTTTAAAGCCACAGGGAGCACCTTGGTAGCACAAGGCTACAATACATTTCACAAATTTAGGCCAGCTACTGCACAAGTCGGGATCAACAGTGAAGGTTTTTCAATCTACAACAAACTCCTCAAGACTAGTCAAACAGGATGAGGAGTTTGAGCCACTCCATGTCCAGATTTCCATAAGTAAAGTCCCATATCATATCCTTGCAAGCTACAGGTCACCCTTTTTGAACCATACATTGTACTTGGTCTTACTGGAGGCCCTCATAATTCAACCCAATACAATATTCATGAACAATTTAACTACCTCACTACAAACTGGGATACCTGCATTACCCCAAACTTACATGCCCAAGGATTCCTGAACTTTGTAAACCCAAACACATTGGACCAGACAATCCACAAGCCCACTAGTGGTGGTGCTAACATACTCAATGTGGTAATCAGTAACACTGGAGAACACTGTACCAACTCCTCCAAAGTGTAGTGATCACTCCAATAAGTACAGACCACAAAGCTATCGCCTTTGTAATAAAACATCAATTCTGTGTCCATGGCTAACCGTATAACATTATAAACTATTCTAAGGCAAACATCCTACAACTAAGTGATAGACTGTCAAAATGTCAAGCTCCCCCTCCCAAACCCTGAAAGCACAGATGCCTACGCAGAACTATTCACAGAAACCCTGTATAATCATATCAATAAATGCACAGAGAACAGCTCTGACCAGCAGAAATAAGAGCAAAAGAAGCTCAAAACAAACCACCTTGAGGAAAACCAAACAGGGTGCACAAAAAAGGGAAAAAAGTCACAGCCAAGATTAAGTGCAACACCCAGCATTATAACACTACCAATCTAAACAAACTAAGAGGGCAAATTAACTCTACTAAAGCCAAATTTGAGTTAAAGATAGCTTCTCAGGCAAAGGACAACCTCAATGCTTTTTTTAGTTGCATCTTCTAGATCAGAGTGTATGTGCTGTATCTTTAAGAAGCATATCAAGGACTGAACGAACACATATAAATACTGGGCACGTGCTATTCTCAGCGCCATTTTGAGAGTGTAGCCAGAGAGAGCATGTATGATTGCAGTAGTTAGTTTGTATACAAGTTACTTAAGTTAAAGTCAGTAAACCTCTATCATGACGTGTTTGTATATAATAAAGCTGCTTGAACAGAAGCCACAAAGACTCTTCTAATGTGTCCAAAGTAGGAGAGCGACAGTGTCAAAATCGGGATACCAAAGAATGATATTCAGAGCCATGGGGTGCAGCGATGACACTGAAGGTAAACAAAGGGGCACAAGCACGAAAAAGAGCCATAAGAGAATCATAAGTAATGAGAATTAGCACAAATTGCTTATTTTTTAAAAAAGATAAAACAGAGCAAAACCGCATTATTAAATAAGTGGGACTCACAGAGGGTTTACTAACTAAGGGAAATGTTTAAGATTAAGATATCTGATGACAAGATTGTGACGCCTGTGCACTGGCCCAGCAATCAAGGAGCGTCAGTCCTCACCACTAACACCACTGAGGGGCGTCCATATACGGAAAGGATAATAAATACACACACAGTAAAGTACAATTTCCCTTAACAGCACACAGAGATCACAGTCAGTCTGTGGCTGGTTTCTCCCTTTTTCTCCAGGTCCCCAATAAGACTCCCCACTGGCACAGCTTTAGGGTCCAGATCTCAGCCTAATGGGCAAGCTAAAACCAAGAGCACCCTCTGTCCAACCAGTGCTTCGTGTCCCTGCCCAAGTAGCTGACACACACTTTGAGAGAAGAGTTATACACAACCACACAGACACTCCTGGGGAAGGCTGGCAAAGGTTTTCCAGCTGTGCCCCTGTTACCCAGACTATACTTTAGTACCACTTGCCACCACCCATTAATATTTATCAGCTACAAAAAGGCCCTTATGAAAGGATGTCCAATTATACTGTGCAATATTATCCAAATGGTAAGTGCAACTGAATAGTCAAGGCTTATTGGAGTGGCTTGGCCAGTATCACTATATACATGCACTGTACTAGAGTTTAAATTATCTCTACACAACACAGCCACAACTTAAAGGTTTACAAATATTTAGTAATAACTAATAAAAACACAAGATAACACTTCTTACTACACAGTGCTAATGAAGAGTTCAGAGATCACAGGGAAATACTTAAAATAACACAGTAGAAAAGTTCTGACATCAATACAGAAAAAAAACTAATCTAATCTTCCTAGTTCCTAACTATATCCAAGAGAAAACACAATGCTAAATGCCCTCATACTTTGTCCTTAAATTGATAACACAGCACCACTGATTCATCTTAAATTGATAACACAGTACCACTGATTCATTTAAAATTACATCATTTTTTTTTCTGGTTCCCAGGCTAATAGAAACTCTGAGGTTACTAGCCCTTTTGATCTTGCAGCTTGTCAGGAAGCCAGAGCAATAAAATAAATTATACATGCAAATTCTAGCCATTAATTCTGGCCTCAAAACAATAGGCAGAATGCCTCCCCTCTAGACATCCTGGCTCCAAGTTTTAGATCAAACAATTACACAATGCTTGACTTATCATCTTTCTTACAGCAGAGTGCACTGTTACATTTTTTTTCAGTTCAACATCCAATACAGTCTTTTCACATTTAAGAGAACAAGCCTGTGGCTTACATTAATATTTACAAATGACAGAATTATCTACAAATTCTATCTAGCTAGGCTGGCAGCCTTCACCTATCTTCACAATGATCATCACAAAAGCAAAATGAGTGTGCTTAAAGCAAAACTGATAGGTTTAGAGTAAAACGAGCACAAGAAAAGTACAATAGGCATGTAAAGAGATTAAACGAGCAAAACGAATATAATAAGAGCAGAAAGGGCACAGTAAGCATAAATAATGCAAGGTGACTGCATGTTTTTTGGCAAAGTGCTGTGTTTTGGCATAACTACAACTTTGTATTGTATCAAGGGCTTAGCTAGAGTTATCTGAAGCATCTCAAAGTGTGTAAAAGTGATTACAGTGTGCATGTATTCTGAAGAGCTATTTCATTAAGTACAGTTAAAGTATAACCATTTTGAAAATGTTCTTATGCCGAGTGTGTCTATTCGCAAAACGCCGCCATTATAGAGTCCTTCTTGCACTGTAAAGAATTGCCTAGCAAGATACCTCCATTTTGGGGAACTTTCAGTGTGTTGTATACTGTTTATTCGCAAAATGCAATTACTTTGAAATGTTTCTGACTTTGAGCTTCTCTTGCCCAGTTCATTCGCATCATGCAGTTATTTGAAATGTTTCTTATACAGTAATTTCAAGAGTATTACAGTGTCCCAGAGACTTATTTTTCAAAGTTCAGTTATACAGAAGCTTGTTGTGGTACTGGGCACAGTCACAGATACGGTCATAAATTTCTGGCATATATGTTCGTCCTTATTTGCAAAACTCTTCACTGGTATGTGCCAATATGGCAGACTGATTTTGCAAGCCCTTACTACTAGGATTTGATCAGAATATTGCAGAGAAGTGGAGAATATTTGAGCAACAGGACGATATGTTTATACAAGCAGCTTATTCAGATAAAGATGCATACACCAGGGCATTTCATTTTGCTAAACCTAGCTGGGTTAGTGGCCACTGAAAGAGCATTTTATTTGTGTATGCGCCAGCAGTATATGAAGGAGAAGGTGAAACTCATCATATTGTTGTACTTGCTGTATAGGCTGAATCAAGGGAAGACCCAGAATGTTTGAAGCGCAGATTGAGAAATGTGCAACTCCCAGACGAACATTATATTAGAGAGGCATTTGTTTTACATGAGAGATCAGAAACCAGGGGAAACTTTTGCAGCTTATATTACTGACTTGAGAAACTAAGCCAAAACATGTCAGTTTGGTGACGTAAATGATGAGTTAATAAAGGACAGGCTTGTGTGTGGTATTAATAGCACTGCTGTAAGAAAGATTTTGCTTCATGACAATGATTCAATGTTAAATAAAGCCATTGAGATTTGTCAAATCCATGAAGTTGCACAGAAACACACACGTATGCTTGCAAGTGACAAGAACATGTTTTCAGGAGGCTCCAGAGCAAATGCAGACAGCATGCAACACGTGGCAAACAGAAGTAGGCCTAAGCACATGGCACCCACAACCCCTGCTGGCTCACCAGGGAAACCACATAGTTTTCCAGCAAGTTCTAAGACCAGTTCTGTTAAAGGAGCATGCTCAGTGCAGTACAAACATGAATTGGCAAAGTCCAGCTCTATTGTTAACTGTTACAATTGTGGTGCCAATCATCAATCTAAAAGACAGAAATGTTTAGCATTTGGTCAGCAATGTTGTAAGTGTAAAAAAATTGAACCATTTTCAAAAGTTTTGCAAATCAATCAACCTCATACATTTGTGAAGAAAGGTCACACAAAAAAACAAGTTGATCAAGTTGAGTTGCAGCAGTCCACTTTTTATGTAGATGGTCTATCAGTAATTGGTGAAAGAGATGATGCACTGAATTTGTTAGCAAAGAATTAGAAGTTATGTACCTACCATAACGTTCCATGTTAGTTGTCTTCTCTCGCCTTCTTTCTTGCTGGATGGGTTCGGAGCCGACTCGGCACTTGCTAAGCTCGAGAGCTAATTTTACCAGCTCGAGGCAACCCTATATCCCATGATGCAAGGCGGAGACTACCCAGATCTCGTTTGGTAGCTAAAGAAATAGCAATATTTTCTTCCAACTGAAGAGGAGGAAGAAAAATAACAATACTAAATAACATCATAACCCTCTAGAAAGGATCAACGTAATCTAGTGACACTAGGAGTTGAACAGCAAGAAAAGGAAATAACCTCTTAATAGAAGATGCATAATCTTCCCGGTCTGACCAGGCTAGGGGGATGGAGGGCGGGACGCAAGAAAGAAGGCGAGAGAAGACATCTAACATGGAACGTTATGGTAGGTACATAACTTCTAAATGTTAAGTTGTCAATCTTGCCTTCATTCTTGCTGGATGGGACCGCGTCCCTAGCACCTCTATCCTGGGTGGCTCAATGGAACAGACTCTTGAGAACGGTGGAACCAAAATTTGCTCCGTCTCTGGAGACCAAATCTAATTTGTAATGTGAAACAAAGGTATGAGGAGAGGCCCATGTGGCTGCTGCACAAATAGTGTCTATTGGAAGTCTAGCTTGAAAAGCTGTAGATGTAGCTAGAGCTCTGGTAGAATGGGCTTTTGGGTTAGAAATCAACTCTTTGCCTCTGAGCTGATAAATGTAAGTGATCACAGAAGACAGCCACCTAGATAAAGTTACCTTAGAAACTGGAAGGCCTTTCCTGTTCTCTGCATAGGATAGAAATAGTTGATCAGATTTCCTAAAAATTTTAGTCTTGTCCAGATAATATCTGAGCTGGCGGTGAACATCAAGATAATGTAACTTTTGTTCTGCTCTATCAGAATAATTCAGGAAAAATACTGGAAGATCAATGGATTGATTTAGGTTCGCCTGCGATGCCACCTTTGGTAAGAAAGACGGATTAGTCCTTAGAGATACCCTGTCTTTGTGGAATATTAGATAGGGAGGGCGAATACAGAGAGCATGAAGCTCAGATACTCTCCTGGCAGAAGTAATGGCAACTAGAAAAAGTGTCTTCCAAGAAAGCAATTTCAAAGAACAGGCAGCTGCAGGTTCGAATGGGGGAAGAATCAAGGATGTTAAAATTAAATTTAGATCCCACTGTGGTGGGGGGGTCTCTAATCGGAGGTTTCAATAAAAAAATACCTCTAAGGAATGCCTTGCAAAGTTTATGTGACAATGTTGTGGTCCAAAAAGCCTATATGAAAATATGAAATGGCTGCCAGTTGAACTTTCACTGTGGAAGAAGAGGATCCTGAATGAAAAATGTCAGCTAGGAAGTCCAATACCGAATGAATTGGAGCAGTATAGGGGTCTATGTTCCTAGCTTTTGCCCAGAAAGAGAAACATCGCCATTTACTAGTGTAAATCCTTCTGGTAGAAGATTTTAGGGAAGCTACTATGATATCCTGTACAGGATTCAAAATCATAGGAAGCCTGGCTAAGGATGGAAGTGGAGCAACCAAGCAGTGAGGTTGAGAGAAGGTATGGATTGGTGCAGTTGACCCGACTGGTGGGTCAGAAGATCTGGAACCGGGTCCAGATGCCATGGCTGTACCAAGAGGTAATGATGTAGGAACTGAAACCATATCTGTCGAGGCCAATAAGGGGCAATGAGAATCAACTTGGCTCTCAAGGCGGTTGCTTTCTGAATTAGCTGAGGTATCAGCGGAAAAGGGGGAAAGGCATAAAGAAGTCCCCGGGGCCAATCTTGGGTTAGAGCGTCTCTGGGGGGATGGCCTGGAAGGGGGAAGAGAGAGAAGTCTGGGCATTTGCTGTTTTGAGGTGTAGCGAAAAGGTCACAGCAAGGAAGGCCCCACTTCTGAAAAATCTCTTCAGTCACTGACTGTTTGAGAGACCACTCGTGAGGCATGAGAATAGCTCTGCTCAATCTGTCCACTATGATGTTGGATTTCCCGGGGATGTGCGTTGCTATCAGAAACCGGTGAGAGGATATTGCCCATTGCCAAAGTCTGAGAGCCTCTCGACACAGTGGATAGGACTTGGTTCCGCCCTGTTTGTTTATATACCACACTACGGACATATTGTTCGTTTGGACTGCAATAGTTCCTAGGGGAAGAGAGTCGTTGAGGGCTTGCAATGTTAAAAGCACTGCTCTCATCTCCAGAACATTTATGCGCAGATGGTACTCGAAAGGTTGCCAAGTGCCATGGACCATTCTGCCCTGATAATGCCCCCCCCCACACACGATCAGGGAGGCGTCCGATGTAACCGTGGCAACTGGCGCAAGAGGAACAAATGGTCTGCCTTGATGGATTTGAGGGGATGATATCCACAAAGTCAGATGTCTTTTGCAAGTTGGAGTTACTATGATCTTGTGACGCATGGGAAGTTGTTGAAAAGACCATTGGGTGAATAGCATCCATTGTAGAAGACGCATGTAAAAGCGGGCGAGGGGAAGAAGTGTTATGGCGGCCGCCATAAGACCCAGTACCTTCAGAGCAAATCTGGCCTGAATTTTGTTGCTGAAAAGAATCACCTGGACGTGTCTTTGAATGTCCAAGATCCTTTGGTCTGTTAACCTTGCTGAAAGTTGTACGGTGTCCAATCTTGCGCCTATAAAAGTAATAGATTGACAAGGCAGATTTTTCGAAATTTATAGAAATTCCTAGCCCTCTGCAAGTGTGAATGGTGTAATTTCTGGCTTGGAGAAGCTGATGCCTGGTGGTGGCAGTGAGGAGCCAGTTGTTTAGATATGGAAACACCTGGAATCCTTGACGTCTCAGGTGAGCCGTAACCACTGCCATGCATTTGGTGAACACTCTGGGGGCTGTAGTGAGTCCAAAGGGCAGGGCTCTGAATTGGAAGTGACTGGTCCCCAGCCGAAAGCGGAGAAATCTTCTGGAGCGTCTGTGAATTTTTATGTGATAGTACACATCCTGAAGATCTATCGAGCACATCCAATTGTCCTTGCCCAGAAAGGGCAGAATGGACTGAAGCGTGACCATCCGGAATCTTGATTTCTTTACAAACTTGTTGAGTTTGCTCAGATCTAATATTGGTCTCCAGTCCCCTGTCTTTTTTGGAACTAAAAAGAACCTTGAGTAGATTCCGGATCCTATTTGGTCTGCTGGGACTGGCTGGATGGCTCTTTTTACTAGCAGTTTTGATATTTCTAGTACTGCTAGTTCCCTTAGACCGGGTGGAACGTCTGGAAGGGTTCCCTTTTGTTGAATTGGGGTTTGAATAAAGGGAATTTTGTAACCCTCGGATATAACTGACTGTACCCATTTGTCTTGAGAAAGGGAAAGCCAGGCTATTGGGTACAGCGATAATTTTCCCCCGACTGCCTCTGAAGGCAGACAATCGGGCAACATCTCAGGGATGCTGGAAGGGTTTGTCAGAAAGAGGCTCTCTGCTACCCTGATTCTGCGGACCACCTCTGCCCCTAGGGCGGCGTCTATTATTGTTACCCCCTCTGCCTCTGGGGGTAAACTGACTTCGTGCATCAGGCGTGACTCCTTTAGATTTGCGGAACCACATTTTCCTTCCCTTCTGTCCTTTGGGGTAAGGTCTAGAAGGGGTGGAGAAATGGACTCCTACGGCAGAAAGAGTCTTGCCATCTTGTTCGCATCTAGTCAAAGTGTCTTTCACTTGAGGTCCGAACAAGGTCGAGCCATCAAAGGGGGAGTTTGTGAAAGACACCTTGAAGGGGTCTGCAAAATTACAAAGCCGCATCCAGGACTGACGCCTTAAAGCCACTCCTGTGCCTGCGGCCCTACTCGCTCTATCGGCTGCATAAGAAATGAGCCACATGGAGGAGTTAGCAATGGAGTTAAGAATTCCTAGCTGTGAGCTAATCTTATCCTGAGACCCAGCAGCTGACGGATCCTGTAAAACTTCTCCCAACTCTTTAAGAACATCTCTTTGAAGGCGGGTGAAGTGGCATAAGTAGTTCAGCGATCTCATGGCAAAAGTCACTGAAGAAAAAATCTGCTTACCGTACCTGTCCATAGTCCTAGAATCCTTGTTAGGAGGATGGACAGGTACTGAAGGATCAGCTAATTCCTTCTTGGTGGCAGCAGCCACCACCATGGCATCAACTGGGACACCCTTTGTTAAATATTGTCTATCTTGTGGGGCCGTAATAAATTTTGAAGGTCTCCTAGGGATAGGTTCCACCGAATCCGGAGCCATCCATGCCTTTCGAGCCACTACCTCCATGAGAGGGTCGAAAGGCGGAGACACCCAGGAGGTGGAGGGTCGAGATCCGAACGCCTCCAGGTATACTGACTCGTCCTCGGAAGGATTAAGGGAGGGCCAGTTCCCCCTCTGCTTAAGGATTTCAAGGATGTCTGAAAATGAGACATCCTCAGAGGAGGACCTTGGGGATCCCTCCAACTCATCCAAGTCAGTATCTGATGTAGTAGACTCAGGGGAGTCTAGATGTTTCCTCTTACATGTCCTCTTACACGGGGGTTCCCCTGACGGATCAGGAGAAGCCTTGGAAGAGGAAGATATTCCCAAAGGGGAAACCGGAGGCGTTGGATCTCTGGGTCCGAGAGCAAGAGAGTGGGAAGAGACGTCAGCAGGCACTGTAGTGGGAGGAGCTGATGGAACTGTCCGTTGACTAAGCCCAGGGGCTAGTACACTCCTCATCACCTCGAAGGCTCCCCTGTCAGAGAGACCAGAAAGTTCCCGCTCCGAAGAGATAGGAACCCCAGGCCTCACCGAGAGGGAAGGCTCCGAGGCAGATGTCGGGGCCGAGCTCACCAACGCCGAAGCTCGAGCTGGTAAAATTAGCTCTCGAGCTTAGCAAGTGCAGAGTCGGAGCCGAGGATCGGCTCCGATCCCATCCAGCAAGAATGAAGGCGAGATTGACAACTTAACATAAAGTGTTTTGTACAGTCCAGATCAATAGTAAATCCACATAGCTTAAACTAGACACTGGTTCAAAGTGTAATGTTATATCAGACACCTTTACTAAGGCGAGAGCTAATGAGCAACTCAATGTAGCTGGTAGTGCGAAACTTGTTGCTTAACCTCAGGCTCAGTAATGCTTTCATGTTATTTGGCTGACAACTGTTACAGCTTATTCTATGTAGTCCGAAGACCAGTACAGTCTTTATTGGGTCTCAAAGACAGTCTGAGAATGAATCTGCATTCTTTCACCAAAGAAGTTAATCACATAAGTACATATCCCAGTTCCAATTTTTCAGAAGCCATTTTCTCAGAGTATGCTGATGTTTTCAATGACAAGTTGGGAAAACTTCCTGTTGTGAACTCTATGAAGTTAGACCCGCAAGAAGAGTTCCAATAGCTATGCAGGATAAAGTCAAAGCTCAGCTGGATAAAATGGAACAGCCAGGTGTAATCTGTCCAGTTACAGAACCAACTGAATGGGTGTAGTCTATGGTAGCAGCTCACAAAAAAGGCTCAGATGAAACCAGAATATGTATTGACACAAGAGATTTGAACAAAGCATTGAAGAGACCGCATCATCCAATGCGCATGGTCGAATAGGTCGCAGCTCTAATACTGAATGCCACTGTTTTTTCCGTCTTGGATGCAAAAAGTTCATTTTGGCAAGTGATGCTTGATCACTTTGGTACCCCATTTGGCAGATAAAGATTCCTGAGGATGCCATTTGGAATACATTCTGCAAATGAAGTCTTCCAGCATGTAATGGAGCAATTTTTTGGGGCTATCCTTGTGCCATAATAGTAGATGATTTATTGGTTGGAGGCAATGGTGCAGCAGAGTGCGACAGAAACGTAAGAGTTCTAGACAGAGAATGTGAAGTAAACTAAAAATTAATCCTCTAAAGTGCAAGTTCAGACTACCAGAAGTTATGTATTTGGGTCATTTATTTACCAGTACTGGCTTGAGACCAGACCCAACCAAGCAAGCAACTATTCTTGAGATGTCTGCACCAGTTAATGTTCAAGCTCTACAGCATTTCCTAGGCATGGTCAACTATTTAAGGCAAGTTTATGCCAGACCTCAGTGAGTTGGACAGCACCTTTAAGAGTGCTGACATGTACAAATATCACATGGTCATGATTAGAACACCAGAAGGCATTTGAAGACCTTAAGCAGAAAATTGCCACCCCACCTACATTAAGATACTATGATGTAAATAAGTCAGTCACTCTTTCCTATAATGCTTCAAAATTTAGTCTTGGCACAGTTATTCTGCAAGATGGCAGACCAGTAGCCTATGCATCTAGAAAACTTACCCAAACTGAAATGCAATATGCCTAAATTGAGAAAGAACTTTTGGCAATAGTATTTGCATGTTTAAAGTTTCATAATTATATCTATAGTTGAGCTTTTCAGATTGAAACTGATCACCAACTTCTAGTTATTACTCTAAAGCAGCCTATGCATTCAACTCCAGCAAGATTACAAAGAGAGGCTCAAACTGCAAAAGTACAACTTCAAAATGGTCTATATGAGAGGCAAACTACTTTACCTGGCTGATATCTTATCCAGATCGCCCAGAAACACAATGGAACAGCTTGACACAGAGAATTTTGACTGACATAATGGCAGTGTGTAATTTCTCTACCACTAGACTTGGGCTGACAGATCATACAAAGACTGATCCAGTTTTGCAAAAGCTCAACCACTACATTAATGTTGGATGGCCGTCAAAGCAATCTAGTGTACCACTTGAAGTGCAAACCTATTTTCCTTACAAAGAGGAGATGTTGGTAGAAGATGGCATAATTTTCAAAGGTCCTAAAATTGTTGTTCCTGCTTCCTTACAATAAGAATTGATCCAGATTTTGCATCATGGTCACCCAGGTTCCACATTTGCTAAGACAGAACTAGTACTTTGGCAGTCATTAGTGAAAGAGATTGACAAAGTACTTTCTTCTTGTTCAGAATGCAATAGTACTAAACCGCATTTGCAAAAAGAACTTCAGCTAAGTCACGTTCCTGAAAACCTTGGTCAACAGTAGCCAGTGATATCTTCGAGTGGAACAATCAGCACTACTTAGTATTGGTAGAATCTTATCCAAATTGGTTTGAGATTGACTTACTACCTAATCTAACATCCACTACTGTTATTACTAAGTTGAAACATCATTTCTCAGTCCATAGTAGACCACAAAGTTATTTCTTACAATGGTACTTAATTGACTAGTCTATTTCAGAAATTTGCAAGAGAATAGGACTTTGTACATGTTACTAGCAGTGCTGAATATCCACAATCAAATGGACTAGCTGAATGTGCAGAGCGCAAAGCAATTACTTGAAAGGTCAAAGTGTGACAATACCAATGTCTTTTTGAATTTACTTAATCTCAGAAACATACCCAGTGACGATATACTTGGCTCACCTGCTCAAAGGCTTCTATCCAGGCAAACCAGAATGACGCTACCTATTAATTCCAGTTTATTGAGGCCTAAACCTAACAGAACCAAAGCTCAATTATTCAAGAAGCATTCTATCCAGAAGTCCAGTTATGATAAATCAAGCAGATTTCTTCATCAATTAAGGGAAGGAGAGACAGTGAGGATACAAACAGCAAAAGGTTTTGACTGGATTGGTCAAGTTATAGGTACATGTACCAAGCAGAGATCCTACCTTGTAGAATCTAAAGGTGTGGAGTACAGGGGAAATCATAGACATCTTCCTCTACCAGAATCATCATCGCATTGTTCCTGTGATACAGACTCTAGATCTCAGAGCGAACCAAACTCTGTTTCCATCCCAGAGTGAGTCTCAACCTCTACTTCTCTCCTGAGGATGTTCCAAATACTCCCAAGGTTGAACATTCTGTAGAGAGAGCTCCAGTTGCTAAATCTAATTCCCAGATATTTCACATATAAGGTCAAATTTCTAGGCCCAGTGTGAAATACACAGCAACATGGACATAACTGTACATATGCACTTAGTCTTGTATAATTGCATGACAAAGAACTACTTGTATTATCTGCATGCCAAACAGATTCATAACCTTGCATTAATTATTTCTCAAAGTAGGAGGATGTAGATCACAGTGTACATGCTGTAACTTAAAGAAGCATATCAAGGACTAAACATGCGCATATAAATATCTGGCATGTGCCATTCCCAGTGCCATTTTGAGAGTGCAGCCATAGAGTGAGCCCGTATGGTTGCAGTACTTAGTTTGTATACAAGTTACTTAAGTTAAAGTCAGTAAAGTTCTATTGTGATAGGTTTGTATATCAGAATCCACGAAGACTCTTCTATTGTGACCAAAAGCAAGAGAGCGACACATCTGAAACCTCAAAGGTAGCTCACAGTAGTGTTCAGAACTGACCATAAATTAGGTCACACACATGGAGCTGAAAGATGCAGCAAATTTGTTATCTAATAAATTCAGCTCCAGTTGTACAACTCTCTCCCCCCATCCATCCCCCAGGAGATATCAAACACAACACACCCAACTATCACTACAGAGCAGGTCCTACATTCACTCAGGCCAAACACATTGCACCACTGAGCCCAGATAATAGCCCAGGATGTTTTCGAAATAGACAGAAACATGACCTATCAGGACCACTGCAGTCTCCATTTAACCAAGGCCTCCAGGCAGGCTTTGGGCCTCACAAATATAGAACTGTAACAGTCATCCCTCTACACAAGGATGGGCCATCAATGGACCCTGGGAACTACAGACCTATAACTCTGACTAGTCTTGCACACAAAGCCAAGGAAAGAATTATCATGGAAGTGAGTTATAAGGAAATAGAAAACCAATACCTTTAAACACTAGATCCAACCTAGTTTAGTTTCACCAAGGGCAGGTCATGCCTCCTCAACTGGAGGACTTCTGTGGAAGGGTCACCAAATTAAAGGATGAGGGCAAAATGGTGCATACTGCCTATCATAACTTGACTAAATAATTTGATGCAATACCCTATTCAGGCATTGTAAAACTCACAGCTGGATAGCTGGCTGGCTCTCGGATAGGACCCAGAAAGTTAAAATAGGATAGAACATGTTCACAAAGAGGCTGGTCACTAGCAGAATCCCTCAGGGCTCTGTGCTGGGTCTGCCCCTTTTTGGCATCTACTTCTTGGAAGTCAAGGCAAATGTCAAGTGCCACTAGCTGCTAAAGTTTGCAAATGATTGCAAACTAGGAGTAGTCATAGAATCTCCCCCAAACACTAACATCCTAAAGGAGGGAGTAATACAGACAAATGACTGATGCCAAAGCCACGACTTAACACTCAATACCAAGAATGTGTAATATTACCCTTTGGGTAGTCAGCCACCCAAGGAAATTACCTCATCAATAACATACCCTTATGGGTAAAACAGTAGTTAGGGATCTGGTAACTATGTAGATAGTAACCTGATTTTAACTATGTAGATAGTAACCTGGTTTTTGAACAACAGGAGTCTAAGACAGTAGGGAATCATTGTATGTTGCTCAACTTATAAGCAAGGCCACAGCATCTAGGTCCAAAGAAGTCATCGTTCCACTGCATTCAGCCCTCAGACCCATCAGTGAGTTACAATGCCCCCTTCGGTATGTACCTGACAAAGTACATGCTACAACTGAAATGTCCATAGAGTTTTCTCACAAAGAATACAGGGCGTAAATGGCATGTCCTATGCAGATCGCCTCAAACTCTGTCCTTACACTTTGTTTCGTATAGACTGATGACATGTGATCTATGCTTAGAGTCCTTGGACCCCACTCTGACTGACCTTTTGCATACCTGCAAAATGAACATAAGAATTAATCAAGTGATTGAAAGTTTTCTTGCAACAAGCATGCTGGAAGGACAATGTGTCTCAGAGAATTTCTCTTCTCTGACAGGCTTCCCATCCATGTTAACCCCAGCTCTTTCCTAACCCTATACAAGAGAAACCTGGGTCAGTGGATAGAACATCAGAAATATATCCCAGGTCTACCTTTCATGTCTCTAATGGAGAGAAGCAGCCTATACATTTTGTCAGAGTTTACAAATACTCCTTAGAATAACCACTAATGCAAAAACCCATGTGGGATACATTTGGGAAGCTTGAATGGACTTACATGACCCATGGTCGTTAGCAAAGTACACACCTATAAAATTATGTGAAAATGAAGATTGTTCCAGTTAATCAGGCAACTTTTCTGAAATGTCTTTCCTTAGTGACTAGGCTAAAGGGGACCTTCTGAAGGAGAGGGCCCTTGAATAAGTTGACTGTAAGGGGTAATGCTGAAATGCAGCTGCCAACTTACTGGCAACAAACCAAGAGTCTTTTTAAGCACAGGAGTTTAAAAGCAGTGATACTTCGTTGAAGTTCAATTTCTCTTATCAATGCCAGGCAACCTGCTCAGAACAGGATCGCTTACAGCACTCATGTTCCAAAGTGGTTTACATGCAGAAAATGTTTAGTAAATGTGCATACATTTATTAAAGCTGCTGCTTAGCATATATCATGAACTGACAAACCTTTGTAAAAGCAAGAGAAGTAGCAAGCAAAATGACCTCTCAAAAGACTTGTCCTTGCCTTTACAAAAGTTAATATTAATGGACCAGCTACTTAGATTTCTGCTCAGGCACAAGCAAGCCTCATCACAGTCTCATACGACAAAAATATGGTCAACCTTTCAGATACCTTTTGTCCTTTCTAAATGGTATCCAAGTTGCCCGTGTGCATCCAAAGTAACTAGTAGCCATTCTCCCTCATTCTCTAGGTTAGGGAACCATATTGAAGAATAACTGTAGCTGCAACAAAACCACTCAAGGCATAAACAGAGAACATTTAAGAATCATTAAAATGCCTTTTAATGCAAAACTCTACAAACAAAAGGTGGGTCTCATTCATGAATATATGAAAATAGAAGACTTCTTGCCTCAAGAAACATTTAAAAATATCCTGTCACTGAACAATTGAAATTAGGGGGAAAAAAATCAGTCTAGTAACACATTCGGTATTAATTCAGCAAATCATCCAATTTCATTTTAAAGCCTCCTTTCTATAACAAAAGGTACAAGAAAAATATCAATGGTAACATCATGTCAGTTCGTTATAAAAGTAATTTACTTTTTCCTATTACCATGACTAGTCAGCAACATAAACTGCATCATAAACTTCTAAAACCTGGAAAGAAGAAATTCCAGTTTCTTCAATCTGGCAAAACTATAAAGGTGCATTAGTTTTATCCCATCCAGTAACAGTTCTCAAAAGTCTGAGTGTACATGCAAATTTCTCTACCTTCCCTTCATTAAAGCTTTCACACACACACAAATGGCAAGATACTCCACATATCTGATTGGACAATTAGCAAATTCACAATTAAAGAATTCCACTTTATCTAGGTAAAGTAGCCAGGTGTGACAATGCACCATAGCAATAGATTTAATAATTAAAAGATAACAGAGATCACTGTTGCAGGAGTAATGTACATGCATTGGACAGAGACAGCAGTTACTGGTCTGAACTTTTCAGGAATGGATAACCCTTAAACTTTATGGCTGGAATCTGAAGCAGTGGCCACTGCTGGGCAGCATGGCTAAAACAGAACTCAGATGCATTCTGTTTTTTGGTGCCCAGGAGGGGCACACAGAATGCCTAAATTGTGCTCTTGCGAGAGGCTAAAAGAACCACAGAAAAGTTTTAAGACTGGAAGGACTACAGCTAAATAAATGTATGTGCACAAGTGAGTATTAACATTGTACCAATATGTATATATACATAAAAATAAAGTATGCATGTAATTTACACTTTATTTTTATTCTGTTGACTGGGTTAATCCCACTCGCCCAATGGCCTCTTTCCTGGGAAAAATCAAGGAGGTATTCATATTTACTACAGGAAATTTGGCCAAGACACCAGGGAACTTCCCACCTCTTTTCTAAGCACTAGGTGGCAGCAGAAAGGTGTCACTAGTGCCTGAGGAATTCCAAGTTAAGAGGATGGAGTAAACACTGTTGGAGAAATTTTGGAAACGGAATCAGAGCAAGACGAAATCCCATTTAAGGGGTTGGAGACTGGAGGCCTGGAAATGGACACTGGAGAAAATGGGGGAGAGAAGAGAGAAATTACATTAAGGAGGACAGCTGAAGTGCTGTGATAGATCAAGAGCTGCAGGAGACAGTCTGATGATGAAGTTTATGCTGTGGCAGAGAAGCAGTTTACAGAGGTTGAAAGTACAGAGGCATTTTTACCTGATGGAGTAATTTAAGAAGAGCAGCAGAAGTGCAGCAGCTTCATTAAAAAACAATGGTAAAAAGAACAAAGTACAGTTGTATACACTTAACATAAATGCAGATGTTCGAGTGTATTCACTGTTGCAGTCATCACCTGTGGGTTATCTCTGCTGTGATACCCCTCGGCCAGCCTGAATACCAGAGTCAATGTTTTTCTGCGTCCGCTGTTGTCACTTGCAGTCTCACGTAAGGTAATCAGTGCTATAAAGGAAGGCGCAGATGCCATTACATCAGTTTTTCTTGCCCCTAACCAGTCAAAGGCCCCAGTAAATATGGTGAAGTGGTCAGGGTGGCTAAAAGCCACTGTTAGCAATTTATGTATCCCTTAAGAAATAAGATATAAGGGGGTAGGAGGGTGGAAAACCAGGACTGCAACAGTGAATACACTCAAAACATCTACATTTATGGTAAGTGTACACAACTGTCCCATGTTCTTTGTGTTTCCCTCTTGCAGTAATCACCTGTGGGAGGATTCCCAAAGCTGAGGAGAGGGGTGGAAGGATTAGCAAGAGACCTAGGAGTGGGTCAGCATGCCCTGCAGAGGCAAACCCTGCCCTAGCCTTAGACTATAGAGGTAGGTGGTAATGCTTGGTAAAGGTATGGACAGAAGGTCCAGGTGGCAGCTTCCAGGATGTTCCTGGTGGGAACTCCTCTGAGGAATGCTGTGGAAGTAGAGGCTTCCCTAGTGGAATGGGTTAGAATAGACTTAAGGGGGGGGGGGTCCCATGCAATCTGTAGCAGAAATGGATACAGTGTGATATCCATTTGGAAATTATTTGTTTGGAAATGGGCTTCCTCTGCCCCTGGGGCAAAGCTGACAAGTAGCTGGTCTGTTTTCCTAAATGGATTAGTACAGTCCAGATAGTATCTGAGCTGTCAGTGCACATCTAGTGAGTGCAGAATTCTTCCCCCCTTGTTTTGAGGATTAGGATAGAAGGTGGGTAGATATATGGCCTGGTTGAGAGTTACATTAGATACCACCTTGGGCATAAAGGAGGGATTATAACACAACACCACTACACCTCACTTCGATAGATGAACAACCAGGATCCAAATGAAACACAAATCTTCAAATAAAACTGTTTCAATTCTAGCACCTCGGTGAAAACACCTTCTTGGAATGCAAAACTCAAACATCAAGCTTATATACACATTATACATAGGTTCATAGGTTGGTACTAGGCTATCTGCCTGCAGGCATTTATAAGCCTAGCCAGAATGTGTTGGCTTTCGCCACCCCCTTAGATTAGTTACCTGTGCCTCTGTCCAGCAGAGCCACTGAAGTGATCCCAGAGGTAAACTTTCTGTTTGCCATCCACTCGTCAAGGTTTCTTTTGAAGAGTTTTAGCGAGGAGCTCTGCCTAATGTAGTTTGGGATCTTGTTCCAAAAGCATGGGAAGTCTCTGGGACAGGAATCTATCCCTCCAGCACGTCCTATTTATTGTCGTAGTGAGGTTTAGATCCCTAGAGTGTGTGGCTCGAGGAGATGAGGTTTTCTTTAGGTGGAGAATGTCCATCAATTCTGGGTTGGACATGGCCTTGTATGTCAGGCAGAGATCACCTCAGAGTAGGCAGTATACAACAGAAAACAACTGGAGTTTCTTCAGTCAAACTGCATAGGGCATCTGTTTGAGACCAGTGATCCTCTTGATGAGGTACTTCTGTGGTCTTTCCAGCTGTTCCAGGTGTCTTGTAAGGTACATCCCAAATGGGGTGTTGTACTCTATGATGGGTCTGATGAGTGATGAGTAGAGGGGCACAATGACCTCTTTTGATCTGGATGCGAACCCTTCTGTGATTAGGTGGGCCACGTAGAAGGATTTTCTAACCACTTTGGCAATGTGATTATCAAAGGTGAGATTACTATCTACTTGGGTCCCCAGATCCGTTATTACGTCTTCCGTATTTAGGGGACTACCACCTATGTGGTAGTTTGTGGGTACTTTGTTTTTTTCCAAAGGGGACGACTAAGCATTTAGCTTGAGGCCATGATTTTGACACCAGGTATCAGTCTCAGTGAGACCCTTTTGGGAGGATGTCTGTGTCAGCCAGAGAGTCAATTATAGCCCCTAGTTTGCAGAAGTCTGCAGACTTCATCAGCCATAGTCCTCCTGTGCTTGTCTGTACCTCTGAGAAGTATATGCCGAACAGGAGGGGGTCCTAGGACTGAGCCCTGGGGAATGCCACTTGTAACCAGTTTAGAGTCGGACCTAGCTCCCGCAACTCTCACCATGTGGGTTCTGTCCGTGAGCCAGTTGGCAACCCATCTTGTGACATAGGGGTTTATGTTCAGGCTGGTGAGCTTGTCCATAATACCAGAATGGGGAATGTTGTCGAAGGCCTTAGCGAGGTGTAGGTAGGCTGTGTATACCACCTTTCCCTCGTCTATAGCCTTGGTAACTGTCTCAAAGTCGTCCACCAGGTTTAGGAGGCATGATCTACCCTTAAAGCCAAACTGGATAAGGTCCAGTGTTTGGAGGTTCTCAATGTCTCTGTTAATGAGTTCCATGATGATGCGCTCCATAGCCTTGCAGACCAAGCTAGTCAGGTTTATAGGGCGATAGTTCCAGAGGTCTGTTGTAGCTCCACCTTTGTGGAGCAGAATAACTGTTGCTGTGCGCCACTATGGGCACGTAGCCTGTGGAAAGGCTGAGTTTGAACAGTGTGTTTAGGTGAGGGGTTAGTTCGTCTTTGAGCTCGTGTAGGGCGCAGCCTGGGACACCACCCGTTCCCATTGATGCTGTGTTTTTGGCTTTGGAGAGGGCCGTTTTAACCTGAGTATCTGTGATTTCAAGGACTCTACATTCTTCTGGTATGCTTATGGGTCCTTTTGGGGGTGAAGTTTGCACTGAACCAGTCTGTCAGGATGTTGGTGTTATTGGTCGGTTCAGTGTATTTTGTGCCATTCTGCACTAACTCTGAGCAGATCTGAGCATTGACACTTAGATTCTTGACATAGCTAAAGAATGCCTTGTGGTGGTCATTGGAGTCCTTGGCAATTTTTCTTTCAAAGCTCGCCTTGGATGACTTTATGAGGGATCATACTTTCTTGCTGTTACTGATCAGGGATGTCTTCCCTTCTTGGGATTTTACTCTCTTCTGTACTAGTTTCCTCCTTCTATTGTATAATTAATAAACTCATTAAGCCATTTACCCCTTAAAGCAAACTTCTCCAATTCAGTTCCCCATTAAGTCCCATACGGACCATTGCATTAAATTTCAAAATGTAAACACTTTCTTTATATAAAAGTTTTTCCTTTAAAACATTTTAATCCATGCAAAAACAATTAATTTGCTCTAGAATGCTTCCCTTCAGTAATGAATAATCATTATGTGATTTCATAAAATGTGTTTCATTTGGATCCTGGTTGTTCATCTATAAAGGAGGTATTAGTCCTCAGGGAGACCCTGTCTGCATGAAGATAATGAAAGGCTCAATGGCCATCAGTGCCTTAAGTTCTGAAACCCTTTTTGCTGAAGTAATACCTAGAAGAAAAACAGTCTTCCAGGAAAGGTATCTTAATTCTACTGAAGCAGCAGGTTCAAATGGTGGTAAAGTAAGTTTTTCCAAAACATAATTCAGGTCCCAGGCTGGAATGGGTAGCCTTCTGGGAGGTCTGATATTAGAAGACCCTCTGAGGAATTGTTTAATCAAAGGATGGGAGAACAGGGACTATTCTGTATCAAAAGGAGCTGAAATGGCTGAGGCATGGATTTTAATTGAGGAGAAGGAGTGGCCACTATTAAGTAGCTCCGCTAGGTAGGCTTGGATAAGAGGGATGGAAAGTTGAAGTATTTCTCCCTCTGGACTGGCTCCATGAGCAGAATCTTTTCCATTTTCCTGTGTAAGATTTTCTGGTGCTGGGCCTTCTGGCCTCTGTGATAATGTCTAGGACCGGTTTGCTTAACAGGGGCCCCTTGTTTGCCTTGAGAGTATTGGCCATGATGATAGTTAGATTCTGCAAGTCTGGGTGCAGCATCCCCCCCCCCCCCCACCTGAGTTGAGAGGTTTGAGATCAACACAATATAAGATGTTTCTCGAAAGCTTTATCTTGTGTAAAATAAGCCAGCATTTTTCCACTTGGTGTACTTTTTTTTTTTTTTTTTTTTAACATCCAGCAAATGAACAGAACACTCCCATTTATTGGAAAAATTAGGGAAGACGACTGGCAATTTAATTGTCTGGTTTATATTAGATTCTGAAACTACTTTTAGTAAAAAGAATGGATTGGTCCCAAGGGCAACCCTGTCCTTGTGAAATATTAAGTAGGGAGGCTTGCATGACAAGGCCTGAAGGTCAGAAACTCTTCTGGCGGATGGGATAGCCACCGAAAATAAAGTTTTCCAAGACCATTACTTCAAGTCACAGGTCACTGATGGTTCGAAAGGAGACACAGTAAGGGTCTGAAGGACTACAATAAGATCCCAAGGAGGTATTGGTTTTTTGAATGGAGGTCTTAACATCAGAGTCCCTTTAAAAATGCTTTACAAAGTTTGTGTGTCATTAGAGATGAGTCATCAAATCCCATGTGAAACTTCGAGATTGCCGCTAGATGAACTTTAATTGATGATGTAGGTTAACCAGATTTATAGAGGCTAGCTAAAAAATCCAAAGCCATATAATCGAAGCTTGTGCAGAAATTAAGCATGTTAAGGGCCCAGTTCGCAAATTTTTCCTAGTTGAAGGTTTGTGATGAGCCAGAATGATTTGCTGGAAAGGAGAGGAAAGGAAAGGGATGTCTGGTGATCATGGGATTTGGAAAAGCCATGCAGTGAGCTCGAGATGTTGGCGGTTCAAATGAACCATGCCCTTCAGATGAGGCATCAGATCTGGAGCTGGGTCCAGAATCCATGGTTTCTGAAGATGAGGCCAGAGGAAGGGAAACCAAACCTGTCGAGGTCAGAATGGAGTAATTAGGATTATTGTATTTTCCATCCTCTTGGCTTTCTTTAGAAACTGAGATATCAGAGAAGTTGGGAGAAAGGCATAAAGACCAGGGGGGCCCATCGTGGAGAACAGCATCTCTGGGCGACTCCCCCTGGGGGGGGGGTTAGGGCAAAATAACTTCTGCACTTGATTTTCAGATGAGAGGCAAAAAGATCGCAAGAAGGTTAGCCCCAGTGACGAAAAATCTTGTTCACTGCTACAGGATTGAGAAACCACTAGTGAGGCATGAGAACAATCCTGCACAGTTTGTCTACCATGTTGGAGATCCCTGAGATGTGCGGTGCCGTGACAAAGCAGTTGGAAGAAATCGCCCATTGCCAAACTCTGAGGGTTGCTCAACACAATGGGTAGGATTTGTTTCCCCCTTGTTTGTTTATATACCAGACTACCGACATGTTGTCCATTTGAATTGCTACTGTCCCTAGAGTAAGGGCATCCTGGAATGCTTGCAATGCTAACAGCACTGCCTTCATCTCTAGAATATTGATGTGCAAATTGGTCTCCATTTGGAATCACGTGCCTTGGACTGTCCTTCCCAGATAATGTCCCTCCATCCTATCTAGGAAGCATCTGTGGTCAATATGGCTTGGGGTTGGGGAAGAATGAAAGGACATACCAAGAAAATTTGATCAGATTGGAGCCACCAAATAAGATCCTATTAGCAGCGGCTGGTAATTATGATCAGTTAAGACATAGGCTGGAGTATCGGAGACCACTGGGAAGCGAGTAACCATTGCAAGATTCACATGTGATATCTTGCTAAGGGGACAAGAGTGATTGATGCTGCCATCGAGCCTAATGCTTTCAGGACTGGGACTCTTGTTTGGCAGAATTTGTCTTGCATGGAATCTGATGTGTTGTAGTCTTTCTGGAGAAGTGAAGCAACTCCTGTAACAGTGTCTAAACAGGCTCCAATGAACTCTAATTGCTGAGAAGGTTGTAAACTTGACTTTTTGAAATTTATTGTTATGCCTAGAGATGCACAGAGGTGTAGAGTGCAATCTCTTGCTCTTTCTCTCTTTTTTTTTTTTTCAAAAAATCTTTTATTTGGCATTTTTCAATGTACAGAACAAACAAAAATCGAAAAACAACTAAGTACTAATATACTGGGTATATATTTAATGGTGAACAGTATCTAAACATCAATATTTACAACTGTACAAAAGTGCTATCAATTATTTTATTACTTCCATTTATCGAGCTTATCCTGTTATGGAGAAATCTTATTACCTATTAAAATGTATGTTGAAGGAATATCTTTACACATAAATGCCTGTGTCTTTATGATAATGTGGGTGAATTAAGCTAGCAGTATGTTAAATATCTGTTCCCATATTTTTAGTTTTTTTAACACTTACTTTTTTGGATTACCCATTTATGAGCAAGCATGTGTCTAATTGCCATCTTTTCGAATTCGGCCCAACTAATATTCATTCTGTCCTCCCATTTTGATGCTATGTATAGTTTCATTAATAGAAATAATGTGATATGTATGGTCGCTTGTTTATGGGATATTCCTGGGGGAGTTCCATAGTTTAAATATGCATTTGCAGCTCCAAAGCATATGAGTTAGATCTGCTTCCTGTGTTCTACAATATGGACATTTTGGTGAATTAGAACAGTTAAATGTGTGTAGTACTGAGCGGGGTAAGATATGAGTTGTGAGTTAAGTTAACTTTTTCAATAGTAAAGCTTTATGTGTTAATGTCAAAGCATGGTTTAATTGTTGTTCAGTTATTGATGAGTTACTTTTAAACCAATAGTAGATATACTATAGCTAGAACAGTTAGAAATAAGTATATTATCTTGGAATTTGATCTCCGCTATTAATTTGTACATGTTGGATATCATTTTTCTCGTGGATAACATTGTGTTCCATAGAGTTTCACAACTGTTTATATCCACCTTGTTTAATTTGGGATTTTGAAGTTGTTTGGAACATACTTCTCTAATTTGTCTCAAGATAATGGAGTATGATTTTGATAAATTAAGTTGAGATCTCAGGTCTGTAATTGTATAGTTGTGGTAAGGGTAGAGATCTCAAATTCTCAAGTCTTTTAATAAAGGGTAGTTGCTGAGATTTATCATTGAGTTATTAACATTTAAGTTTGGGTTATTATGGATTGGTTAAAATATGTCCACTGCTGGCCCAAGTTCAAGGAAAATAAACTTCTGAAGTATGATAATGAAGGGTTTTATAGGGTCAATGATCTTATAAGCGGTTATATATTTTTTGTTTAGAAAAGGAAAAGCTCTAGAATTAATTTCTAGAGATCTGATATAGTTTCAGCCAAACAGGAGACCATTTGTTGGTTGAAGGGGCAAATTCTGCTATCTTTAGTATTCTTCCACTATTGATAATGGTACAATATAGTTTAAAATATGGTAAATTTAAACCCCCTTTTAGTTTTGGTAGAGATAGTTTTTGGTATGATATTCTTGTTTTTAGGCTCCCAAATGAACTTGGCCAGAAACGTGTGCATTTGTTTAAAGAATTTATGTAGTACCTCTTGTGTGGTTATAAATGTATAAATAACTCTGAGAAGAATAGTCATTATGATTATCGAGACCTTGGATAGGAATGGTATTTTGAGACTGTTCCATCTGTTGCAGTCTAGCATTATCATATTCCATTTATTTAGAATATTATTTTGATAATTTTTTTTGTTTTTGGAAAAACGTAATCCCAAGATATTTGGTTGAGTCTTATTTTAATTGAGTCTAAAAATGGTATTAACGATAATAGTTTGGGAGGATTTAAGGGGAAATATTGTTTTTTTTAAGTTAAGTTTATAATTAGATATTCCTGAGAAATAGCCAATTGCTTTTAATGATTTGGGTATGTTAGTGCTAGGGGTGGTTAAATAAATGTTTAAATTGTCTGTAAAAGCTGTGTAAAACATTTTAGAGTTGAAGAGTGATATTGTGTTATAATATACTTTCTGTTTAATGTATAGGAATAGTGGTTCGAGGTATAGATTGAATAAGAAGGGGGATAAAGGGCATCCTTGTCTCGTCCTGTTTTTAATCTTTATTCTGTTTGATAAGGTTCTGTTAATATACAAGTCAGTATAAGGGTTTTCGTACAGTATTTTAATTATTTGTACAAATTTGCTAGGGAACCCAAAATAAGGTAAGAGATGACGTATGAAACTGATATTCACTCTATCAAATGCTTTATGGGCGTCAACCACCATTGTGTATATGGGAGTTTTCTTAGTGTTTGCAAAGGCAATCATGGATTCAAGAGTTGAGCTGCTATCACAAGTCTGTCTGGAGTAAAACCGGATTGTTCTGGAGAAATGATGTTGGTTATAGTGTTCTTTAGTCTATTTGCTAGTACTGAAGTGAGAATATTAGCGTCTATATTTAGTAATGATATTGGTCTGTAGCTACTAGGGACTTTAGGATCTGATTATTCTTTCAAAAATAAGAATGGCTTTTGAGGCATTAAAGTGTAAATCATTTATTTTGTTTATTATGTCATTTAGTACCTGTTGTAATATTTTAGCAATTAGTGGTGTGAAGCACTTGTAAAATTCTGGTGTGGAGCTTTATTTGTTTTTAGATTTTTAATTGTGTCGATGATTTCTTTTATTGATATTGGGTTTGTTTGTTTTTTGTTGGTTAACATCTAGTTGCGGGAAAATTATATCTTGAAGGAAAGCTTCCCTGTCCATTTCTGAAGATGATAAAGATTGTTCTCCGTAAATCTAAGTATTCACCACAACTGGTATAAAGACAACCAAAGAAAAGTCAATGAAGCACAATCACTCCAAAATAACAGACCCAACTGATGAATGAAATAACAACCATGAATAAAAATCCAATCTTCTTTATTATAAACACAGTCAATTAAGCACTTTCATCCACAATAATGTGGACTTCATCAGAATACTTACACATCAATAATTGGTGTTTTTATCTTCCATTTTAGGCACCAAAATTACCTCATTAAAAACAAACATTTAAAGGAACAATCACGTCCTACATGAATCGTTACACACTATGAAATACTACATTATTCTAAAAAATCTGTGTATAATCAAGTATATTTTGTAATGCATTTGATTATGTAATAAAATATTTTAAAATACTCTAATGCATCAAAATATACTAATGAATCTAAAACAAACCCCTAACATGATATCAGATAAATAGAAGTAATACACATACCAAGAAATGTATATAAACACTTCAAGAAAACAAATCCAAGATGTAGTATGTCCAAAATACACCCCCCCTACACACCAAGAATATTAAACAGTAACCCTTTTGGGAAAGTATTCATTTCATGCAGGCAGGCAATTTACACAGATATTTTTGTCATGACCAAGGCTTTAATATTACTGAATATAACTGATTTTTTTTTTTTTTTAATAAAACTGACCTGTATATACTTTGGACTATACTAGCTATAGCTAGGAAATACATAGAGAGCTGGAATTCTACCACAGTACCTAGCAAAAAAAGATTTCCTGTGTCTATTGAAGAGGACAGCCTTCGCTCGCTCCGCTCCCCACCCTGCCCCTATTCCCCCCCCCCCACCCCCTGTACTGCTACTTTTATAACAGGATAACCACACCCTTCAGGTTACAACCAATTAACAGTGCCTTTCACAAGAGAGTACAGCCCACTACCTCCCACTACTATCTCATCTTCAATGTCCTACTGACACTTTAATCTACCTTTATAGTCCCTACTCCCAACCACATTAGCTACTCTTTACAATGTTACATTACTCATTACTACCCCCTTATGCTTACTCCGTATCTCCTCACCTATTATGAGAATCTGTATCACCCAGAATTTCACTACCCTGACTCCCAAACCTCCACTACCATATCAACCAACACTGCAGAGCACCTAAAATATTGCCCAAAATCTAGCTCCTTACCCTATTCATACTATCACCCCATTACTTCCACATATACAAGTTCCAAATACAGACAATATCAAAAGCTAATTACTAAATTCCTGAAGTTCATTAAAGAATGTCATTATAACCTTATAACAGATGGTGATATCCACCCAAACCCAGGAACACCAACTCCTGATAGTCCCTTAACTTGCTCTACTAGCCCAAACAAAACTATATCGTTAATTAGGACCACCAACTCCCTCCTGACATTTCACGTAAACATTAGAAGCATAAATAATAAAGTGCATAATCTGCATGTTCTAATAGCTTTTCACTCAACTGACATACTCTGCCTAACTGAAACATGGCTAAAACCCTCCACCCATGACAATGAGCTACTACCACCTGGTCACAACATACACAGGCTAGATCGTACCTTTAGAAAAGGGGGTGGAGTAGCTATACTACTAGAGAGACACTATATATATCTATCCAACCCTCACCACCCTAAATTAACAATGCAGAAATTCTCTCCACTAAACTGCAAATCAATAAAAACAAAAACAAATATTGTCTGCCTATACATTCCCCCTGGGAATAATGTATCCACCCTAGAAAACATACTCCATTGGCTATCTAGTACCCACCCAAAGAAACCATGGTACTTGGGGATTTTAACATAGACTGGAACACCTGCTCTTGCCACTCTCCAGCCACCCATATAAACCTATCTGGGTTCACACAGGTTATATCCTCGCCCACCAGAATAGGTAAACCATCTCACAAAGAAAGCATTCTGGACTGGATACTTATAAACTGTATAAAACTGGGACCCTGCCCGATGACCTAAGCAACCCCTCTTACCTTTCTACTGAGACACAAGGTCACTAACCCCCATCAGCCTACCACAAACAGTAAGAAACAATAAGAATTTTATCCCTACAAAATTCCAAGATAAACTTGCATCATGCAATTGGTCTATACTAAAATATTTACCCCTAGATGAACCGGTTGCTCACTTCAATCACAAATTTCTAACTATCCTTAATTCTCACGCCCCTGCTCGTGCCATTCAATCCAAAACAAAAATAGCGCTATAGCTATCCAAAGATACTAAAGTCAAACTGAAAGATAGAAAAGTACAGTTTTGTACCTACCATAAACGTAGATGTTCGAGGATCCACATTGCTGCAGTCCTAACTATTGGGGGTAGTCCGCTGTCCAGTCGGCCCGAATACCAAAGTATATGGCTGACGTCGGTCAGGGCGCATTAGACTGATGTCAGTACGTCAGGGTACTAATGCGCATGACCGACGTCATATCCTCAGTCTTTTCTTGCCCCAGATGTCAGAAGACCCTGAAAAGATAAGGCCAAAACCAAAAACTCCAAACATACCTGCACCAAAAATATGTACAATATATACAAAATTACCAGAATATAACCTCACCTACACAATCACCCCTAAACACAGAGGGAAGGAGGGAGGGTAAATTGGACTGCAGCAATGTGGATCCTCGAACATCTACATTTATGGTAGGTACAAAACTGTACTATGTTCTTCATTCCACATTGCTGCAGTCCTAACTATTGGGTAGAATCCCAAAGCAGAGGTAAGGGAGGCTGGCAAATCATAAGGAAGCAGGAACTGACAACATGCCTTGCAAAATAGCTGTGGCAAAACCAGCCCTAGACTTAGAGTAGAGAGGAAGGTGATAATGCTTAGAGAAAGTATGCACTGAACTCCAAGTAGCTGCCTCCAAAATATCCTTAGTTGCCACCCCCCTTAGAAATGCTGTTGAAGTGGCAGTAGCCCTAGTGGAATGAGGCCTAATCCCAGCTGGAATCTCCTTGCCATGATGGGAATAACAAAATGCAATGCAAAACCCAATCCACCTAGAAATAGTTTGTTTTGACACAGGCTTGCCCTCAGAACCCAAAGCAAAAGAAACAAGCAACTGCTGAGACTGCCTAAAATCCTTAGTCCTGCTCAAATAATAACGCAACTGCCTGTGTACATCTAAAGTGTGCAAAATCTTTTCCCCTTTATTTTGAGGATCTGCATAAAAAGTAGGCAAATGAATAGTTTGGTTTAAAGCCACACTAGAAACCACCTTAGGCATAAAGGAAGGATTAGTACGTAAAGATACCCTATCCTTATGAAAAATCAAAAAAGGCTCTACTGCCATAAGGGCCTGCAACTCAGAAACCCTTCTTGCAGAAGTAATGGCCAACAAAAAAGCAGTCTTCCATGACAAGTATTTCAATTCAGCAGTAGCGAGGCTCAAAAGGTTGTAGAGTAAGTTTCTCCAACACAAAATTGAGATCCCAAGCAGGAGTAGGAGCTCTACGTGGGGGTCTTATATTCTTTGCCCCTCTAAGAAATTGCTTGAACAAAGGATGCGAAAACAATGGTGGGTCACAATCATAGTGAGCTGAAATTGCTGCAGCATGAATCTTAATGGAAGAGAGAGACAAACCTTTGTCCAATAACTCAGTAAGATATTGAAGAGCCACACTCAAATTAGGCTCAGAAATCTCCAAATTGTTTGCTGCACACCAAAATAAAAATCTCTTCCATTTTTCTGCGTACACTTTCCTTGTACTAGGTCTTCTGGCTTCCATAATCACATTTAAAACTTGTTGAGGAAGTTGAGACCTGCTGTCTTTCAAAACAGAATATGCCAGGCTGTTAGATGAAGAGAGTGAAGCTTGACATTGAGCAGGTGACCGTCCCTCTGAGACAACAGGTGTGGAATCAAGGGTAAAGGCCATGGAGGCTTCCTTACCAGACTCCTCAGTAATGGGTACCAGTACTGCCGAGGCCAATCTGGAGCTATTAAAATCATCCTTGGCTTGTCTTGTCTGACCTTTAGAAGCACCTTTGGGAGAAGAGGCAGAGGTGGAAAAGCATACACATGAAGATTTTTCCAACTGAAAGAAAGAGCATCCACTTTCCAAGCTGTGTGATGAAACCTCTTTGTGCAAAACTTTGGCAGCTGGTGGTTTAGTGGAGTAGCGAACAGATCTATGTCTGGAGTTCCCCATGACACTGTCAATTTTTGAAATACATGAAGATCCAGTTTCCACTCGTGGGGATCCATGATTTGTCTGCTTAACACATCTGCTAAGGAGTTCTGTGCTCCGGGCAGAAACCTTGCCTGAAGAGTTAGTTGCAAGCTGAGCGCAGTCTCCCATAAAATCATTGCTTGCCTGCACAATGGGTAAGAATGTGTTCCCCTTGTTTGTTGATGTACCACATGACAGTTGTGTTGTCTGTTAGAATCAACACCTGCCCTGGAAGAAGTAACTCCTTGAAAGCCATTAATGCAAACTGGACTGCTAACATCTCTTTCATGTTGATATGTAGATGCTGTAGTCTGACAGGCCACTTGTCTTGTATCCACTTTCCATTTAGATGAGCTCCCCAAGCAATGTCTGAGGCATCTGTCGTTAGAATCTGACTCGCCTCTGGCCGGGTCACAGAGAGTCCCTTGTTTAGGTGACATTCCTGAGCCCACCACAAAAATTCCTTTCGAATGCAAGGTATTATTTGAATGACAGTGTCCAAATCCTGGCAGTGCTGTGTCCATACATTTTTGAGATACCATTGCAGCTTCCTCATATGCAGTTTGGCATTGGGAAGCACCAGAATACAAGATGCCATGAACCCTAAGGCTTGAAGGACTGTCCTTGCAGTCAGCCCGGACTGAAGAGATAGTTGATGGAAGTAACTGGAAAGATTCTTTTGTTTGTCCGGGGTTAAAAAGGCCATCTGGGCTGCTGTATTCAGTCTCACACCCAGAAAGCACATGTCTTGAGAGGGTACTAGACTGGACTTTATTTCGTTCACAGAATACCCTAGGCATCTTAGCAATGCTATGACATAATCCAAATGCTGTAGAAGGTCTTCCTTTTCTTGAGCTAGAATCAGGCAGTCGTCCAAGTAAGGATAGATTTGAATTCCTTTTAGCCTGAAGTAAGCTATCACTGGAGCCAGAACCTTTGTGAATACTCTGGGCGCAGTGGATAAGCCAAAGGGCAATGCAGAGAACTGATAATGAGAATTTCCAGCTCGAAAACGCAGATACTTCCTGCAACTTAGTCTTATAGGCACATGAAGGTAAGCTTCCTTGAGATCTAAAGTTACCATCCAGTGATCTTTGCCCAGCAGAGGTAAAAGCTGTTGTAACGTCAACATTTTGAACTTGGGAATGTCCAGATAAGTGTTGAGGATAGATAAATCCAAAATTGGTCTCCACGTGTTCCCCTTCTTCGGTACTAGGAACAGGCGAGAATAAAATCCTAGGCCCCTTTCTGGCAAAGGAACTGGCTGAATGGCCACTATTTGGAGCAACAGAGAAATTTGCTTGTGAGCCTCTTTTCTTTGTAGAGGAGGAATGTCTGGCATGCCTTTGAAAGGAGGCAAGGTATGGAAATAAAACCTGTAACCGTGGTGAATGATATCCAGAACCCATCTGTCTTGGGTAATTAAATCCCAATTTTCTTTGAAAAGAGACAGCCTTCCTCCCAAAGGTGCTGCCAGGCGAGAATGTACCGGCAGCTGAAAAGGCAGGTCATTGGGTCTGCTTACGAAAGGACTGACCCCTGCCCTCACCAGAAGACTGAGCAGGGGAACTCCCTGTCCTAGGCCTAAAAGAACCTTGAGCTCTGCCCCTACCACGTCTAGACCTACCCCTAGACTGGGAATCATAAGCAGGATAAGTCCATCCCTTAGTAGGCCAATTTCTAATAAACTTCGGAGGCTGCACCTGCAAAAAATCCTTAACAGTTTGCATAGACTTAGCCTTGTCCTCCATTTTCTTTAAAACTGCTTCCACAGGCGAACCAAACAACACATCAGACTGCAAAGGAGCATCCAAAATCCTTGTTTTAACATGCTCAGCTAAATTCTGATCTCTCAACCAGGCATGCCTACGAAGAACAGAACCAGTGGCAGCCACCCTCGAGGAGGCCTGCACAGCATCAAAACCACACTGCAAGGAATGTTTACCCACCTGTTCAGACACATGAACTAAATCCTGCAACCTACACTCAATACCTTCTGCCAGAGCATCCACCTTAGATTTCAATTGTGAAAGGAGGTAATTCTGATATTTTAACATGTGAAACTGACAATTCAACGCCCGCATGGCTAAAGTGGAAGAAGTATACACTTTCTTTCCCCATCTATCCAAAGCCCTTGCCTCCTTATCAGGAGGAACAGGATTTTTAACAACAGAGGCCTTCACACCTTTAGGCCCCTGAGAGACAGTTTCCGGGTCTGCCCTAGGACTCTTAAAAAGATACTTATGAGCTTCAGGCACCCTATAGTACCTATCCGGTTTAACTGGGGCAGGAGGCAAAGAATCAGGATTCAGGGAAGCCTCTGCAAAAACATCTTCCACCACATTCAGAACAGGAGGTATAGCTAAAGGCCTATGCTGGGGTAAAAACAAGAATTCCCTAAGCCTCTTCCTGGAATCAGAGAAATCTTGACCTTCCCATTTAAAATGCTCCCTCATGGAATGCAGAGTCTCGGAAAATGAAAAATCCTCAGGAGGAGAAGCTGAAGGAGTAGAATCATCCACATCAGAATCAGAATAAGGAGGATACTCCTGCAAGTCTTCAGTCAAGACTCAGAAGCCTCCGATCAGTGCTCAAAACTCTCAAACTCAGGTTCCACCCTAGGCCTCGTATCAGGAGGGGGCATAGAACCTCTAATCATAGTAATCAAATCATCTGCCATTTTAAGCATATGTTTCTTAGGCAAAGACCCTGAAGCACTAGGAGAAACCCCACTGAAGCTAAACTTGGCCTGCCTCTCAAAGAAGCCTTGGAAACAGAAGGGGAGGCTCTAACCACCTTAGGAAGAGAGGGAAGAACAGCCACCTGAGAAGCCCCCTCAGCCTGGCCTACTTCCTGAGAGGATACATCCTGTAACAGTAAAGTCTCTCCCTGAGACTCCAAAGAAACACCTGGCAGAACCTCCGGCTCCACTGAGCCTTCTAAAGAACCGACGCCAGGGACGGTCGGTTCTTGCACTCTAGGCTTTGCGGCTTTGTCCTTGCGCTTTTGGTCAAGCGGCGCCGGAGCATCCAACGGCATTTTATAATTACAACGCTTCCCAAAACTAACCTGGCACAGTCTAACCTTCTCTTAATAGTGCGTTTGTTAAATCTAGCACAAGAGCGCATCCAACAACGTCGTGCTCAGGCCCTAAACAAGGTATACACAAAGTATGGTAATCCCTATGAGGTATCTGTTTCCCACAAGAAATACAGTTATTCACTTTTTCTGACATCCGGTTAAATACTGAGGTAAGAAAAAACCAAAATATTCCCCAACGGGGTACTTAGCCAACTTTGATTCGGTCTGAAACTCTGACTTCAGAAACTTTCAGAACGCCAACCTGCACTCGCAAAATTGCTTCTGCATCGGACCATGCTGCAAAAAAGACTGAGGATATGACGTCGGTCATGCGCATTAGTACCCTGACGTACTGACGTCAGTCTAATGCGCCCTGACCGACGTCAGCCATATACTTTGGTATTCGGGCTGACTGGACAGCGGACTACCCCCAATAGTTAGGACTGCAGCAATGTGGAATGAAGAACATCAAGGCGTACCACAAAAGCTCCCACAGATCAAACGAGGTATCGGCAACTACGGAATATGACCAAACAGTCCCATTCTACTTGATAAAAAGAAAAAGAAGTTATGTACCTACCATAACGTTCCATGTTAGTTGTCTTAACCTCGCCTTCTTTCTTGCTTGTTGGGATCAGAGCCGATCCTCGCCTCCGACTCTGCCATCTTCTATAGCTCGAGAGCAGTTTACTGGCTTAAGGCTACCCCTTATCCCATAATACCTAGCGCTAGCTACCCAGATCTCATTTGAAATAGCTAACCCCAGCCATAGCTATGGAATGAAACCCCTCCAAACAGAGGGTTAAACCTACCTGTTATAATCTCTAAGTCAGTAGAGAAAAGAAACCAGAGAACACTCAGCCAGTGAAACAAACTCCTCTCGGTACAATAGGACAGGGGGATGGAGGGAGGGACGTAAGAAAGAAGGTGAGATGAAGACAACTAACATGGAACGTTATGGTAGGTACATAACTTCTTTATGTTATGTTGTCTATCTCGCCTTTGTTTCTTGCTTGTTGGGACAGCGTCCCCAGCACCTACGATCCTGAGCGGTTCATTGGAACAGACTCTTCAGAACAGTGGAATCAAAGTTAGCTCTACTCCTGGAGACCACGTCTAACTTGTAATGAGTAACAAAGGTATGAGGATTTGCCCACGTGGCAGTGGCACAGATAGAGTCTATGGGCAACCTAGACTGGAAGGCTACAGAGGTGGCCAGAGCCCTAGTAGAATGACCTTTCGGTCTGGTAGACAACTCTGTTTCTTAGTTGATAGATGAAGGTAATAATGTGAGACAATCACCTGGACAGGTTTCACTTTGGAAACTGGAAGACCTTGTTTGCCCTTAGCATAGGAAAGGAAAAGTTGGCCCGACTTTCTTATATCCTTTGTTCTATGCAGGTAAAAACGCAATTGTCTATGAACCTCCAAAAGGTGTTATTTGTATTCTGCCTCGGTGTGGTTAGGGAAAAACACAGGAAGGTCTATAGATTGGTTTAGATTATTTTCTGAGCAGACTTTCAGAAGGAAGGAGGGATTAGTTCTCAGAGCAACCATGTCCTTATGAAAAACTAAGAACGGAGGACGAACACTTAGTGCCTGAAGTTCCGAGACATGTCTGGCTGAGGTAATAGCTACCAGGAAGAGAGTTTTCTAAGATAGAAACTTAATGGAGCAGGATGCTGCTGGTTCAAAAGGGGGCATAATCAAGGAGGTTAGTACCAAATTAAGGTCCCAAGGAGGAGGGGGATCTCTCATTGGGGGCCTAAGGAGAGTCGTCCCTCTGAGTAAGGCCTTACACAGCTTATGAGACAATGTTTAGATTAGAAAACCCAACATGAAAGTTAGAGATGGCCACTAAGTGAACCCTGATTGTGGCAGAAGCGGACCCAGAATGAAAAAGCTCTGTTAGGAACTCCAAGATTTCGTGAACTGGGGCTGAAAAGGGATCTATGTTCCTAGCCTCTGCCCAACAAGAGAAACGTTTCCATTTGCTAGCATAAGTCTTCCTAGTAGCGGATTTGTGAGAGGAGACAATCTCACGCACAGCCAGGGAGATGCTGGGAAGCCTGGCTAGGGTTGGAATTGATCAACCAAGCTGTGAGCTGGAGGGTTTGGAGGGATCGATGCAGCTCTCCTGACTGATGAATCAGCAGGTCTGGAATAGGATCCAGAGTCCAGGGCTGCTCGAGGATGTAACGGTGCAGGAATGGAAACTTTATCGGTCGAGGCCAGTAAGGGGCAATGAGGATCATTCTGCAACCCAACGATATAGCTTTCTGTATGAGTTTGTGTACAACAGGAAACAGCGGGAAGGCAAAGTCGTCCCTGAGGCCAATTGTGGACTAGAGCGTCTCTGGGAGGGTGATCGGGAAGAGGTAAAAGGGAGAAGTAGTTGCTGCATTTGCTGCTGAAGGGGGTGGCAAACAGATTGCAGCAAGGCTGTCCCCATTTGCGTAAGATCATACCCGCAACTACCTGATTCAGAGACCACTCGTGAGGCATGAGAATAGCTCTGCTGAGCCTGTCGGCTATGATGTTGGACTTCCCAGGGATGTGCGTCGCAATCAGAAATCGTTGGGAGGAAACTGGCCACTGCCAGAGTCTGAGTGCTTCTCGACATAGGGGGTAGGACCTGGTCCCGCCTTGCTTGTTGATGTACCACACTACTGACATGTTGTCCATTTGAACTGCAATGGTCCCGGGAGGGAGGGGAGGGGGTCCTGAAGTGCTTGCAACACTAGGAGCACGGCTCATCTCCAAGACATTTATGTGCAGATGGTACTCGTGAGGCTGCTGAGTGCTTTGGACTGTCCTGCCCTGATAATGTCCCCCCTACCCTATCAGTGAGGCATCCGTGGTCACTGTGGCAACCGGGGGAGGCTGGATGAATGGTCTGCCCTGAGACACTAGTGAGGAGACCATCCTCCAGGAAAGGTGCCTTTTGCATGTTTCTGTAATTATGATCATGTGAGACTTGGGGAGCTGTTGAAAGGACCACTGTGTGAAGAGAAGCCACTGAAGGATTCTCATGTGAAAACGGGCCAGAGGTATCAAAAGAACTGCCGCTGCCATAGAACCCAGAGTTTGAAGGACCAACCGGACTTGTACCCTTTTGCATTGCATGAGGATATGATCTTGCTGCTGAATTGTGGCCACCTTGCGGACATACTGCTCCTATATAGGTAATAGATTGACAGGGCAATAAGGCAGATTTTTCGAAATTGATAGTAATGCATAGCTGGGCACAAATTGTGATTGTATAGTCCCTGGCTTGAAGGAGTTGATGCCTGGTAGTAGCAGTAAGGAGCCAGTTGTCTAGATATGGAAACACCTGGAATCCCTGATGCCTCAGGTGATCCGTGACTACTGCCATGCATTTGGTGAACACCCTGGGGGTTGCGGTAAGACCAAAGGGCAGAGCTCTGAACTGGTAAAATGACTGGCTCCCAGTCGGAAGCAAAGGAATCTCCTGGAGCGCCTGTCCATTTTGATGTGATAGTACGCATCCTGAAGATCTATTGAGCACATCCAATTGTCCTGACCCAAAAAGGGTAGAATGGACTGTAGCGTGACCATCCGAAACCTTGTTCTTTGAACAGACTTATTTAGTCTGCAGAGATCCAATATTGGTCTCCAGTCCCCCATCTTTTTTGGTACCAAAAAGAACCTTGAGTAAGTTCTGGATCAGAGTTGGTCTGCCGGGACTTCCTGGATGACTCTTTTCTAGCAGTCTTGAAACTTCTATCTATGACTGCTTTTTGCCCTCAAATTGGGTGGAACATCTGGAAGGGATCTGCTTGACAGTAAGGGGGGTTGAAAGAAGGGAATTGTGTAGCCTCTGGATATGACTGAGTGTACCCATTTGTCTTGCGTTAGGTTTTGCCAGGCTTTTGGGTACAGTGAAAGTCTTGCCCTGACTGCCTCTAGAGGCGGGCAGCCGGGCAACCCTTCAGTGATGCTGGAAGGGCTCATCAGAAAAGGATTCTCTGCTGCCCTGGTTCTGCGGACCCCTCTGCCTAGAGGGCAGCGTCTGTTTCCTCCTCTGCCCCTGGAGGAAAAATCACTACGTGTGTAAAGCGAGGCTCCCTGGGATTTCCAAAACCACATTTTACCACTCTTCTGACCTTTGGGATATGGTCTAGGAGTGGAAAAACTGACTCCCACGGCAGAGAGAGTCTTGCCTTCTTGTTCACACCTAGTCAGAGTGTCTTTTACCTGTGGTCCAAAAAGAAATGAACAGTCAAAGGGAGTGCTGGTGAACAACACTCTAAAAGGTTCCGTAAAATTAAACAGCCGCATCCATGCATGTCTCCTGAGGGCCACGCCTGTACATGCGGCTCTACTCGCACCATTGGCTGCATAGGAAATGAGCCTCATGGAGGAGTTAACTACCAAATTAAGGGTCACCAGCTGAGAAGCCACTTTAGCTTGAGCCCCTTCAGCTGATGGATCCTGGAGGGAATCTCCAAGCTCTTTCAGTAGATCCCTCTGAAGCCTGGCAAAATGGCATAAGTAATTCAGCAACCTCATGGAAAAGGTCGCTGAAGCAAACATTCGCTTCCCGTATCTATCCATGGTCCTAGACTCCTTGTTAGGAGGATGGACAGAGAAAGATGTTTCCGCTAACTCCTTTTTAGTGGCTGCTGCTACCATCATGGCATCTACAGGAACACCCTTAGTAAGGAACTGTTTATCAGGGGGTGCAATGATAAACTTGCCGGGTCTCCTCAGGGTTGGTTCCACTGTATCCGGGGATGACAAAGCCCTTCGAGCCACCACTGACATTAGTGGATCGAAAGGCGGAGACACCCAGGAGGTGGAAGGTTGGGAACCGAACGAATCCAGGAATACAGATTCGTCCTCGGTAGGGGCTAGGGAAGTCCAGTTCCCCCCTCTGCTTAAGCATTTCTAGGATGTCAGAAAAGGAAACCTCTTCAGAGGGGGATCTCGGGGACCCTTCCAATTCATCCAAATCCGTATCCAAAGTGACAGACTCAGGGGAGTCAATGTGCTTCCTCTTGCACTTCCTCTTCCGAGGGGGCTCCTCTGAATGATCAAGGGAGGCCTCGGAAGAAGAGGAAACACCCAATGGGGTGCTCTGGAGCGCCGGTTCCCCACACTTGGGGTCTGGAGGAGGGGCAGAGGTTGATGCAGGCACTACAGAGGACGGAGCCAGTGGGGGTCGAAAGTTGAGCTGACTCAGAGGCTAGTACACTCATGACATCGAAGGCATCCCAGCCATGATGCAGAGAAGGCTCCGGTTCCGAGGAAAAAAGAATCCTCCTCCGCACCGAGGGAGACAGCTCAGAGACCGATGTAGGAGCAGAGCTCACCTGCACCGACGCTCTGAGAGGGAGAACGGGGTTGGACAAGGGTCCGATGCCACTCGCCCCCTCGGAGCTGACTAGGGATTCTCGGTGCCCAGATCCCTCGACAGATGGCACCATCAAGGGAATCGGAGCAGAAGACGGAACCGAAGGGGAAATCGTTCTGTGCCGACAGTTCCACGATTCGAACTCCAACAAACTCCAGCTCCGAGCTCAATGGAGTCGGAGGAGGAACATCGATGGAAGCGGACGGAGCAGACACCTGTTGGAGGGCTGGACAACATTTTGGCCAGTGCCTGCAACTTCAACAACCTACTGACCACTCTCTCCACGTCGTGATCAGAGAGCCTAGAGGACCGAGAAGAGTGGGAGGATCTGTGACTGTGGTCACTCTGCAACAGGGGAGACCGAGAAGCCGAATGTATAGACTCTAGAGACTGACACCTCGGCCTCTTGTGGGTCTGCGACGGCTCTGAAGGTACTGGTGGAGCCGACAGGGTGGCAGTCTCCTCGGTTCCAGCCGGAACCTAAGTAGTAGGGAAGGCTTGGGCCAATGACGGCTGGGAGCCGACGATTTGGTCGGTTTAAGAGATTTCACTGGCTGAGTCTTGGCCGGTGAATCCTGGGGCTTAAGTAGACCCCTCAAAATAAGCTTATTTCTGCGCTCCTGTAGAACCCTTGGGCTGAATGCATGGCATACAGAACAATAGTCCTGCAGGTGCACTGCACCTAAGCAATATATGCAAGAAGTGTGCCCATCTGTCAGAGACATTTTCTGACAGCATGAGTCACACTTCTTGAATCCAGACACCTTGGATTCTTTAGACATATCCAACTAAGATACTACACCTACACTGAATTGTTTTTGGCCAAAGGCCAAACAGCAAAAAACTAAACAGACACTACCACAAAAAAAAAAAAAAAAAAACACACAGTATACTACAAGTAAAGATAGTTTTTAGTTTTTTTTTTTTTTTTTTTTTTTAAAACTAGGAAGTCTCTAACTTAAATGGCTACCTGATAGAAGAAAAGGTTTAAACAAACGCTACAAGGGATAGAGGGGGAGGGGGGGGGACTCTAATTTAAATTAGTTCTAAGAGAAAACGACAATTACACTAAACAACAACAAACTAGTTAGCGACTATAATTAAAACAATAAGCTATCAGAAAAACCCTAATCTGACAGAAAAAATAGTGCAATAAAACTTATACGAGCCTGAGCCAGTAACAACGAACCTCGCAGCTGAAGTGGCAAACGAGATCTGGGTAGCTAGCGCTAGGTATCATGGGATAAGGGGTAGCCTCGAGCCAGTAAAACAGCTCTCGAGCTATAGAAGATGGCAGAGTCGGAGCAGAGGATCGGCTCCGATCCCAACAAGCAAGAAACGAAGGCGAGATAGACAACTTAACATCTACTATTATCACTTGCAACAGAAAAATCAAGCTAACCCTCAAAAATGTTGGGCAGGCCTAAAACTGCTGCGTCCAGGACATAACTCCACTCCAACCCCTGCAAACTGTACTGATAAACAACCTGATGTAGCAAATACCTTTAATAGCTTCTTTACTGAGACCATCCAGTCCCTCGCTAACCAGCTACCCCCCAAGCCACTGCAGCTCTAATAACACCACTCCCAGCAGGAAGCCTTCCTTAAGCTTTCAACCAGTTGCTACAGCATACATCAGAAATCTAATCAAAAAACTAAAACCAACCACCCTAGCTGCTGATTTTCTGCCTGCTGAATACTTGCAAGAAGCTGCAGATGCAATAGCATATCCCATTTCCATACTAATCAACCGAACCATAGCAGAAGCTTCTATCCCCACAATCTGGAAAATTGCTCATGTCATACTACTCCATAAAGGTGGCAGCTCTACCGAACTGTCTAATTTCAGCTCCACTGCATTTTGTCACCTCTAGCTAAAATCATGGAAAAATGCATTCATAATCAACTGCTACAATACCCGACACAAAACAACCTCCTAGCCAGCTCTCAGCATGGGTACAGGCCACATCGTAGTACCACCACAGCCCTCCTTGCCTTCTCTGATGTCATAAACAATCGCAACAGTAATAAAATATCCTTTGCCCTATTCTTGGACCTCTCCACAGCTTTTGATATGGTAAATCACCAACTACTAATTTACACACTAAAGACTATGGACTTAAACATTCAAGCTTTGCAATGGTTCCAACCCTACTTGAATGGCAGACAACTGGCCATCCTATGGCAAAATAAAATTTCTAACCTCCTACTCAACACTCTGAGGGTTCCCCAGGGCTCTATACTTGGACATCTATTTTCAACATTTATTAATAACCTCTACAGGGTCATCCCAGATGCAAAATGCATCCAATATGCAGATGACTCCACCCTTATCTGCTCTACCTCCCAGTCTGATCTACAAGGACTGTCCCAAACCACCCTCAATACAGTCAAAATTTGGCTAACGAATCGTCACCAGATACTAAATACAAATAAAACTAAATTACTACTGTTTTCCTCTAATCGAAGATCCACCGTACCATCCTTACCCATAAAAATCTAAGAATGGTACCATAATCTCCCCAGATACCTACACAAAGCTACTAAGTGTTACCATAAATAACAATCTCAAAATTGACATACATGTTAATCAAACTGTTAAAACCATCAACAAAAAACTCGGCTCACTCTACAAGATTAAACCTTTCCTAACCCCACCCACTAAAATAGCCATTGCATGCTCTCACCTTCTTTCAACTCTCCTCTATGCTTCCCCTTTATTCACCAACTTAGGCAAAAAAACTGAACTGTCTAGCTGTTATAATCACATTGCCCGATTCGCCACTAGCATGCCATACAAGACACATCACTGTAAAAACCTGAACCACCTAGGATGGTTAGAACTGCCATGCCTACTTCAGTATAACCAACTATTAGTGGCACATAACTTACTCAACCAGCCTGCCAGTACACCTGCACTTAAAAAACTTATCAAACCCTGCAGTAACCCAAGACCACTTTGCTCCTCTAACAAGCTACTAGTGCAAACTGTCAAAACCAAAAATTCAGCTGGTGACTCTCTGTTTGCCAACCCATGTCAGCAAAATAACACACTCCCTGCTGACATCACCCTAGAACCTACCCTTAGTCAATTCAAAAAAAGTCAAACTTTATTTTAAATCACACTGGCTATGTCCTTGTTCCAAACCAGACTAATCCTATCACCATGTCTGTTGTACTAACTCTTTCAGAAATTAATATAATTGTTTTATAAGCCTTAAACCTTGTGTAAAATAAATCATTTGTGTGATTTTTTTCATGTAGTACCAGTTGGACCTGTAAACTCCTCTTTACCTAGATTTATGTTATAAAATTGTGTTTACTGCAGAGCTTTTCTCCCTGGGCCTCCACTGAAAATGGACATGCATCCAGCTGGACTATCCCGGTCAACAAATGTAAAGTAAAATAAAATAAATAAAAACAAAGAATTAAGAACATTTCCTAGGCCATTAACTAATAATCCATGGAAATTTTTTTTTTGACATTGACACTTTGCAAATGGATCTAACCTTCTCTTGAAACAAGCACTTCTTAAGTTTAATTAAACTATATCTGTATAACTTATCACTCAGTTTAAACATGTCAGGCTAAATGTAAATGTGTATATAGTTAATTATCTCACTTGATTGTAAATTGTATTACGTATTCATTTATTGTTTTATTTCATATTCAAAATAAAAATCATCCGAGTAAAAAAAAGATTTAACAGTGTATTGAACTGTATAATCAAAACACAATAACTGCCTATAGCTGCAACTGTAGTATAGCAATATGGTCATTCAGCCCCGGTGTATTTAGGGCATCAGTCAGCAATTGCCACTTGATCTCCTTACATCCTAAGAATGCTGTGTGATTACCCCCCCCCCCCTTGGGCCCATTTTGATTTGTTCTAAAATTGCGAACTTGAACGTGTCTGTCTCCTTTCAATTCCAAGTGCCTATAAAGAGTATTGGTCCTGTCCTTTTTGATGTTGTACATATGGTCATAAATTCTATTTTTGAGACTTCTCTCCGTTTTACCTATGTAATAAACATGGACAAGCCATGCACGGCCATATAAACATATTTTGAATTACAATTCCCCTGCATAAAAGTAATCTTAATTTTGTTAACATTTTCAAGAGTGACACCCTCGTCCTCAAGTATAGCATAACATTGTATACAATGCCCACATTTTCTAGTGTGTTTTTCATAATGGTCATTCAATGTCATAATACAATTCTGTTCCAAATTCCTTTTTAAATTACTGCCCATCTTGTAAACAAATAATGGTGCAGAACCTACCACATTTTTTATGTCATTGTCTGCCAACAAAATATTCCAATTGCTCATCATTATTTGCTTCACTTGATTTACATAAGGGGAATACTTTTTGGTAGTTTGTTTTATTAACAGTATCACAAGATGTTACTTTAGATAAAGATTTTCCCAGAATAGGTGGCTACTTGGTACCCCATTCATTAATGACATACCTCCTAATGTCATCTAACATATATAAGGGGTAGCCCCTCTGCCTAAACAGAGTCCAAATAAATTCCATTTCCTTAATCATAAAAGAATATTGTGAAGTCATACGGGCTGCTCGTATGCATTGCCCCTTGTAAATATTCATTAATTTTCTAGGATGATTACTAGTATATTCTAAATAACTGTTAGAGAAAGTTTCCTTTCTATATATGTTTGACTTAAATCCTTGGTTAATATTAGATATATAGGTATCTAAATATGCAATACCCGCAGAGTTGCAAGTGTATGTAAATTTTAAGAACAAAGTAGAGTTGTAAATATACTTCATGAATTCTTCAAATAATTCATAAGGACCACCCCACAAGACAAAAATGTCATCTAAAAACCTGGAGTAATGTCGAATGTGCTCACATTTACTCTTGAAGACGTGTTGGTTCTCCCAATCTAGCATTACCAAGTTAGCAAACATGGGGGTACAAGCTGCCCCCATGACCACGCTCCTGGTTTGCCAATAATACTCCCCCTCAAAGTAAATAAAGTTGTAATCAAGCACCAATGACATACATGCCATGAGAAGGGTGACAAATTCCCATTCCAAGTCAGCATACTGTCTGATGCTATTGCAAAAAACATCTAATCCTAACTGCTCAAGTATACATGAAAATAAATCAATAACATCTATAGTGATATAATAAAGCCCTTCCTTCCAAAGACTGTGGGTGAGGCTACTTAAAAATACCCACAAATCTTTTACCATGTGTGGAGTTTTCCCATAGATATGCTTTAACCACTTAGCAACACCGAACGGAAATGTTTTGGAATGACTGCCTGATACAATGGGCCGAAAGGGTGGGTTGGTGATGCTCTTGTGTGTCTTAGGTATTGCCCACAATTGTAGCCATAACTGGATGTTAAACCTTAAGGAAATTATAAACTTCAGTAGTTATACGGTTATCCAAGAGAAATTCCTCTAAATCCATGTCAGTGTGCTTATACTCAACATGTATTTCATTAACAGATACTGTTTCATAATTCCCAGAGGTCGATAAGATCGCAAACATTTTCCCTGCATACACCAGAGCATCATATACGACTACCACCCCCCCTTATCAGGTTTCATAACCCTGATATTGTGGTCTTTCTTAAGTTGCTTCAAAGTGCACGCCTCACTGGCTGACAAATTAAGCCTAATTCTTGTATGTTTTAAATCATTCTGCAAACCATAAATTTCCTTGGTCACCATTCTTTCATACACTGCAATGCTGGGGTGTGTAGTAAGTACACAAGTACTTTCTCTTTAAACAACCCAAACCTCCAGATTTGGTATTATCCTGGAACTGGATAGCTAAACTTATTTTCCTCAGAAACTGTTTTATTTCCTTTAAACAGTCTACTAAATGAAACTCTGATTTAGGAATGTATTTCACACCTCTTGCTAGTAACTTGAAATGTTTATTTAAGGTATTCACTATTCCATCAGATGCAATAATCTCAGAGTCATTTTCATTACCATTAACCAAATTTACCACTGCCTTCTGTTCTCCCACCTCTGGTCCACATACCCCCAACGTGTCCCGTGTGGCTTGTTTTGCTTCTATTTCCAGTCCTTCCATTTCAGATATTTCTGCTGCTTCCACCCCCCATGAAAATTTGTATCATACCCTTTGTGATACTCATTGTTCTCAACGCTACCTGTGTTGATGTCACCTTCTCTATGTTATTGTTATCTTTACCTGTATTACCCTTATTTTCCTTCCAAGGATATGCAATGTCCTTTTTAAAATGTTCTACACCCCTCCTAATCTTTCTACATTTTTGATATAAATAGTATGTGCCATTTTGTCAACAATATTATACTGTTTTAAATATAATTTTTCCCATTGTGCGTATAACAAATCATTAATTATAACATTGTTCAACTTTTCTACTTCATTCATCAATATGCACAATTGTTCATCATTTTTCTTAATTTCATATAGTCAAACCCAAACTGATTGAATAATTGGTTAAATTCAAGATGTGCTTGTTCAGTTAGTTCAATGCCCAAAGGCACCTTAAAAAATCGTAAACCCACAGGAACAATATTCAGTGTAAGACATTGGTTTAAATATGCATTGTCTATTCAAACCTTTAATCGCACCCAATTTTTTACCAAACCTATATTAGTTCCTTCAACATACCATTAGGTACAATACCAGTATCATGCGAATTACTAAATACATGATTCATCTCATTAAAATCAAATTCATTGTTAAAAATCCTACTTAGCTGGGTGCTAACATGCCCCGTTTCAGTTCATTTATTGGCATTAAGCTTTGAGACTCGAGCTTTGCCTTACCGTACCTTTTCCTGCTGCTGAGACGTTCGTGATTGCTGTAGAGTACGTCTTAGCAGACATGGCCCACTTAGGTTTAGCTCCAGTTCATTTAAAATCATCTTCCAAATGATAAGGGGAAAAGTTATAAGTAAAATCCTTTTCTGTCCCCTTGCTAATATTCTCCAATCCTCCGTTCGCTTGTGTATTCGATCCCACCAGAGCTGTAGGCATGCCAAAACCTACCCCCTGGCAGTTGGGTATCTCGAATTAAACTTGGCTTCCTGCTGACGTTACTGCCAGATGCAGCGTCTGCTGCGTACTATTCACAGCACTCCCATATTGTGTAAAAAGCTCTATTAACCAAATGACTTCCCCCTTCAAAATAGAGACTTCCGACTGAAGCCTCTGCAAATCATCACGTCGAACCAGAGATGTAATAGATGACAATTCCTCACTAGAATCCATTATACCACCAACGATTTCACCACAATTGACAGACAAAGAAAAGTCAATGAAGCACAATCATGCCAAATAATCAACGGACCAAACTGATGGATGAAATAGCACCCACGAATAAAAATTCAATCTTCTTTATTATAAGCACAGTCGATTAAGCGCTTGGACTTCATCAGAATACTTAAAAATCAATAACTGGTGTTTTTATACTCCCATTTTAGGAGCCAAAATTACCTCATTAAAAACAAAACCACATTTAAAGGAACAAGCACGTCCTACATGAATCATTACACAATGAAATACATTATTATTCTACAAAAAAATCTGTGTATTATTAAAATACTCTAATGTATCAAAATAATATAAAAAATATTTTTACATAATTATTAATCAAATGCATTACAAAAAAATATACTTGTTAAATGTGGTTTATGTTTTTAATGAGGTAATTTTGGCGCCTAAAATGGGAGTATAAAAACACCAGTTATTGATTTGCAAGTATTCTGATGAAGTCCATATTATTGTGGATGAAAGCGCTTAATCGACTGTGCTTATAATAAAGAAGATTGGAGTTTTATTTGTGGGTGCTATTTCATTCCTCAGTTGGATCCGTTGATTTTTTTGGCGTGATTGTGCTTCATAAATCTGAGTATAAAGTTGTTCAAAGAGGTTTATTTTTGTCTGTTTACTTATATATATATATATATATATATATATATATATATATATATGTTATGTTCCAGTGGTAAATTTCTGTTATAATGGGTGTGGATTTGTGTTTTGCCAAGGCCTTGGATGGCATTTGAATAGTCTCTGCGTATTTGGCCAAGCTTCTCATTTTGTTAAATGACAAGTTGCTTACCTCTTTTAGATAGTTATTTTTGTGCTTTTCTCAAGAGTTCTTCAGTGTTTCCATTAGAACCTGACATTAATTCCAATTCTAATTGCTTTATTTTTCCCTTTAATACAGATTCTTCCTTGGAGAATAAGTTTTTTCATAGTGCGTTGCTTTCTTAATCAAAAAGCTTCTAATTTGAGCTTTTGTTGAAGCCCATTCAGTGTCTAGTGGTAGTTGTGAATTGACTAGGTTTAACATTAGGGAGTTTAGTAGCATAGTTATGCCTTCCACCATGCCTTGTTTAGTTGAGACTGGAATTCAATGTCCAATTGTAGCCTGTGTTAGATTGTTGTGGTTTACTGTCCCATTCAATGAAAAGTATAATTTTTGAGTGGTCAGAAAATAATCTGTTATGTGTATGGGTTGTAACTTTCATGTTAAGGAATGTTTCAGAGATAAGGAAGAAATCAATCCTTGACCACATTTTGTGGCATTGTGAATAGAAGGTGAAGTTTTCTGTTTTATTGTCTCTCCTGGTATATTTTCAGTTCCCTAATTGCTAGTGTGGCCTGTTTGCTACATATTTTATTTGGGCTAGATCTACCTTTATCTGGATTCTGATAAGAATTTCAGTCAACCCCAATAATTATAACGTTACCTTTAACTTTTGTTAATAAAGTGTATAGTGACATAATAAAGTGCTGTTGACTGTTGCATAGATGTTTAGCACTAGTACTGGTTTTGGAATGGCGGGGTTGGTGTCTATCAGTATCAGTTTTAATTATGTTGCCTTGAAAATCTTGTTTGATTATTACTGCAACTCCTGCACTATTTGTTTTTCCCTCTGAAGCTGTGATTTGTCCTATTCATTTTTTATTTTCTATGTTTGTTCGTTGTTCACTTGTAAGATGAGATTCTTGAATATTACTTTGGTTTTAAATGTAAGATGCAAGAATAGATTTTCTTTTGTTTTTCAATTGTAGGCCTTTAACATTCCATGATTCTAGTTCCTGCATTTACCTCGGTAGTGTCCTTGATATCATAAAACATTTATGGATAGTGTGTGTATAAAAATTCAGGTAAGCTCGTTTTTTGTGTATTTGATTATGGCACCTGCCTATTCCCGTCCCAATCCAATGCCTAATCATTACTTCCCTGGATCAAGAATAGTGAGGGGAAAGAAAGATGTTTTTAGGGTACAAATAATACTTTCCATTTGTATGTATAAGGGAGTATTCTTTATCCACTGTAATTTCCGTACGATTCCCCTTACAGACAGCAACAACAATGTAGAGAAAACCTACCATAACAGTTCTAAAAACAGCACTTTATTACTATTTCCTATTCTCTTCATCTGCAAGATACTTGTGACAACAATTTTACATTAACGGTCAACTAATATATTTATAAACAATGCAACTTTTTAAACCTCTTTATACTTACCTAGCATTTTTTGAGCATAAGCAGAAGATTAAGGGAATCAATCTTTAGTACTTTGGAATTTTAACATGTCATTAATACAATATTATATCCTAACAGACTTCTAACATACTTTTTGCCATAACTCCATATCGGATTTCCTTTAGTTCATCAGATGTTTCGCAGTATTGAACACAATCAACATATTTAGTACCAATCTCTTGCCCGTTCTGACACCTGGTGGTAGCAATAAGGAGCCAGTCATGGAGGTATGGAAAAACTCAAAAACCTTGTAATATGAGATGAGCTGCTACCACTGCCATGCATCTGGTAAACACCCTGGGGCTGTGGCAAGTCCAAAGGGCAGTGCTCTGAATTGGAAATGACTGGCTCCCAGCCAGAAGCGCAGGAACCTCCTGGAGTGTTTACCCATTTTTATATGGCAACACATGTCCTGGAGGTCCTACAGAGAACATCCAATTGCCTTTTTCCAAGAACTGAAGTATTGACTGTACTGAGACCATCCGGAATTTGGTTTGTTGAACTGTCTTTGTTGCCACTGTTAAAGTGGCTGAGATCCAAGATGGGTCTCCAGTCTCTTGTTATTTTGAGCAGTAAAAAGAACAGAGAGTAAAACCCGGATACTGTTTGGTCTGGTGGGACGTTCTGGATGACTTCTGTCTAGCAGTTTTTGAATTTCTAAGACTGATGCTGTTTTTGAATTTCTAGGACTGCTGCTTCCCTGTGACTGGGTGGAACGTCAGAGTTTTTTCTGGGTTACTGGGGATAAAGATAATGGAATTTTGTAACCTCTGGATATTATTCACCTGCACCCATTTGTCCATAGTTCATATTTGTCAGGTAGACTGGTACAGAGAAAGTCGACCCCTGACTGCCTCCAGAGAGGGGCAATCAGGCCCCCATTCATGGGTATTGATAGGAAGTACTAGACAGAGAGAAAGAGACACTCTGGACCCCTGGTTTTGCAGTCCATTTCTGCCTCTGGGGCAGCATCTGCCATTCCTTCCCCCTGTCCCAGGGAAGTCTTTGCCGCATGAATCCTGGAAAGGCCATTTGGATTTTTTTAAACCATAGTCTCCCAGTTCTCTGGTTCCTACAATAAGGCCTCGGAGGAGTGGAAAAATGTATGCCCATGACAAAGTGTCTTGCTATCTTTTTCACATCTGGCTAAAGTGTCTTTTACCTTGGGACAAAAAGGGTAGATCAGTCAAACGAAGTATTGACAAATAATGCTTTAAATGGCTCCAGTCACTCAAGTGCAGCCAGGAGTGCCTTCTAATGGCTACACCTGAACTCACTGCTCTACTCGTCCCTTCAGCTGCGTGAGCTATCAGCCTCATGGACTTGTTAGAAATCGCTTCGAGGGCTGCCAGCTGAGAGGAAACTTTGTCCCGAACCCCTTCAGCTATTGCTCCTGAGAGAGTATCCGAGAGCTCCTTGATCAGATCCCTCTGTAATCTTGCAAAGTCTACCATATAATTCAAGGACCTGAGACCAAAGGTTGTTGAAACAAATGAGCTTCCCAAATCTAGCCAAAGTCCTAGACTCCTTGTTAAGAGAATGGATAGTCAGACTTTCCTCAGCAAGTTCCTTCTTCGTGGCTGCCGCTATCATCATGGTGTCAGTGTGTATACCTTTGGACCAGTGTGGCTCATCTTCAGGGGCTGATAGGATACAATCAGGCCTCTTGGGGATTGGCTAGATGGAGTCAGGCATCTTCCACAACCAGTGAGCGATCAATTTAATGACATCATCAGTGGGTGGAGAGATGTAAGTAGAGGGCTGGGCACAAAAGGCCTTCAGGTATACAGACTCCTCAAAGGAAGGTTGGATGGAAGACCAGGCACCCCTTTATTTCAGGATTTCAAGGATATCCCTGAAATAAACATCTTCAGGGGATGACCTGGGGGAACATTCCCCTTCTTCAAAATGGATATTTTCAGTGAAAGCCTCCCAAGTGCTTCCACTTGCACTTACTCGGGGGGATGATCTGGGGAAGTGTCCGAAGAGGAAACCGCCAAAGTGGGTCTATCCTGACTTTTGTGCCCTCTGTCCTGGGGAAGAGACAGATGGTAGCTCAGGTTGAGGAGATGTAGAAACTTGTCTCAACAGGGATGGCAGACTGCAAGTCCCCAATGGACAAAGCCTTCTCCATGATCTTGAAAGCTGGCCCCCATGAACAGGGATGGGAGCCTGAAACTGGAGTCACATCTTGCACCGAGTAGGTGACCCCGAAACAGAAGCCTGGGTCAATCCTACAAAGGCTGAAGCACCGAGGGACATGGGTGGTTCCAAAGATAAGGAAACCAGTCCATGCACCTCAGACCCGAACACAGTCTTGACCCTGACAGACCTCTGGTACCGAAGGATTGGAGGAACTCAAGGTGACTCTCTGTGCCAGAGACAGAGCTGTTACTGGAACCAAGGCAGTCGATGCAGACAGTATCGAAACAGAGTGCTCCAAAGTCTCAACTGGAGTTGGAGGAGGAACTGACTGTCGCAGCAGAAGAGGTTCCAAGACTGGGTTGGCTAGAGAGGACAATCCCCTCACCAGTAGGAGCTGATCCACCAGTCTCATGATGTCAGCCTCGGAAAGACTCTTAGTGGATTGAACCGATGCTGTAGATGGAGACCTAGATGTCTTGACTTCGAGGAAGGGGCAAGGTGGTCTGTCTTTAAAAGGATCAATGGATGGAGTGTACCTAGATCTAGGTACCAAGATCAGTTCAGGTTTATTTGGTGCCGATGGAGTCGAGGAACCCAATGTTTGCTCTGAAGATTCAAGAATTTTGATGTCAAGTCCCAATTTCAGTGCCGAGGAAGTGGATGGCACAGAGGAATGTTTTGCTGCCTTTTTAGTCAATACTGAGGCACTGGGAACCGAAGGATGTTTTCTGGAAGAGGCTGCAGATGATTAACTGGCTTCAGCTTTTGACTCAGAAATGGGCTCTTCAAATTCCATTTTTAGAAGTCCTTTCAGTGTTAGCTTGTTCTTGCGTTGAGGGAGTTCTCGTGGACAACCCATGACAAATTGAGCAATTCTCTTGCAAATGAACTTTGCCTAGAAAGTACATACACAAAATATGTGTCTGAATTAGGCATTTTGCCCTGACATTTTTGACACCTCTTGAGACCTGAGGTGTCCTTAGGTTTAACTAGTGATTCAGCTTTTTCTACCATATCCACAATAACACACAGTCATACAACGAAAGAGCATTTTTTTTGGATGGAAAGAATAAAAAGAAATGGAAGGAACTCCCAGCTATGGTATTAAAGAAATACCTCAAAAGGTAAAAGGGAAAAAAGGAAGTACCAGCAATGGTACTTTGACAGGAAACTACCAACAGTAGAGGAGAAATAAGGAATAAGAACACTCGCTCACAGACAAAGGTATAAAAAGCAGAAAGCAGAGGAGCGTAAAGAAACTAAATTCATTAATAAGGAAAAATTAGAAGTAAAATTATAAAATAACTCAATATAACCAAAGCTCGAGAGCAGTAGAAATGTGTCTGACACACAAAGCTGCAAATGAGATCGGAGGTAATTTAGGAAGGAACATTATGGGTAAAAGCCTAGCTCGAGAGTTTGAAGGGCTCGAGCTGAAGTAAATGGCCGAGTCGGTTCCAAGGCTCTGAACGGAGCCCACAGGCAAGGACTGAGTGAAGATTAACATCAGATTACATTTTTTTTTAAAGGACAATAAGTCTGTGTGGAAGAGTTCCCCACTGGGGGCTTATCTGTCAGAAACAAAGCTGAAAGCTGGCTGCTGCTCCTGTGAAGCCACTGAGATGCTTCTACATGAGGAGGAATGAAAGCTCTCAAGTAAGCTTTAACCAGTCTGATTTCCTCTACAAGGCTATCGAATCAGCAGTCAAAGTGAAACTGTAAGGGGAGACGCAGCTTTTGGAAGCTGGCCAGTTATGTCATGGGCAGGACACAAACCCATAAAGGCTAAAAGCTGTTGCTGCAGGGAGAATAATGAACACCTAATAGAAATGGAGAGTGTGTTCAGCTCCAAGCCAATGAAAGTAATCCTAAATACAGATCATGGAGGGCCTCCCCTAATTTATGCTAACATGCAGGGACTACAGCCTAGTATAGCACTATAGGGACATAAGAGAGTTCCTGGGCACAAATACAAGCCAGTCACTTTAGTCACTACAGCCAAAGAATTGGTGAAAGCACTAACTGTAGAGTGCAGTTCAAATAGCAGCATTCTGTACTGAAAGTTGTACTCACTCAAGGCAAAGTGAAGAAACCTCCTGTGTGGTTCCTGAAAAGTGATGTCAAACTGTATCCCATGCCCACTGACACTAGCTAGGCTCCCCAACAAGCAAAGGCATGACTCCCTGCAGTTTCACCACCCAGAACTTAATTGATCACATATGTTTTCATTGAGGATACGGAAATCCATGGCAGTATGAAGTCCATCACACCTTTTAGAACTATAAAGGGGAAACAGCAGAAATCCTGCCTATTTCTAAAGGAAGAATCACTATCGTCCCTTTAGAGCAGTAGGTCTGAACCTGTCCTAAAAGCTGTACAAAGACAGACTGGTCTCATAGTAAAGCCCTTTATGGGTGAGAGATTCAAAGAGCTCCAGGATGTGGAAAAAAATGAAAAGAAATAACCTGGACGTCTCTACGAAAATATGTACAGAGAAGTGGTATGCCAAGCGTGTTTTGGTGTGTGTATATGTATGTATGCGAGTGTGTTTACAGTTCTGAATGCATGTGGGTTACTGAATGAATGTGTGAAAGTAGAATGTCTGCGTGTGTGCATGCAGAACAGACTGTGTATGTGTGTGTAAGCTAGATAGTTAGCAATGCATGCGAGAATTTGCAGTGCGTGTGACAGCAGAATGTCTGCCTGTGTGAATGCAGCAAAGAGTCTGTAAGCGTGTGCATGAGAGAGTCAACGCTGAATGTCTGAGTGTGTGAATGCAGAAGAGACTGTGTGTGAGAGTGAGTGATGACATTACAGTTACAAGTCCAGAAAGGGTGGAAGACTGTGACAACCCCTACTACCACAGGTGTAAGAAAGAATTCATTGAGACAGCCTCCCTATGCATTCACCCAACTTATGAGCATATACCTAGTCATGACCAACACCTGTTAGTAAGGCACTGATAGTGGCACTTGCTATCCTTTGCATAAAGATGACCAATTCATACCTCTCCAGCTGTACAGATTCTTGCAGAATGCCCAGATTTTTCCTCACATTTTTTGTCCACTTCTCATGAAGTTGTGGTGTTCTGGCAAATTATTAAAGCTTGAATTAAAAAAAACAATGACAGTTGAGTTTCAGACTTCATACCCTTCAGAAAATTCATGCCAATTAAATATCTGTTGTTCTATCAACTTTCTAAGTTTGTAAGATCAATATTTAAAAATTGTCTCTAATAGCTTTGTCCAGATCTCTTGCTCTAAGAGATTGAGTGGTAGGATGACCATGTTTGGTCTTTTGTGCTACTATAATTCTCACGTGACTTATCACAACATCATTGCTGGAATCCATTGCCTCCTGGAATCAACTGCACTGCCAGGTCATATGGCCATGCCCCATGCCATTCATGTCCAAGTCAGCATGTGTAGCTAACAGACTGTGCCCGAATTGTAGCCTTGTGCATCTGCTGATTGATATCAGGAACCAGCTGCATATCTGGGGCTGGCTGTTTCATTGGGTGGCACTGAAAACTCTGGCCAGACTGCCATAAGGTAGATATACACTTGTCTGAGGCAGTATAGTGGTTCACCACTGCAGTCCCATAGGCAGTGGCGACAATGGTTTTGGTCACAGAGGAGCATGCTCTAGACAGGGTTAGTGAGCCCCCATATTGTGCATTCTTTAGAATAGGTGTGGATGAGACCACACTGTCACCTTGGGCAATGGCTGTAGAACCATCTATAAAGGAACAGACATTGTCAGTGTGCCTTGGGATCATGAGTTGTTGTTTGTCAGCATCAGTGTCACACCTGTGCACCATGACATTTTTGGTCTTATTTACTTTCTGTAATCTATTTACTTTATCTTAATATCTCAATCTACCTCTATTAAATTAAGCAGCTCTTACCTTGGGTCATTTTCTTCTAATCTAGACTGAGCACCTGCTTTGCTGTTCATTTCCTGTGGTTATTCTGCAGAAAGTTCCATAAAATCTTTCTGTGCCATATCTTCAGATGCACCCTGCTTCATCTGCTGCTTCTTCATATGGGATCTCATTGTCCAATCATTTCACAACATTGCTTACTCCCAAGTTGCCATTATTTCATGCTCCTTCCTTTGCTGTACAACTTAGACAGAACTTTCGTACCGGTCTACTACAGAAGGCTCTAAAGTATCATCATGTGGCAAGTCTTCAGATACCTCCAGCTGTTCCACTTTCTTTCCCCTTATTTTCAGCACTGTCCAGATTTCTTGAGCTATTATGTTGAGAGGTTTGGTCTCATTGTATCATGGGCATTTATTAGAGGGGCATGTAAGTTAGGAAGATATTCTCTGCCTCTGTCTATCAAAGACATGGAGGCCAGACCTGGTATGAATTTTGAATTGCCCATCTATAGCTCAAGGTTACGTGCAAATATGGATAGTTGTAGACTGTGCATCACATGGAGGGGCATCTTGCTCTGGAGCATGGAGAATCTGTGAGACACATGTATCTCACCAACATGTCTTATTCATGTCACAAGCAAAATTTAAACCCTTGGATCTAGTGGTTCTGAGGCTGTTTGTTAATGCCATGTAAAAAATGTCCATCAGAGCTGGATCAAAGATGCCGTGTCTGCTAGACACAGATCGCCTCACAGTAATATGTGGGAGACCCAGTATACAGATATGGCTTTAAGGTGTTCCAGATAGGGCAATGTGTTTATACCCTCAATTTTCCAGGTAAGGAACCCTTTTGGGGGCATTCCAACTGTTGCATATATCTTATCAGGAACATGTCAAAGGGGGAATTATACTCAATGATGGGTCTGATAAGGGCCAAAAACGGTGGCACTATGACTTCCTTTGACCTGGATGTCATGCCCTAACTAATATGTTGGGTGACATAGGATGATTCTCTTACTACTTTTGCCACAGGTTGATCAAAGGCCAGATTATTATCTACATATGTTCCCAGATCCCTGGATACTGGGTCATCTGTTAGGGGTGTCTTATTGATGGAGTACTTAGGTTGGTTGGCAGCTTTCTCAAAATGCATTATATTGCACTTCTTGGTAATGATTTCTAGCTCATGGCTTTGGAACCAGTTATTTTTGGTAAATTAAGAGGATTATGTCATAGGAGAAATTGTCATATCTCACAATTATCCAGTCATCTGGGAACTCTGTCAGCCTTTACCTCTCAGAAGTATATGACAAATAGGAGTGATCTCAAAATGGAGCCCTGAGGTACCTAGCTTGTGAACGGTCTTTTAGTAGACATGGTATCACCAATCCTGATTTCCTGAGTCCTGTATGTGAAACGGCTTGCAATCCAGGGAGAAATGTAGTGGTTTATGGCCAATTCACTGAGTTTGTCAACTATACCGGAGTGGGAAAATGTATTGAATGTCTTGGCCAGGTCCAGGCTGGTGGTACAGTGTGCACAGTTTCCCCTGCATGCATTGCCTTGGTGACTTTCTTAAAGAAGTCCACCAAGTTAAGTAGACACAGCATTCTCTTAAAGTCAAACTGAGCTGGGTCCAGAGTTTTTGAACATTTCCCTGTTAATTTAGTCTATTGCTTTGCATATTAGACTAGTCAAGACTAATAGACCTGTAGTTTCTGGGGTCAGTACATCGTCCACCTTTGTGAAGTGGATTTACTCTGTATTCCTCCATTGTCATAGTACAAAACTTGTTTTGAGGCTATAGTTGAAAAATTACCCAAATGGTTCTGATAGGTCATGTTTCAAATAATTCAGAACATCCCAGGATGTTTTCGGGGACAACTGAGGCTAGGTTTTTGGCCTTAGTTCACGCTGCCAGGACCTGGCCTCTTAACAGTTGCGGGTTATGCTAGGAGGTATTTCACTTGGGGGTAAGGAGAGGAGCCAGGACTGAACCCTGTGATGCTCCACTTGTGGCTGGTTGGCAGTCTGACTTGGAATCAGCTACTTTCACACTGTGGGTTCTATCTATGATACAGTTTGCAACCCACCTAGTGATATGGGGGGTTGATCCCTAGCTTACTGAGTTTTTCTATGATTTCTGAGTGGGGAATGGTATCGAAGTCCTTGGTCAGATCAAGGTAGGTTGTGTGAACCATCTTGCTTTCATCCACAGCTCTGGTTACTGACTCAAAGATGTCAACCCAGTTGAGCAGGCATGATCTACCCTTCACAAAACCAAACTGTGTGAGATCCAGAGTTTGGAGATTCCCTATATCCTGGTTTATTAGGTCCATGATGATGCATTCCATAGCTTTGCATATCAGACTCATAAGGCTAATGGGGCGATAGCTCCCAGGGTCTGTAGTTGCTCCTCCTTTGTGGAGAGGGACGACTACAGCAGTGCACCATTCTGGTAATCACGGCCATACAGGTAGAAACCACACTCTCGAAAGCTAAGAATACAGCATCCATGGGACCAGATGACATCCCGGGCTGTGTACTACATGAACTACAAAATGAACTGGCACCTCACTTAAGTGTCATGTTTAATCATAGCCTCACTTCAGGCTTCATGCCCACTGAGTGGCGCACAGCTACAGTTATCCCACTCCACAAGGGGGATCCACCTTGGATCCCATGAACTACCATCCCATCAGTCTGACGAACCTAATCTGCAAGGGCATGGAACCCATTATCATGGAACTTACAAAGACATTGGCAACCTTCAAACACTGGCCCCACCCAGTTTGGGTTTGTGAAGGGTCAATCTTGTCTTCTGAACCTGACTGACTTCTTTGAATCAGTCTTCAGAGCTGTGGACGAGGGTAAGGTGGTCCACACAGCCTATCTGAACCTTGCCAAGGCCTTCGACACCATCTCCCACTCTGGAATCATTGATAAACTTACTAAGCTGGGCATAAATCTCTACGTCACTCAATGGGTTGCCAACTGGCTTTCTGACAGAACCCAGACTGTAAAAGTAGCAGACTCCAAATCCAGCTCCAGACAAGTGATAAGTGGAGTACCTCAGGGTTCAGTCCTGGGACTGCTCGTATGGCATCTACTTCTCTGAAGTACAGGCTGACACTAAGGGACTCTGGCTAACAAAGTTCGCAGATGACTGCAAACTGGGAGCCGTTCTTGAATCCCTAAATGATGTGGATATTCTACAAAAGGGCCTTACAGAAACAGATGCTTGGTGCCAGAGCCATGGGCTCAAGCTTAATGCCAAGAAATGTATAGTTATCCCCTTTGGGAAAAACCATGTACCCATGAATTACCACATAGATGACAGTACACTAAACACCAAAAGTGTGATGACAGACTAAGGGACACAGGTGGACAGTGGTCTAACCTTCGGTAACCACATCGCCACAACAGTCATGAAATCCTATGTGGCACACCTCATCACTAAGGGCTTTTCATCCAGAAAAAAGGAGGTCATTGCCCCACTGTACTCATCCCTCATTACACTCATTAATGAGTATAATGCCCTATGCTGACCATCTAAAAAAAAAAACTCCAGCTATACGCTGTGGCATATCATCTACTCAGAGGCAATCCTATGCTTAACATACAAGCCCATGTCAAACTCTGAGCTGCTGGACATACTCCACTTAAAAAAAAAATCCCAATCCCTCAGAGCCACACGCTCCAGGGATCTAAACCTTGTCATCACAATAAACAAAACATCCTGGAGAGAGGTTCCAGACCCAGAGACTCCCCATACTCTGGACTAGACTGCCCATACATGTCAAGCAGAGCGCCTCCTTGGCTCTCTTCAAAAGGAACCTTGACGATTGGATGTGAGACAGGAAATTCACCCCGGGGATCATGTCAGTCACCCTGCTAGACAGGGGTCCAGGGAAGTAAATATTGTGGGAAGAAATATCCAGGGAATTGTTATGGCTAGGCTTGTATAGGCCCTAGGGCCGATAGCCTAGTACCAACCTATGAACCATAAATGTAAATCCACTACAAAAGATAAGTGCACATGGTAGATGTACAGATTTACAACACAGTCCTTATTTACCTCTGTACAATGAACTTACTGTGCAAGTTAAACAGTGTGACAAACACACTGCCCTTAAAAAGGATAAATGGTTGGGTGTTCATAAATTTACTCCCTGGCACGACTGGCCTGGCCCTTCTTGAAAAGGGTGGAAAGGCTTAAAGGTGAGTAATGGCAAAAGGAAAATGTCCTTGCAACTGAATTGATTTGCAATTCCTGTGAGCCTAGGACATATGACTAAGTCACATCCTTGTATTGAAGCAGAGTTAGTGGGAATAACATGCCTTCTTTCCTGGTGACACTTGAGTGACATGCATGGACTTGCAGTATGTGGGAATGGAGAAGGAGTATGTGCTGTCTTGTCTGCACTAAAGGCTGGGATCTTTTGAAAAAAGACTTGGACAAAATGTATACGCATGGTATTTTGGACAGTATGTGCACTAGTGAGTGCATTTCAAAATTATAACATGTTTACATGACAACAAAAAAGGTATATCACCCAAAATGCCTTAATGTACTTTTTGCTTTTGTGTTTCAGGCCATCTTGAGATGCCAGTATCTGTAAGCTTAACCTAACTCATACATTTATAGGTTTTGGTTCTTGCAGGGGGAGCATATCATTAAAATGAAGGTTTCTTCTCATGATAAACCTCTATTTCTCAACTCTCCTCTTGGGCAACTATTTGTGGTTGCCCTAATTTTCACTGAAATGTTTTTTTCACATCTGTTGCAAGTGTTACAAGCCTATGAATAGGGCTATAAAAACTGTACACATAGCTTTATCATCATTTGCTGAAGATATCAATCTCCACTGAAAATTAAGTTTCTTAAATTTTGTTAGTCATTAAAACATTGATTAAATATATAACAATAGCCACACAATTCTCAGTTTGTGGTAAGTGAAGCCTGAGTCAATTGGTTTGAATGTTAATTGTTCCAAAATTGCTACAGTCATCCTTGTATTTCTGTTAAGTGTTTGTGATCTTGGACATACTGGATTAAACAATGGGTGCCAGCAGAGGTGAAAATTGTCTTATCCAACTTAATGATGTGATAATTGCATTGGTTTCGGGCTTGGCATTGACTTAAATTTCATTAAATGAGAGGTTTAAATGCCGAGCTGTTTAAGATGTCTTATGCATTTCAATGTATGCATTTATCTGAATGTGTTAACCAGTGTAAAGTGGAGACAAGACTCGGCTTAAGTGTTTGGGGTGGCTATGTGGTTTAATAAAATATGTGTATCGCTCTACAGAATTCTGCTCAGTTGTGGAACTCAATCATAAGGGAAGGTTGGAGAAAAGGTTAGTACAACCTTTTTTTTATTAAATTACTACTTTTTAAGAATTTTACTTTTTGTGTGGCTTATTAGTTAGCTATTTTTATACAATATTTATAGTTTTTTCCTTTTGTGGATAGTGACAGTATGTTTAGTTTTGCTGAGGGGTTGTGAAACCAGAGTTGTCACTTCACCTATGATGTACGTGACGCTGACTATGACCATGCTTTATTGCTCAGATACTGGGTAGGTTTCCCTGCTGGCTCTATTGAAACAGTCCGATGCACACAACATGGCTCCAGTGAGACATTCTGGTACATGGTTACAAGCCTACTGAATGATGCTACAGGTTAGTGCATGTTTTTATGTAGGGCATTATTTAAATTCTTTCACCGTTTGTCAAATATTGAATTTGAAGTATATGTTGTAGGAAGAAGTAAGTATGAATGATGCATTCAGTGTATAGTTGTGCCATGTTTTGTGCATAACTAGCACCACACTGGAGTCTTTACAAGTCCAAAATCAAGTATAACTTAAGTATTACGCTAATTCACATTAGGAGAACAACCATGACTGGCAACTAACCGTGACTTTCTCCTTATCCAGCCTGGTGATAGGCACATCTGTGGGTTTCACAGTTGAGTCTCCTATGACTAATATGTTGGGTTTATGGTAAACCCTTAGCGGTTGTGAGGCATAGGTGTGTGGACTGTGTGGTATGTGGTGTGGAAGGCTGTGGAGATTGCATGTGTTTTTGCCTCTGAGGTCTCCTTTGTTTGGGTAAGTTTATGCAGAGTACCTCTGCATATGTAGGTGTGTGTTGTGTAGATGTAGGTGGTGTTTGAGGTGTAGTGATTGTGTTGACAACCTTTGCAGTGCCAGATATACTGGCTTGAGGTGGAGATAGCTTGGACTGTACGTTCCTAATGTAATTGCATCTCTCACAAATTGTGTTCCTAGGTGGCAGTAGTAGACGGTTGGCCGTATACTTGAGACAGTTGCTACACTGTCTCAGAATGCCCATATCAACCAGACTGGCAGGAAAAACTGTAGGAAATTGTCCATCTATATTTGTCAGAATCTAAGGGAGAAAGGCCAGGGAGAGCTAAGGGGTGGGCCTAAAGCCAAAGTGCTTAAACCAAAACTAAGAGCTTAGAATAACACTTAATAATTTAGACCGGCTATAAAGAAGCAGTAATAAATGCAACAGAAAAGATGCAGTTGAACACTTTTAGACAACAGGCAGCAAGCAGCATGAAGAATCAAAGTAAGATGAAGTAACAGAGTAATAGAAAGAAACACAAATTAGAAAAATATAAGCAGCTGAATAAAGTGTGTGTTTTTTTTTTTTTTTGGAGAGAGAGTTTTTGGATCACCAAGAGATTCCAAGTTTTCGGGGAGTTTTTATGCATTTGTATGTGCATGTGAAATGTAAGATTATAGGTTCACAGGTAAGATAAGTACTACGATAGCTGCTCTTGCTGGCCATTTAATCTAGCTAATTTCTGCTTTGTGTTTGAAATAACCTATCCCAATAGGTTATTGATTGGCCTTACCTGTCCCAAGGTTGATAATTAAATATTACCCTTAAAGAGAATAACTGGGATCATACCACAGATAATTTGAGTGGACCCATGCATACAATAAAGCATTTAGGAGCTGCATATGCCCATTGGTAGTGCAGGGGCACGTTCTGGGGTACATTTTCTGTTTCCCATCCATATACCTTGGTTGCAGATGAAAATGGACAGGCATGAACTTTGCTTTATATGGACAAACAGTCTGTTCCACAGCAGTAGTATCATCTGCAAAATATACCTGTCCCTCAAAACTGTCCTATTAATGGTGCAAGAGAAGTTTAAATGCCTAGGCAAATTATTTCTGATGACATTAAACTTACTGATGTGCAGTAAATCCATTAGTAATAGATCAGAGGATGCCGATGTGGCCATATGGCGTCAGGATTTTCTACATCCATCGTTGAGCCACCTCTGAACTTCTCCCTGTGATGCTTCAGCTGGAAAGCATGGCAACTTTTCAAAATCAAACACTTCATTACTGTTGCAGTTTATCATTAACACAGATTTTTGAAACAACCTACAACTGCTTGTTTAGCACCTTGGTGTGCTAAATTGCTACCCCTTTTACAGCATACTGGCCTTTTTGACGTGGACAACATGTGATTACTGACTGACAGCCTCTTAGATTGCAGAAGTGCATTTAACAACGATTTTATATAGCCTGCATTTTTAATTTGTTTTCCTGAAGAGGTCAAAAACCCTCTCTCTTTCCAAAGTTGCCCAAAATCATGTACCATCCCAAAAGCACAATTGCTGTCTGTACAAATATTGGCCATTCTGTCTTTGGCTAACTCAGACATTTTGCAAAGCTAGTAATACAGCTATTTGAGCAGAGTGAACACGTTCTAATCTTTGTTACACCAATATTGTCTCTTTGGTGCAGATGGCTATTTCCGCAGTCAATTGGTCTCTCTGATTTCTTCCACATGAGCCATCCATAAACAAGGTCAGATCAGCATTGGGTTTAAGAGTATCCTTGATGTCCTTCCTAGGAGAAAGCAAATAGTTACACACAATCATGTGCTTCACCATCATCAGCAGTAGGCAACAGGGATGCAGGATTTAGAACAGGACAGTGGATCACAGAAATATATGGATCAGAAAGAAGTAAAAGTTAAAATCGATTTAGATGTGCAGTCGATAGTGGTTGAGTTTTCATTTTAAGCAAAAGTGATGATAGAGAATGAGGGACAGCTACTGTGAGATCATGCTCAAACAACAGCGATTGTTCAAGATGAACTAGAATGGCAGCAGCAGCAACTGCCCTTAAACTGGGTGGAAAACCTTTTGTAACAGAATCAAGTTCCATGCAGTAATAAGCTAATGGGCAATAGCTGTCGCCATGTTTTTGTGCAAGTACTCATTGAGCTAATCCATTTCTTTCATGACAGAATAAAATAAAAATGTTATCATAGTCTGGTAACCCAAAAGATGGGGCAGTAGCTAAAGCTCGTTTAAAATTATGAAATGGATTTTCCTCTTCAATGTTGCAAAGGAGAGTCTGTGGTGTATGCTGCTTTAAAATATTTGTTAAAGGTTTAGAAATTTTTGCATAGTTAAGAATTCACTGTCTGCAGTATCCTGTCATACATAGGAAAAAACCTAAGCTGTCGCTGAGTAGTTGGATGTGGGGCCTTAGATACTGTATAAATACAAGATGGTAACATTAGCCTGCTACCATGTGATATTAAATGACCAAGATAATGTACCTGTGGTAACCACAATTGTAGTTTTTCTCTAGACACGTTGTGTCCCTTTTCTGCAAGGATACTCTGATAATGCAAGGTATCCTGCTGACGTTGCTGAAAGAAATTTGATGCTATTAGTAAACCATCTACGTATTGTACTAAATCCCACCGGAAAGGTCACATTCTCCAAATCTTTTTTCTGACTTTGAGAAAATAATGAAGGATATTCAGTATATCCTTGTGGCAATCGTGAAGGGGTATATTTCTGTCCCTAAGTAAAAGCAAACAGAAAGTGACTGTCAGGTTAAACAGGTATAGAAAATGAATGCAGAACATAAATGTTATGCCAGAATACTAACTAGCTGTAGGTGATATGCAATGCAGCATTGGTGGTGGATTTGGATCAACAGGAAAAGTAGGCAATACTCCTTTATTTACAGGTGTTTAGGCTTGTACATATTTATAAGTATCCTTTCCTGCCTTTCTAACTGGAAAAAAGCTTTTAGCAGATATTATTATTCCTTGCTGTATCAGAGACAGAATTACAGGTTTGATTCCCTGCTCTGCATTGGGCTTTAGTGGCTATTATGGCACTTTAGGAAGAGTTTTTGATGGGTCTAATTTTATTTTTACTGGTTCTGCTGATTTCAGTATACCTAGTACATTTGCATGCTTTATTTATTTACTTACATTTGTTGACCGGGAGCAAAAGAAAAGAAGCAGCCCTCTTGAAGAAGGAATGCAAACTGACAGTGAGTCACACATTTCCCATTATACGTCAAAGGCAATGGAATTCACAGTGACTTTCTTATGTCTGGCATGAGTCATAGAAAGAAGACTTGAAATGCTTCATGGGAAAGAGAAAGGGTTGAAGCAGAAGATGATCACGTTGCTAGATCAAGCGGTAGCTGTTTTGGTAAACATGCTAAAAATACAAATAAAGCACTTACAGTGATTTTGAGCTGTTAAATAGGTCTGGAAACAGAGACAGACTGTAAAAAACTTTTCTTAGTTCTAGGGTGGAGTTTTCCTTTAAAGTCCTTCCTTAACAAGCAAGGACACTTCAAAGGGTTTGCCAGATTTAGAAAAAAATGAAGAGATGCCTGAAGACAGTTAATAAAACTTTTCCACAGTGGATTAGGCCTGCTCCCTTTTCAACAGATCTGCCAGATCCTGCCCAAACTAGCAGTGTAAAACTTTTGTCCTGAAGTGGATGTCCAAGATGGTTTGCCTAAGCTCCTTGTAAGGGTAGACAAGCTCAGCAACATTCATGTCATGTGTAAACACAAAAGCACTCTGTGGCCTTAAAAGAATGAGTGCAGTCAAATTTGTGTAAGGTCACATGAAAGCTTACTCCAGATGCGAGTCCTGATCACTTCTTTCTTGAAACGGGGGGGGGGGGGGTAATATAGAAAGCTTTGCTACGTTATGATCCCCTAGGAAGGGTTGGCATTTGAGGAGGCTAGACAAAAAGCTGAGTGCTCCAAAATGGAATGTAGCACAGAAGAAATTTTCTTAGTAACTCACCCCAAAGCTTTGGATTCTTCAGTAGCAAGAAGTTTTAGATCTCTGAATCCTGTGATGCATTAAGAGCAGGATCATGTAGAACTAGGAGTAAGGATGGCTACTCAGTATCTCTCCCACTCAGTCTGGGGCTTAGAGAGACTTCTGGGGCCAAAGCAACAGAGACTACAACACCCTTAATAATTTACATCTCCACAGTAAGGATGGCCAAGGGGTCCTCACCCTTCTATACATACTAGTTTGTACATTTCCATGAGAAAGATTTGGGGGGGGGGGGTCAAAGGCCAACCCACTCTGCTCTCTCTCTATATATATATATATATATATATATATATATATATATATATATATATATATATATATATATATATATATATATAAATAAATAAAAGAGGTACATAGCTTTACATAAAAGGCTAGCTATAGGTGGTCTCATGTCCATACACATTTTTATCCAAACAGCTCACCAAAAGAAGACTTCATGAAGTTACATCACACATCTAATCCGACAAGGTGCCTGGAAAAATGGAGCTGAGAGGTAGAAATATTGTCAAATCGTTTATTTAAGCCACAAATGCCAAGCACCAAATATTACCACCATAAACGCCTTGAAACATGTAAATGCGTTTTCGTCATACAAAATTCGACTTCATCAGATGACCAGTGCCATATAATTTCCCATACTTATATAATCATCAATTAATTAAAACCAATGAGCACAATTCCCAAAGTTTAAAACAACCAATTGTGTTGGTATAAATCTCCTTATTTAAATATTTCAATATTCATTCTTTCAAAGTAAAACTCCCCCTTTTTCCCAATTCAGCCTCCTTTTACCTCATGAATATGCATCTTATTTAATTTTATGTAACAAAATTAATATTTATCACGTTACAAGGCCTTTTGTTTATGTTAAAAACAATCTAAAATCTAAATCTAAAAATTTCTGTCATATAACAAATCATTTTCAATACACCTTATAAAAATTTTTATATGAAAAACATTAAGATAAGAGAATTAAATCACACATCTACTCACTACTGTTTATAGAAATACAATTTTCCAACAGAAGCATTCACCAACTGTAACCGGCAGGAATTGTTTTATTGAAAAAAAAACTATAAACTGTGAGCTCTGAAACAAGAGACTTGTCTTTATTCTTCACTGTAACTGGAATAGCTAAGAAGCCCGAGAAGATACAGTGAGCAAAACAACTGCAACTCAGTAAAGAAGAAACCTTAAAGGTATACAACTCTATCCCCTTTACCTTTACATGCAAGCCACACATTTTAATCAACCAAAGAAGTTGTGGACGTAATGACAAACTGAAGGATTTTATCTGAGAGGGAAGCATGCAATGGTCAAGTGGGAAAAGTTTATTCTTCCCACAGAGCAATGTGCTTTAGGATTACCAGACTTAAAGGGATATTTTAGAGGTACATCGTTACGGCTCATACACAGCACAAGCAGAAAGCTATACTTCCAAAGTGAAAAGGTATGATGATGGAGGGTGGGAAGCTCAAGAAATGAGAGTGAGATTATGAATGTAGATCCAGGAGGAGGATAAAAGCCATACAGAATATTACATTCATAAAGTAGCAGAAATTATTCTAATAACTAAATGAACACAAGAATGAAGAAATGAGATTCTGCTGATATGGATGACTGCAATTAGGGGTACAGAGAACAGGCAAGAGGGAGTTGGAATTTACTAGAGAAAACACAAAAAGGAGCCAAGGGAATGGGAGCAAATACATAGAGAGATAAAGGTAATAGTAGGAAGAGGCTAAAACGACATTTGAACTGCAGGCTAGAGTCTACCTTCACTATCAGTGACTGACAGAGTATAGGCAAATAGAAAAGGATACAGGAATCTGAAGTGAAAAACATGCTCTGGTAGACCTTCTTTGCAGAAACTATAACAAAAGCTGCTGTTAAAAAAAAGGGATAAGGAGGACATATAAAATACTGCACAATGAGAATCAGAGTATGTTAGAAAAGACTGGAAAAAGACTGGATAAGCAATTCATAAGGAAACTGGCCTATGTACGGTTTCTAAATATGCAACAAATTCTAGAAGACCTTTGTTTTTTTGTTTGGAAGTGTTTGCATAACTATTTTTGCACTCCAGACTCCAAAACTTTTCCTTAGGTAGATGGCAAATGTTGGAGGTGTGACAGGGAAGAAAGAGGTAACTAGGAATATATGTTTTGGGAATGTAATGAGTTAGCAGACTTCAAAAATGTCCTACAAAATACTCGGTCAGAAATATTGGGTAAGCAAATGGGTATAGCGGAGGAAATTATATTTTTTGAGCTGGGATACAGGATCTGAATTGCCTAGACATAGCAAGGCCTTGTTACGTTTATGTCTGGCTGCCAAGAAAGCAATTACCAGGGAAAGTGGAAATCAATGTCTAAACCAACTGTATTTGAAGTCATGAATACTATAACAGAGATAACGATGGATACTGTAACAGAGAACAGAACTAGAAGTGGGATCTTTAGAAAAGAGTAGAAGCAAATTACATATGAACACAACGAAAACTGTGGGGCCAATACATGCAGAAAAATGTTTTGGAGGAGGATTGAGGTTTAAGGGAAGGCAGGAAGTGATCAATTTATGTAATGCTGGATTGGTGATAAACCCATAAAATATGATATACAATGTTTGTAACTGAACATAGCTTGTATGGTTTGCTTTCTTTTATATAGATGTATGTTTGCTCATGTCTTAAGTGATAATTCAATAAAGGTGCTCAAAAAAGATGTACAAGTCATACTTTTTTGAAGATAAAAAAGCAATAAAATGGAAGCTCAAGAATTGTGGAGAACCAAAAAGAAAATTTGCCATTTATCCAGTTTGATCTTTACAATTGTACAAAGTTTTTTTTAAAAAAGACCACTGATAGAATTTAGCTCAGTAAAAAATGTAAGACTGTAAATCTGGTGTACAGCACCAATTAACTAAAAAGGATACTTTTATGGCAAATAAATTAAAAAATAGAGGCTATGTTTTTAAGAGAAACAGATATATGCAAATCCAAAATCTGTTGAGCAGTAAACTGAAATTACTGTCAAGTGCCACTGACTTTATGTCACCTCAGGGAGACCTAATGAACAACTGTCCTGAACTGGGTTTCATCTTCAGTCATGTAGCAGATCACTGACAGAAGTTAAGGGGCATCCATAGCAGTAGTTGTGTTGATCTGTGCTGGTCTTCCTCTTTTGCGTTGACCATCAGTTCTGGGAAAGATATTTCTAACCATCTGTCCCTTTTCACAATGTCTGATGTATGAAAGACCAAGTCTTATCAACTTAGCTTCTAAAGCAAGCACAGATTTGACATTCTTCAATGATTAATTCAGTTTCTGGATGGTCTACTGTATACACAAGTATTCTTTAACACTGTAAATTCAAATGTAAACATTTTCTTTTCCCCACTGTCTTACTCTTATATCCTTAATTAGCGAAAATATCAAAGAATGAACAAATCAAATCATGTTTTGTTGTTTCACTGTTTCACCTGTTTGATACTTTTTCCTGCACTTTGCATTTTCTAGTACTTGTGTACTTTACAGCATAGGCTAAGTTCAGACTTGCTGACTCTAGACTGTTTGGCATTACCTGAGCAATAAAACTAGCCATCTTACATTAAGAGGGCCCCCTGTACCCTTGTGTAGAAGAGCGTAGCAAAGGACCCATCTGAGTTGGGGACTATTGGAATAAGGCTCATCATTTTTTGAGCATTACCATTGGCCAGCTTGTTTGAAAATTGCTTAACTTGTTTTAAAAAAGGGTTCTCACAGCTGCTACACAAGCCCCATGTTTGCACTTGTTTTAACACAGCTCCACAAAGAGTTTGGCAACCAGCCACTGCTCTATTATCTTCATCTGAGCAATCCAAGGCATCTGTTTGCACGCAGTGCACCTTCGAGCAGCACTGCATACTGGGGGTAACCACTGGTGGTTAAAGACACAAAAGGTAAAGTAGATTTATTTTCCCTTAGAAGCTGCCCATGCTCTAACTGAGGAGTCCCTTAAACTGTGATTAGCTGCTCGGAGAGCACCTCAGCTGGGCTTTCTACAGCATTTGCCACTAACTGAAATCTCCTAATCCCCAATAGTCTAGTACCCCTTGAGAGTCCCAATAGTATAGACCCAGCATTAAGCCCCCAATTAAACCACATCCTTCCTCACTGAATTAAGCAGGCCCGAAGAGAAATGTTCCATATGCATGTCTTTGAAATGTGGGAGGAAACCAGAGCACCCAGAGGAAACCCACACATTGGGTTGACTTAGTTCCACTTAATACCTTGATATTCTTGAGGATAGGTGTTGTACTCGGCGAGTCTTTGGTCCTAGGCCATTAGCCTAGTAATCTCCTATGATCATTTACACTTCAAGATCTTACCTAAATCTTTCAAAACCATTCTACCAAGAGCAAATGACCATCTACCTGCTTGTCACTGCATTACTGACTATTCATCCAAGCAGAATGACATTATCTACTATTTCCATTTCTTCACCACTGTGAATGAAATTAACTTTTACCAGTTGTCAGACTGCTTTCTTCATGGTAAGATGCAACCAATTTCGATGCTATGTTTAATCTTAATAAGCAGATTTTTCACACTGCTTTCACTTTCAAGCAGTGATGTGGTATCAGCATCATAACAAAAGCCATCGATAAGACAGCCACTACTTTTCATACAACAGTTTTCCTCACACCGTTCTACTTCTCAGATTTGGTCTACACAAAATTAAACAAGTATGAGGAAAGTACACAACCTTACAAATACATTTTGTTTCACTTAAGCCAGTCTGAACTGCTTTTTCTTGGTAGATGTAGAGGTAGTACGTGAAAATTATACTTTTGGTATACCCACATGTGGTTCAAGTCTTTTCATGATTTACATAAAGGCCTTCCTATTGTCAACAAAACATACAAATATTCTTTTGCCTTTACAAGGATCTATCTCAATGGAAATTATGTGCCTGGTTACCCACTCTTTCCTAAATCCTGCTTGAACTTTGGCTAGTTCTTATTGTAGATACGGTTGTAGCCCCCACTGAATGATCTTCAGCGGAATCTTGCTGATCTAAGGAATCAGACCAATTGTGGGACCCCTTCCAAAGTCAGTGGACTTGCATTTCTTCAAGACTAGTAGTATGAATGCAGATCTTTTCCAGTCAATTGGCTGTAACATCGTCTTTCAAATTTCTGGCAGAGCCTTGTTAAGTATTCTAAAATCTGCATCTGAATGCTGTAATACATTGACATGAGTACCATCAATGTCTGGCACTTTGTTCCGTGGAAGGTACAGGTTGAAATGGCTGTTGACCACTTTGATCTTTAAAGCTTAATAATTCAGTGTATTCTTCCACCTTTTCTTGATCTCAGCATCATTCTAAACAGATTCCTAAGCATTTCTGAGCATTCTAATTCAAAGCTGAAATTTATTCTAACTCTTGTAGTTTTGAGAAAACTAGCCTTGTTTTTTCTCTAATTTCTGATTTGACTTGTTAACATAATTTTGCAGTACTTCTTCCTCTTCTTATAAGCAAACAGCTCAAAAATAAATGAAAAATTGGGTGAGTGCACAATAAAATGTTAAGTCAAATGAAAAAGTCAAAACATGGTGCAGCACTAATAAATGTGGTAGAAATAGATGAGGATGTATTACAGCAGAAATGGAAATGAGAAAAATGGAAATAAAAACAGCTATGAGATTTAAAAAAGTTATGTCTTACCATAACATTCCATCTGTGTTGTCGATCTTCCACTTATCCTTGACTGTGGGTTCAGTTCTGAATCTCAGAACAAACTCAGCCGTTATTCCAGTTCACACCTTCCAAAAACTCTCTCGTTAAGCTTTACCCATAATGCTCCTCGCAAGATTACCTCAGATTGAGTTTGCAAACAATAGAGACAGACAAGAAATAATAGATCACAGGCCATATCTGTACAACTACAATGAAAGCCAATCTTTGGAGAGGTCCGATCCAACAAGAGACACCTACAGGTAGGGAGAAGGAAGGTGGGGATGTCAAGGATAAGTGAAGATAGACAACGCAGAGGGTACCAATGATGGCACTTTAAAAAAAGGGTCACACTCACAAAGGAAAAAAAAATTATATAACAGAGATTAAGAGGAGTGGGTAGTTAAATTAGGTAATATAGTTTTAAGAAAAAAGATACAATAAAGATACATGAAACTTACAGTTTTCAATGTAATTAGCTGTTGCTCGAGAGCTCAGAGGATATAACACATCTGGCACTATGAAGCGGAACACAAGATATGAGGTAATCTTGCGAGGAGGATTATGGGTACAGCTTAGCTCGAGAGTTTTTGGAAGGTGCTAGCTGGAATAATGGCTGAGTCTGTTTCGAGATTCAGAAGTGAACCCACAGTCAAGGAATAAGTGAATACTGACATAGGTTCATAGGTAGTTACTAGGCTATCTGCCAGAGGGCATTTATAAGCCTAACCAGTGTGTGTCAGCTTTTGCCGCCCCACTGATTAATTAACTGATCCTCTATTAGAGCCAATGAAGTGATCCCAGTGGTGTATTTTCTGTTACACATCCACTCGTCAAGGTTTCTCTTGAAGAGAGTGTTAGTGAGGGGCTCTCTCTGCCTGATGTAATTTGGAATTTTGTTCCAAAGCATGGGGAGTCTCTGACAGGAATCTATCCTTCCAGCATGTTCTATTTATTGTTGTGGCGAGGTTTAGCTCACTAGAGCACGTGGCTCGCAGTGACTTGGATTTCTTTAGGTGGAGCATGTCCATCAATTCTGTGTTGGACATGGCTTTGCAAGTCAGGCAAAGATCACCTCTGAGTAACTGATATGCCACTGAGTACAGCCAAGTTTTTTCAGTTGGGCTGCATAGGACATATGTTTGAGACCAGTAATCCTCTTGGTGAGGTACTTTTGTGGTCTTTCGAGCTGCTGGAAGTGTCTTGTGAGGTGCATCCCAAATGGGGCATTGTACTCTATGATGGGTCTAAGGAGTGACGAGTAGAGGGGCACTATAACTTTATTTCTAGATGCGAACCCTTTAGTAATTGGAGGGGTCACATAGAAGGATTTCCTAACTACTTTGGCAATATGATTGTCAAAGGAGAAATTACTATCTACCTGGGTCCCCAGATCCCTTATTACCTCTTCTGTATTAAGGGGGCTGCCACCTATGTGGTAATTCGTGGGTGTTTTGTTTTTCCCAAACAGGATGACTATGCAATTTTTGGCATTTAGCTTGATGCCATGACTTTGACACCAGGTGTCCATCTCAGTAAGGTCCTTTTGGAGGATGTCCGTGTCAGCCAGAGAGTCAATTATGGCTCCCAATTTGCAGTCATCGGCGAACTTGGTTAGCCATAGTTCTCCTGTGTTTGCCTGTACTTCTGAGAACTATATGCCGAACAATAGGGGTCCCAGGACCGATCCTTGCAGGACACCACTTGTGACTGGTTTAGAGTCGGACCTGGAGCCAGCTATTCTTACCGTGTGAGCTCTGTCTAAGCCAGTTGGCAACCCATCTCGTGACGTAGGGGTTTATGTTCAAGCTGGTGAGGTTTTCTGTAATACCCAAGAGTGGGGAATGGTGTCAACAGTCTGGGCGAGGTCAAGGTAGGCTGTGTGAACCACCTTTCCCTCGTCTATGGCCTTGGTGACTGTCTCGAAGAAGTCAACCATGTTTAATAGGCATGATCTGCCCTTAAAGCCAAACTGGGTCAGGTCAAGTGTTTGCAGGTTCCCAATGTCTTTGTTAATGAGTTCCATGATGATGCGCTCCATAGCCTTGCAGACCAGGCTAGTCAGGCTTATGGGGTGATAGTTACCAGGGTCAGTTGTGGCCCCTCCTTTGTGGAGAGGAATAACCTTTGCTGTGCATCATTCTACGGGCACGTAGCCTGTGGAGAGGCTGAGGTTGAACAGCGTGTTTAGGTGGGGGTTAGTTCGTTCTGTAGTTCATGCAAGACGCAGCCTGGGAAACCATCTGGTCCCACTGATGCTGTGCTTTTGGCTTTTGAAAGGGCTGTTTTCATCTGTGCGTCTGTGATTTTTGGGACACTACATTTTTCTGGTATTATTGTGGGCCCTTTTGGAGGTGAGAGGGGGGTGAAGTTTGCACTGAATCTATCTGCCAGGATGTTGGCAATATCAGTAGGTTCAATACATTTTGTGCTATTTTGCACTAGTTCAGTGCATATCTGCGAGTTGCCACTTAGATTCTTAACATAGCTAAAGAAGGCTTTGTGGTTATCTTTTGAATCCTTGGCTATTTTTCTTTCAAAGTTAGCCTTGGATGATTTCATGAGGGACCTCAGTTTCTTACTGATACTGATCAGAGATGTCTTTCCTTCTTGGGATTTGCTTTTTTTTCTGAACTAGTTTCCTCCTTCTATTGTATAGCCTGTTTAATGTAGGGGTCCACCAAACTTGTTTCCTTCTCTTACAGGAGAGAGTCTTGGTTTTGCTAGGGATGGCACGATCCATGCATCCTTGTAGGTGCTCAGAGAGTGCATTTGTAAAGGTTTCTGCATCTTGGACAGCATTATTCTTTAGCGTGGGGGCTGTGAAACTTACCACCTCTGTCTTAAGTAAGGTGAGGTTTGCTTTAGAAAAGTTTTTTACTGTGGTTTCCTTAGTTGGGGGTGGTGGTAGGGTGTGGACATCCAGAGTGATTAGTTTATGGTCTGATCTAACCAGTGACAGGTTGACCTCCGGTGTGGAACACCTGTCGCCCATGTTGGTGATGACCAGGTCCAATATGTTTTCACCTCTGGTAGGGGAGTTTACCAGCTGATAAAGGGCGTTTGAGGTGATTAATTACAGAAAGCGCTGGGCCTGAGAATTTGCACTCTTGTAGTTTTCCCAGTGAATGGTAGGGTAACTGAAATCGCCCAATATCAGGGTGTTTGGCAGGACCTTCATGTTTTCCAGTGTCTCCAGAAAGGTGAAGTGGTGGTCCTGGGGTCATGGAGGGTGATCTGTAGCAGGCCACAATTTGCACTGCAGATCTGCCCGATGTTAGTTGCACATGGATGATCTCATGCTGCGCCACTAACCTGGAGGTGTAGGTATCCTTGATGAATATGGATACAACCCCTCCTTTTGGGTTTCAGTCCGTGTTCTGTGGCCGAAATGTGTGGTATGAGTTGTAAACCGGTAGTGCTGGGGTGCTCTCTGGAGCCTTGAACCAGGTTTCAGTTACTGCACAGATGTCTACTTTCTCCATACTGAGGAGTACTTTGAGCGCATGCATTTTGAGATTTAAACTCCTGGCGTTGAGTACATAACCCTCAGTTTTTTGTTAATTGTGCTGTTTACTGAGGTGGGTTTGACTTTTGAGCCTTGCCTAAAAAAAGGCACTATGGGGGCAGCAAGAGCCTTTGCCAGTATTCAAAAGCCTAGGGGTGACAGGTGCAAGCCAACTGTGCGAAGCAATGCGGCTTGTCGAGCATGTCGTCCCAGGCTGACAGACACTGGATCCCATTTGAATGACACCAGAAGCTTAGCCAATAGTTGAAATTGCTCATTTTTTTCTTTATACTGAGGTATCATTCTTGGTGAGGGCAGGATGCTACTCAGGGTCAGGGTCATACCAGACTGGGCTACATGATCCGAGAGCTCTTCCATGTCTCTTTTCATGTAGTCCACGGAGGTACGTCTCAGGTCATTCACACCAACATGAACAATGACAGAGTCATATTTGTACTTGTTCTGGAGTGACCCGAGTGCTTGTGTTATATGGTGGATTCTGGCTCCCGACAGGCAGCTAACAGTAACCTTCTGCTTGTCCAGCCTTGTGAGTGGGACGTCAGTGTGCCCGACTATAGAGTCACCTATTACTAGTGTGTTAGGTATGTTATTTCACCTTAAAGGCTGTGATTGTGCGGCACACTGATTTTGTGTTTTATGTGTTGTCTGGTTTGTGATGGAAAGTGCAGGTTGTTTGGGTGTCTGCTTTGGAGGTCTCTGATGCTTTTGCAGGTTTTTATTTAGAGCCTCAGAGTATGATTTTGTGTATTTATGCATATTTTATGCCAGTGCTGTTTTAGCAGGTCTGTGTCCGGCTGGAGTTGTAGTGCATGTGTTAACCTTCTCCTCTTGACTGTCTGTTCCAGTCTTGGGTGGAGACAGCTTAGCTTCCAGTTTGGCTGTATAATTACATCTAAAAATCATCAGATGAAATGTTTGTGCAAATAAAATTCAAACCTCATACATTAAGTTTGATGACTAAAATAAGACAAAGAGCTATACTTATTTTACTAAAACCTGCACATTCTGCGCTAGAAAAGAATATCCTTCTAAAATGGAAAAGCACAAACAAGTTCATTCAGAAGAATATGCATGCCCTAAACCTCTACTCAGTGGCATTCAGACTCATGAGGGGTGAGCTCTGTTTAGTCTTCTGTATTTTGAATGACCTATCACTCTTAGAACTCCTTCATCTAAACAGAATCAGCAGTAAAGCAAACCTGCTCTACAGACCTAAACCTTCTACCACACACCACTACCAGCAGGCATGACAGAAACCTAATCCAAAGCATGCCCCATTTTTAGAACAAGCTGATCTTGCCTATTAACTAGAGTACTTCCCTAGCAACCTTTAAAGCCAGTCTGGATGACTAGATATCTGATCACAAATTTTCACCAAGTCTGCTTAATTGGTGACATTGTTAGTCTCTCACCAATACCGGGTAGCGTGGCTAAGCTTAGATTGTATCCTTGCCTGTAAGTTTAGTAAGAATTATGAACCCATGTCTCTTGGGATACTCCCTTAATAGAGAGCCCAAGTCAAAACAGAGGTGCCTGTTTTCACTAAAGGTGCAATTACAGACAACTGTAGAACCACTCAGACTATTGCTTACTCAACGAGACAAAAGTGTTAAGTGAAGTAGATGGTGAAAACATCAAGGGCCTTTGTGAAATTAATATACAGTACTCCTGCAATTCAACCTCTTCCCATCCCAATTAATGTTATCCATTAACTTCCACAGGGCAATCACTGCATTATTTTCAAACCAGAAGCCATGATGGTTTCTGGATAAGTCTCTGGGCTTTAATATAATCCGGCAACTGAATTAATTTTCTAGACCTTTACCAACTGCTGGAAGGATGGATACTGGCCAGAAATATGAGGAGTAGGTGGGGCTAACAAATTTTGGAACAGGAGCTATAACAAACCAAGTGTGCAAGTTATCTGTATTAGGAGGCACATGATTAAGGATTTCATTTAAAATGGCTTCAAATGCATATTTGAAGTACTGAATACTGGAACAGAGGTAGATAAACTGGAACTGGGAGCTTTAGAAAAGGGAAGGAGCAAATTACATTGAAATAAATGCAAAGCTATTTTCCGTTTTAATCTCCTTCAGGCTCACTGAAAGATACAACTGCTGTTGACACAATGTGCTTTGTACTTCTGGGCAACCCAAGCAAAGTTCAAAGAATCAGCTGGCATCAACAGAGCCGCACTCAGAAAAGTAAGGGTACCCCTTTGGATATGTAAACAGGGTTTGCCCACCATCGAAATTCCTTTTCTACAAACTGTGGAAAAGGAATCATTAAGACATGACTGTTACTTTCCGATATTTCTGATGGCCCAATCTGATATTTTTACATGGATCAATATATGAAGAAACTACTATGAGACAGGAAACATCCCAGGTACCATAGATATGATGCTACTGTAAAAGCCTGCTGTTGGGAGAAATATATAAACATACTTTGAATGTCCAACTATTTTTCTTGGGGAAAGGAAGGCTCATCTGAGCAGAACCCCCAAAAGATTAATTATATGAATATTAAAGATGATTACATTTAGTTTACCAGGATCTCCCAAAACTGCAGTACATATTATGAGTTTCTTTGATGCAGTAACAGTTCGGAAGAAGGTTTATCTCCTGAAGCTGCAAACACTGGAGCTAAACAACTGTGAGGCTATGGCCAGACAAAGGTAAAGATGAGAAATTAAAATGTTAACAGACCTGTTTTGAAAATATACGATTCTTCACATGGGATGGCTTTATTAGGATATGCCAGTATGCATCTTCCTTGTCCACAGTTGCCATGAAGGCTCCTTTACTATGTACAGTAATACAGCTCCCAGCTTCACCATCATATTATTTCTTTTGTTGCAAAAACGTTTAAGTTTTGAACTAGTCTAAGGGTAGTTTCCTTCTTGGTGATCAAACATAGCTTAGAAAAATAACCTTGCCCTTTCCAAGTTGGAAGCATTCAATGTATTGCTATCTTTAATTAATTAAAACACCTATTAATAGCAAAGCCTGCATTATTTGACATGACAGGGTGTGTGTTGGAATGAGATTGTTTTTGCAGAAACTCTACTGCACACACCAGCTATTGTATGTAACATTAATTTGCCTCTGTTTATTTTGTTGCCAAGTAGATAGATGAACTGGAAGCTGCGTCCTAGATGTACTGGGGAGAGGAGGGGTAGAAAAGAAGAGTTTTCAGCAGCTGAGATATCCATCAGCATTTTCTCTATTCTTCTGACCCTGAGATTGCGGAGGAGTGTCTCCTGTACCACTTGCCATGAAGTTGCTAAAAATGTTTACCCTTCCTGTAACCATTTTTTTTTCATAAAAATGTATCTGCAATAGGGCAGATAAAGCATGACAATGCTACTTAAATATTAGCCTTATTTTCCTTAAGTCAGTTATGTCATCAGCTGCCTTTTGTCCAGTTTTGTGAGGTTTCAGCCAGTAACTAGTAGTTTCTAGCTTTTTCCAGCCCCCTGGTATAAAACGCGGTAAACGCGCGTTAGCGCGGAGCTGCCACTGTTGCACACTAGGGCAGCGCCGGTTAAGCAGGTTTAAACTATCCGGGCTACCTAAAGTCCACTCTTCAAATTTTCCCTTAAAACTACCTTCCTCGAACTATACTACTGATCAAATCAGCGTATCCTATAATTAAAAAGATCATCTCTACTTGACTCCAAGTAGACTATTCTCTATCTGTTAAACCTAGCACTTGCTCCTACAGTACTTATTACCTTGATACGGCACTCTTGTCATAGATAGTACCCCAAAAGGCAACCCCCATTTCTCGGTCACCCACGTCCCCCGGAATCTTTTTTTAAAGTTTTTTGTCTATCCTTCTAGCATGTCGAGGGATCAGTTGCTAGTGTCCTCTCCTGCTCAACTGGGGAACCTGGGAATATTGAGGCAATGTTACAATTGCCACATGTACACAGACAACCCTCTCCTCCTCCCACAAAACACAAATACATGCGAGAGATGCAACTATACGGCCAAACTGGAGGCTGAGCTCTCTCAACATAGGACTGGCAAGACCAGTCAGGAGGAGAAGGTTACCACACACACTATAGACCCAGTCTCACATAGTACCATTACAACCTCAAATCATACACATAAACACACAAAGACATACTCGGAGGCTCTGATCAAAAATCTACCAAAACAGCAGAGGCCACCAAAGCAGACACCCAAACAACCACCACCTCAGAACACAACACCTGCAACACATAGACCTCACAGTCAGAGTGTCAATCAGTCACAGCCCTTAAGGCAAAACACAATGCCAGACACACTAGTCATTGGTGACTCCATAGTCAGACACACTGACGCCCCGCACCAGACTGAGTAAGGAGAAGGTCACAGTAAGCTGCCTGTCGGGCGCTAGAATCCGCCACATAACGCAAGCACTCAGGTCTCTCAACAGCAGGTACAAATATGACTCAGTCATTGTCCACGCTGGTGTAAACGACCTGAGACGCACCTCCTTGGACTACATGAAAAGAGACATTGAGGAGCTCTCTGATTATGTAGCCCAGGCAGGTATGACCCTGACCTTGAGCAGTATCCTACCTTCACCAAGAATGATACCACAATACAGAGATAAGATGATCAGCTTTAACAATTGGCTTAAACACTGGTGTCATTCAAAGGGGATCCAGTATCTGTCTGCCTGGGATGACATGCTGGACAAGCCATGCTTGCAAGGGACGGCTTGCACCTGTCACCCTGGGATTCCGGATATTGGCAAAGGCTCTTGCCACCCCATAGTGCCTTTTTAGGCAAGGCTCAAATTCTAAACCTACCACCCTAGAACACAAAAATGAAAAACTAAGGGTAATGCTGCTCAATGCCAGAAGTCTAAATCTCAAAATGCACGCACTCGAGGCCCTTCTCAGTATGGAGAACATCGATGTCTGTGCTGTGACAGAAACCTGGTTCAAGGCTCCTGAGAGCACCCCAGCGCTATCAGGTTTTACCTCATATCATGCGTTCAGGCCCCAAAATCCGGACAATACCAAGAAAGGAGGGGGGTATCCATATTCATCAAGGACACCCACACCTCAAGACTGGTGGCAACGCACGATGCATCGGAGACCATCCAGGTGCAATTAACCATAGGCAAGACTGCTCTGCAAATTGTAGCATGTTACAGGCCACCCTCACCAACTCAGGAACCTCACATGGCCTTCCTGAAAACACTAGAGGATAAATGTATCACCAAACACCATCATACTTGGTGACTTCAATTACCCTAATATAGACTGGGAACACTACTCAAGCCCAAACACCCTAGCCCAAAAGTTCCTGGAATTCATAAACTCAAATGCCATGGAACAACTAGTCACCATCGCCACAAGAGGAGATAACATACTTGATCTCATCATCACGAACATGGGAGCACAATGTTCAACACCGGAAGTATACCCCTCACTGGTGAGATCAGATCACAAACTAATCTCGCTGGAGGTCCTCATCCCACCCCCACCTGAAATAAAAAAGACCACAGTAAAGAACTTTTCAAAAGCCGACTTCACACTTCTAAAGACTAGTGTGGTCTCCTTTAAGGCCCCCGAGCCGGCGGAAAACAGTACTCAAGCCGCTGAATCACTTACAAATGAATTCTACCAGCACCTGCAGGACTGCATGGATAAGGCAATCCCAAGCAAAACAAAGACTCTTTGTACCAAAGGCAAGCGTCCAGTCTGGTGGACCCCAGCCATAAACAAACTCTACAACAAAAGGAGGAAGCTACTACAAGATAGAGCAAAATCCTTAAAAGGTAAGACACCCTTGATCACTATAAGTAAAAAACTAAGAGCTCTCATAAAATCATCCAAAGCAAATTTCGAGAGAAAAATAGCTAAAGACTCAAAAGACAATCATAAGGCCTTCTTTAGCTATGTTGGAAACCTAGGAGGAAACTCCCAGATATGCTCAGAACTAGTTCAAAATGATGTGAAGATTACTGATCCTACAGACATTGCCAACATACTGGCTGACCGGTTCAGTGCAAACTTCTCCCCCCCCCCCAAAAGGAGAGATATCTATACCAAACGATTGCAGCCCCACAAACATCTCCAGCGCCCAAGTGAGAACTGCTCTCTCCAAGGCAAAAAACACAGCATCCATGGGACCTGATGGTGTCCCCGGCTGTGTGCTCCATGAACTCAATGAGGAATTAAACCCACAGCTAGGGCAGCTGTTTAATCAAAGTCTTACCTCTGGATAAGTACCCAGGGAGTGGCGCACTGCAACTGTGGTCCCACTTCACAAAGGCGGTGCCCCCACCGACCCTGGAAATTACTGGCCCATTAGCTTGACAAGCCTTGTCTGCAAAGCCATGGAGAGGATCATAATGGACCTCATAAATAAAGACATAGGGAATTTGCAGACTTTGGATCCAACCCAGTTTGGCTTTGTCAAAGGCAGATCATGCCTTTTAAACTTGGCTGACTTTTTCGAAACAGTCACCAAAGCCATCGATGAGGGAAAGGCAGTCCATACAGCCTACCTCGATCTGGCTAAGGCCTTCGATACAATACCCCACTCGGGTATCATTGAAAAACTCATCAGCTTAAATGTTAACCCATACATCACAAGATGGGTTGCAAACTGGCTGAGTGACAGAACCCACAGGGTCAGAGTTGCTGGCGCCATGTCAGACTCAAAGCCTGTCACAAGCGGTGTCCCACAGGGCTCAGTCCTGGGCCCACTCTTGTTTGGCATCTACTTTTCCTAAGTACAAGCAAACACAGGAGGGTTATGGCTGACAAAGTTTGCAGATGACTGCAAACTGGGCGCCATAGTAGAAAACACTTCTGACACAGATATCCTTCAGAAGGGTCTCACAGAAACGGATAACTGGTGCCAGAGCCACGGCCTAAAGTTAAATGCCAAAAAATGCATAGTCATACCCTTCGGGAAAAACAAGGTTACCCCTAGCTACCAAATAGGTGGCAATCCACTGAACACAGAAGAAGTTATCAGGGACCTGGGGACCCAGGTTGATAGTAGTCTATCATTCGACACCCATGTAGCTAAGGTAGTTAGGAGGACCTTCTACATTGCCCACCTTATCATGAAGGGATTCTCATCTAGATCAAGGGAAGTCATAGTCTCCCTTCACTCATCACTCATCAGACCAATGATTGAGTACAATGCCCCATTCGGAATGTATCTGACCCGACACTTGCAGCAGCTGGAGAGGCCACAAAAGTTCCTCACCAAAAGGATAAAGGGTCTCAAAAATCTGTCCTATGCTGCCCGACTGAAAGAACTCCAGCTCTATTCAGTCGCTTACCGCTTGCTCAGAGGTGACCTTTGCCTAACATACAAGGCCATGTCAAACCCAGATTTGATGAATATGCTTCACCTCAAAAATCTAGATCCATCAGAGCCACAAGGGCGGGAGACTTAAACCTCGACACGGCTATTAATAGGACGTGCTGGAGGGATAGATTCATCACCCAAAGACTCCCTATGCTGTGGAACAAAATCCCGGTACATGTGAGGCAGAGCACCTCGCTGGCCTTGTTCAAGAGAAATCTTGACCAATGGATGGGAGATCGCAGATATACCCCAGGGATTACCTCAGTGTCACTGCTCGACAGAGGCACAGCAAAATAATGGGTATAGTTCCCCATACTAAAGGGGTGGCGTAAGCCACAAAACGATGGGCTAGGCTTGTAAATGCCCTCGGGCAGATAGCCTAGTATGAACCTATGAACCTATGAACTGCAAAGCATGTTCTCAGTGACAAGAACACATACAATGCTGACATTTGATATTCTTGGAATATACTTCATTCTTCAGCCACGATCCCTTCTCATAATGATCTCTGAAATGGCAAATCTAGATATGGTATCTACAGCATCATATGCTCACATTTAAGTATGGACCCCAATATTGACAGCTGCAACATTCTTATGGACAGAGTTTTTGTAGTGCTTAATGCATATGCCACAAAGCAGAATTATCTGTGTGACAAATTGCACAGAGCTCTTGTGGCCAATACCAGATGTTTACTCCCCACTTTTATTTTTAACTATACCTGTCTAGCAACTTCAGTTCCCTATCAAACAGCAAAGATGCCAGTAATATGGACTTTCCTGAGAGAAAAGAGGCAGAGATACCATGGAAGAATTTGCCTTGTGATAGTTATGATTATAACCATTCTACCTTCCTTAGCAGCCTTATAAAGTCAGCATGTTCTCCTACAGTAAATGGCAAGGTACCTGGTTTGCTTTTAGTACTTATTATAAAAGGTCTGGAAAACACCCGCATATACTTAGCCAGTTAAGGTGTCTCCAAAAATAGTCTCTACAAAGATAACTTACAAGGATGACACAGAAGACTATAAGGACATGTCTTTAAAGGGTCAATCTAAGTAATCACAGGACTTAATCTGGGCCATGAAACAATCTTCCCCCTCCTCATTAGAGGCAGAGGAAAAGGGCTTAACTTGCATTTCTTTTTACCCTCCGGAACCTTTGTCTGTACCAAGAAAAGTACAGTTTTACATTTTAAAGATGGATTGATGTTAATCCAAAGTGAAGACCACTACAGATTCCTACTGTTGCATCATTTTTCCCCACACAATGCAAAAACATTCACTATGCAACTTGTAATCAAATGCTGGTGGAAGGAAAATATGAGGGATGGTAGAATGATCTAGGCTGGATAATGCTTTTTTTTCCGGCTTAACAACTTTTGGCTTAAATACAACTCTCCAGATCTGCCAAGTTGTACTTTTTAAAAATTTCCTGGACAGCTGCAACACTTATCCTGAAGAAAGTGCGGCAAGTGCAGCCTTCTTTAAGAGTTTTGATCACCACTGTCAGTGACTGGACTTTTAAGTACTCTGATGACCAGTTTATTATCCCTGTTTTTTGGAAGCCAATAAAATATGAAGAGCTTACTGGTGTCCAATGATACTTTTCTAAATATTTCAACCTTAACTGTTTTATCTGGCCCTTTTTCTCTTACTTTCTCACACTCTCCATTTTCTTCTAGCTTTCTGCATGTACAAAGCCCTTCTTTTGCACATTTTTTCTACAGAATTTACGATTTTGCCAGATAGGATGAAAGTATTTTCTAAAATATTAGTCTAACAGTCTTGATAAACTTTAAACAGACTACAATAATCTAATGCATAACAAGGCCTTAGAGTGGCAGGCAGTAGGCATGGTAATGCTTAAATGCTGTTTGCCTACCACACATATCTAATGACATTATTTAGGGGATGAATACACCACCATACTTACTCAGGCATACAAAAATAAATGGTCTATTACTGCATACTTTAATGAAAAAATATAAATTGTTACTATCACAATTTTTTTTCCACCACAAACCTGTGGCAACTAGCATCATTCGAACAACATGATCTAAAAAGACAGAATGGCAATAATAGCTACATACAGTAATCTTATACCTACTTGCATCAGTACAATTGCATCTACATGAGGAGTACTGAATCTCAAATGCAAAAGGACTACCAGAAGAATCCATATGGGGCACAGAAAACTAAAGGGGTGTTTATTTTAATTTTGGTTACTGGGGATAGAGCACTGAACACACTTTACCAAATGCCCAGCCCAAGTTGCAAACATAGCAGCAACAGCAAAGCACAACTTAGATTATTTGCAAAGTGAACAGAAAAAAAAAACAATGTAAAGCAATGAACATGTGGCAAAGTATACACATTTACAAAACGTGGTTACATCACATTACAGGTGTATACTGAATAAAAGTTGTAGCATAGGATTGCCTAAGTACAGCTAGTGTGTAGCTGATAATAAATGTGGCATCACATGTGAGGAGTTGTGGTCCAGCAAAAGGGAAGGAAATGAGTAAATAAGCATGGTGGGAACAAACTGAATAGAAGGCAATCAATTAAGAGTCAAGAGAATAGGGAGCAAAAAATAGCAGGATATATTTTACGAAGGCTTAGGTACTGGAGAAACTGATGCTGAAAAGAAGGGTGAAACAGAACACAAGGGAGCAGGGAGTACAAGTTAAATGTCACAGAAGTTTGGAGAAAAGTCAGTAAAGACTTTAGTCTTTGCATGGGATGAATCTTATTTGTGCAGACAGAGTGTTAGGTGATATGGCCAGTGTCCAGAGGTATGTATTTAAATATTTAGCTATCAACTAGGCATTATATGAACTGAAGTCTGAATTCTTTATAGTCCTATTTCATTAAGATAGTGATTGCCAGGTCTACTACACATGATCAAAATTTCATATGACTGAAATTCATTTGACTGAGACCAGAACATCAAAAGTTCAACACTGAAAACTCATTTGACTGAAACTCATAACACTGGCACATTAAAGTAAGAGGTATATGCCCTTTTCCCCCACTGTAGTGAGATCCTGGAGTTAGTATATATTAGTTAGGGGGGGTGAGGAGGCACAGCCCCCACACTGGGGGTGTGTGGGGGGCATAGCCCCCACATAGTTTAGGTATATATTGTTTTCTGCAAAGAGTTATTCATTGCAGTTGTAAGTATCCATCTGTATGTTTTAAAACATATAATGTATGTGGGGGCTATGCCCCGACACCCCCCCAACTATATACACTAACTCCAGGATCACACTACAGTGGGGAAAAGGGCATATACCTCTTTAATGCATCAGTGCTATGAGTTTGTCAAATGAGTTTTCAGTGTTTTGAACTTTTGATTTTCTGGTCTCAGTCAAATTAATTTGTCATATGAAATTTCGATCATGTGTAGTAGACCCATGATTGCCACAGTTTAAGGGCCAACAGAAAAGCTGTGGTCTGTGGAATGCAGATTAGGGGATGGAGTTGGAAGAGAAGTGTCATCAGATGCTTGACTTCTAAGATTGCAGTTTCCATTAGGTCAGTCTCTGAGGGTCGAAGGGGTATTTTGATGTAGGAATTAAAAAATTGTTAATGAAATAAAAACCAAGTTATGTACTTGTTTTCTTCCACACACACTTTTGGATCCAAGGATCAGGCTGCTCCCAGTTACCAATAACCCCCTCAGTCACTAAATTACCTTGATCTGAGTTTGCCTGCTTACTATAAAAAAGGCATCCATACAAACAAAAGTAGACTCAGACTCGTATGTATACATGTAGAGAGAGAGAGAGAGAGAGAGATCTCAGTATATCTGTTTATCAAACACACAATGTCAACTGCCTCACAGGAGATCTAGAGCCTTGACTTTTTAGGTATACACTAGGAAAGAAGGATAAATAAAATATCCATATACTGGCAAAAAAAAAAAAGACAAGAAAGGTGGAAAAGGGGAGAGTGACTTTAATGCAACAGTGATTGAGTCAGGAATTTACTTTTGTGGTAAGATTACTTATACAACAGCACTATGCTCATCATTAAATCACTGTTGCAGTTACCTAAACTATATGGATAAAGTATCAGAGCTTAGAAAAGAAAGGAGGAAGTGAAGGAGTGTAGTGTATTATCAGTCCCCAAGAAAATGATCCTAGCAAAACCTGCTCTGGACCTGGAAAAGGAATCCAATTTGTAATATTCCATAAAAGTATGCACAGAAGAACCAAACTGCTGCCTCTAGAGGACTTCTAGATTACACCCCTTACCAAAAGGCCACAGAAGAAGCCAAAGCCCTGGTAGAATGGGTTTTGGCCTTGCCAGGAAGAGGTTTGTAATGGTAAGAGTAGCAAATAATAGCATGAAACAGCCAATTCAACAACTGTTGTTTTTACACTAAATTTTCCTTTAACTGATTTTCATAGAAAATAAACAGTTGATAAGAACTTCTGAAGGTCTTGGTCCCATCAAGGTAGTATCAAAGCTACCTACTGAAAACTAGAGTGCAAAATCCTTTTTCCCTCATTTTTTGGATCTAAAAAAAAACAGACGTGAATAGCTTGACTCAAACTCTGAAAACACTAAGCATATTCATTCTCAAAGACACCCTATCAAAAATATAAAATCAAAGAGATGTTTTGGGAGCCTGTCTGAATTTTTAGAGTGATCCTTGCTATCAGTGGAAAGGTGCACATTTGCCTTTCCATCCCCATGCATGAAAGAGCAGCTGTCTTGCAAACCTGCTTGCAAGGAACTCTAGAGCAGAATTTTATTAACTGCCTGCTGTGAATAGAGGCAAGTAGATCTATTTGAGTTCCCCACAACTCTTAACTCCTGGAAGATCCCCAGGTTTAATTTTCATTTGTGAGGTTCTAACCTGGTCCTGCTCAGCTTGTCTGCAACAAAGTTTTGCTTGGACAGAATGTAGGAAGCCTGAAGAGAAGGGATTCAGTTGAGTTGCTAGATCCCAAGCTACCACAGCTAGTCTATAATGGGGGATAAGATCAGGTGCTCTCACTTTCAAGATGGCTGCACAGTGAATAACAGCTTAATTCTAGCTCTCCCAGTGTGAAAACAAATACTCTGCAGAGAACGCCAGTGGATGTTTGTGTTTCTGGGTAAATTTCAGTAAATAGCTAATAAATACACTGCCTGGATGCCAGGAGAAAAACAGATTACCTGAAAGAAAATCAGCTACAAAAGGCAAGGAAAACAATGACTGAAGGAAGTCCTACAGCTGTGCAGTACAAAAAGCAGCGCAAGCTCCAGACAAGACTTCCAGTAACTTTGAGTAGATCTACTTCATCAGTGTTTATTTTAACCACGTCTTCTGTGCAGTTGTCTTATGCTTTCCTCTAACAAAAGGTTGGAAAAAATGGAATAAGCTTTAAACAGATATTCAGATGAGGTGATAAAATTGCAAAATTCAGAGGTTGAAATGAAGAAAAGGCTGGATCATTATAAGAAATTCAAACTGCTACAAAAACACAAACTTTAACCAAACGTGGATCCGCTTAGGCTAAACGCTTTACAACTCACTTTTATTGAAATAAAATGAAGCGTTAACAATTTAAATGATGCTTTTTGTCCTAAAACAATAATCGGACTTCTTCAGACTGACAAACATCTGAGTAGTAGTAGTAAGTTGTTTAAATAACTCATTTTCGCGCCATGAAAATGATTCATGACGTAATTTCTTAAAGTAAAACTTCTACTAATACTGTTGAACCAGTGATGGTATAGATGTCACTGTTAAAAATACATACATTTATTTATTAAGATACAATTAAAAAGTTCTTTACTTATATTATAAATTTGATATACTAAAATGATGCTAAAATTAATCACAAACTAAATATTATAATACTAAAATCTCATCAAATTTATTTATGTATGATTTTAATCTGTCTAAGGAGCGTTACTATGAATAAAAATACTTGAATAAATTAATAAATAAATTGTTAGTTAAATAAATAAATAGTGGTGTGCAGAAATTTGAAATAGCAAAATGTTATGGTAGATGTTAATAATTGGTGATTGAAACTTAAAATTAATTCTTTCTTTGGATTTTTAATTAATTTTTATGATTTTTAAAATAATTACTTAATATTCTATAAATACTTACATATTTTTCTCTAAAAAATTATGTTGAGAAAAATTAGGGCAAAATTATGTGATAGTATTCATATTAGTTATAATGTTATTAAATTTGTTTTTATATTTATTTTTATATTTGTTTATATTTTTATTCTTCTTTTATTTCTATCTTGTTTTATTTTAAATTTATTCTAATTTAATATAAATTATCTATCTAGACCTCGTAATTTTAGAAGACACATTAATGAACATTTTTCATTCAGTCCAGGGTTCATAAAGGCATTGAGCCGATCTGCCATAATAGTTCACTTTTTTCCAGCAAAAGGTTAAATGGTTCCCCTCGAATATCTTGGAAAATGAAAACTCAAACAAACTTCTGAACCACACAAAAAGAAACAGACGGCCTGGAAGCTCCCAAAAGGAATCCTATAAACGAACCACAAACAATGCAGCAAGTCTGTCAGCCAGATAATAATCCAAATAGTCAAAGTCAAGTAAAAGTCTCTGTAAAAAAGCCACCAATTTATTTAAGCCTTAAAAATATAGCTTTTCGTCAGTCCCAAGACCAACTTCTTCAGAAATAGTTAAATGTATCTACACCAAGTTACAAAATGGCCACCTTGACCTTTAAACTCTTACATCCATGACATCACTTCCCTTAATTCACCTTTAAAGGGAATACAGCATCACTACATATAATTAACATTATCCTGACTCTTTCCTTACTTTGATATCACACTGAGATATAAATAAACATTGCAATAAACCATGATTACATAGATAAAAAACATTTACTAAAAAAAGGAGAAAAAAAAATCATTACTGAAATAACATTGATAAAAAATCAATCATACTTTAGCCTACAATTGACTTCAGTTTCTAAAATAAATATAGTGATATAAAATTCATGGATATACACAAAATTTCACATAAGCGACATTTTAGACTATAAGAAGGGGTGTCGGACAGTCAAGGAGACTACCTCTCTAGGCTCTTTAACTTTAATATACATGCTATTGACAGCATGCCATTTAGACCCGGAGGTACAAATGCTCAGAGTCTCAGCTGCCAAAGCAATTCCTTCCTTTCTAACAAAAGTGAATTCATCCCCCTTCCATGCTTGAGGTTAATATGGTCAATTGCCATGAAATTAAAACCATGCTCAGGGTGCTCATGAATATGTTTAGCCAGGGCATTTTCTTCCTTATTCTTTATAGCATAAGAATGCTCATATATACGTTGGCATAATTTCCTGTCCGTTTTCCCCACATAAAAACTCGGACAGGAATTACATACTGCTACATATACAACATGAGAACTTTTACAATTGTATCTTCCTTTTACTGTATAAATGCTATTACGTATAGGGAGTTTGAGCCCCGTTTTAACAAATCTGCAATATCAACATGAATTACATGTGAACATTCCAGATCCTGTGTTTGTTACTCCCTAATAACCTTCTAGGATATTCTTTAAGCCTGGGCCTTTTCTATACGTAAATTTTACCTGTTGACCTAGCTGCTGTAACCCATCAAACTCACTGATTGCAACAGCCCAAAATCTTTTAATGATGGAACTTATTCCTGGAGCATCCAAACTATAGGTCATTACAAACCTCATGAACTGATTGATAAAATGAGAATTATTTTCTGACTCATTATGTACATTCAATACCCCCTGATGCGACTCCAAGAGCGGTTGGTAAACACCAGATCTTCTCTTATGTTTTACCTCCATTATCAGCTCTACCAACATGGGGGTCGGGTAGCCTCTATTGGAAAACAATTCTTTAATTCTTTCCATTTCCAACAAAAAATCAGCATACAAGGTAACCATCCTAGCCGCTCGGACTAAGTGTCCTTTCACGATCGCACATTTTTGATGGTAAGGATGATTGCTGTCAAAATGTAGGTAGCTATTGGACCACGTAGGTTTACGATGAATCTTGGCCACCGTATATCCATTTTCAGATGATTTAATTAACTCGACATCCAAGTAAGTGACCTTATTTTCCTGGTAGTCCCAGGTAAATTTCAAAAAATCAGTTGAAATATTCAAATCATTCACTAAGCTGCCAGCTACCTCTCTATTTCCTTCCATAACTATGAAAATATCATCCAAAAACCTTGTATACAGATGTACCCTCTCTGATATAACTGGATGCTTGAACACAAAGTTGCTTTCCCATGATGCCAAAACCAAATTGGCTACACTTCCCCCACATGGTGACCCCCATCGGGACACCTTTTGTCTGATGATAATATTTCTGATTGAAAGTCACAAAATTACAGGTAAGGATTATGTCCAAAAGTTCTCTCATCATGGAGATCTCCTCTTTGGGGGCACCCCTTGCTGATAACCTTTCCTCTACCCAATCTACCGCAATATCTTAGGGTACTGAAGAATACAAAATTGACCACATCTATGGTGAGGAAAACATCACCTGGTTTAAGGGTTAAGCATTCACCTTTGTCAAAAAGGACCAGGAATCCCTAGATATATGCTGTTCAAGTTTAACATTTTTAAAATAAAATATCGACTACTTTAGCTGCTGCATAAGTTATGCTCCCCTTTGCACTTACCAGCTGTCTCATTGGAGGGTGATGGGCATCCTTGTGAATCTTGGGGTTACCGAAAACCACGGGTATCCTAGGAGATGCCATTGCTATATAATTAAAAATACTCTTATCTATAGACCCATTCATAAACATATCTTCAAAATACATGCGGATCCTTGCCAAATGCCCATTCAATTCATTCAAGGAAATAGTCGCATAACTTTCCGAAGACAAGATTGTCTCCATTCTCTCATTGTAATCTGCCAACTCCATCACTACTAACCCACCCCCTTTGTCTGGCTGCATCACCCGAACTGGAGAGCCTCTTAGGAGAGTCAATGACTCCCACTCTTTCTTCGTGATATTATAATTGGTGGTTGCCCTCATCTCAATGGAGCGACAGATTTCCAATTCGCACATTCTCTCAAACAGTAACAAAGATGGATGTATAGGGGGGTTAAATGTGCTGGATATTTGAAAAGGGGTTGCAGTGACTCCTATATTCCCCAACATCAAATTTAAATTACATTTCCTAATGAACACCTTTAAATCCAATAATAACTCTGCCAGGTCTGCCCTTTTGCTGGGAACAAAGGACATGCCTTTGGCTAACAGATCCACTAACTCCATCGAAAAATGAAAAGAAGAAAAATTGTATATTTTAAAATCCTTCTTAGAATTCAATAGGATTTGTGGCTGTTCATATTCAGCCAGGGAAATGTCTAGTTCTTCTTCATGCGGGTTTTGTTTTTCAGTTGTTTCTTCTCTGGTGATGCCCCTTGGGTCGAGGCAGCCCCTTGAAAAATTGCATCATCTTCCTCCGTATTAATCATGATGGGCTGGTCTTCCGAATTAATTCTTCCTATCCAAGATTCGGTCATAACCACTTGGGATGTCATCTTCGGTTTCTTATTAATATTCGTCCCCCCTTCCCGATCACATATCGAAGGTCGGGTCACAGCTGTATACGTGTCTGGGATCAACGAATTTCCTTGAGATTTAGGTGGTCTGGGGTACGCTACCCCTTCTTTATATGCCTTCATATCTCTATGCAACTTCTGTCTTTTCAACATATTGATCTTGGTCATATGCTGATCTATACTTTTAAATGTCTGCTCGTAATCTAACTTAAAATTGGGAAATTCTACTCCTTCGTGATTGATGCATTTAATAAATTCAAGTCCTTTATTAAAATGTCTATGACTCTAATATCTTGTTTTACTTGATGGATAACTTTGAAACAAAAGTTATGTTCAGGAAAATCCATAACATGCCTTGCTAGAGCATTGTCTTCCCTATGTAGGTTTATGCTTCTTAAGTGTTCATACACTATCTCTCAACCTACACTCCATCTTACCTATGTAAAACGAAGGGCAAGCTTGACAACTGGCCACATACAACTCAAAGATGCAGATCCAGTCTAATAATCAAAATCCTAATAATGGAGAAATTTTGCATATAAATGAAGAAGCTGATGTAGTTACAACATCAGCTAATTTGCATCCATCTACATCATATGGCAATAATAATGTAAATAATACACAAGAAGACAGTTTGAGGAGAAGTGACAGAATAAAAGAACGAAATAACAATAATAATAATGGAAATACTAATGAACAAGGAAGTAACCAACAGGCATCTACTTCTTATGGGGGTCAGGGTTTTCAACGACGGAATCAGAGGAAACAATGGAACAGGAGGAAGAACCACAACCACAAGAGATAACATATTATAAACGAATCAAATCCATTGACATTAGTAAAAAATACACAAGATTTTCTCATCTACAACTTTTCCTCATTTTTTGTGACAGAAGAAATGGCTAATATCTTAGCAAAAGGCTCAACTTTTGTTCCATCTCATAAGATGAATTTAGCACAAACTATCTGTGACAAAGTTTTTGTAAGAAAACTAAATTTAAAACAATTATTGGGAGAAACTAACGTGATGGACAATTCTTTAAGAGTGGCCAGTTGCTATAATCCCCCCTTACATCCTACAATTCATACTTTTGAAAAAATGTGTGAGATTGATTTAAGACAACTGGACCAAAAAAGGAGAAATCACATACATAATTTATCTAAAGATGAAAGAGATAATATCCAGCTCCTTATATCAACTGATGTTAAAATTATAAATCCGGATAAGGGGGGGCGGATTAGTAATTATGGCTAGACTGGATTATAATAATTAAATCACAGACATCTTGAGTATGGATTCATATGAGCAATCATCTTTGAGCGAATATAATAGCTCTAATCAATTCATCAAAAGCTATTTTAATTACTTACTGAGCAAGAACTGATTCACAAGAATTTAATTATCTGTTGATGGATGCCCCTAAAGTACCAACAATTTTCTGAGTCCCCAAAATCCATAAAGACATAAATAACCCACCATTTAGACCAATAGTGGATGGGAGAAGATCCTCCACATACGCTTGTGCTAAATATGTGGATGGAATCTTAAAGAAATATGTCTCATTAGATGAGTGGATATTAAAAGATTCATGGGACTTTTTGAATAAAATAACATCATTTACCAAGAAGATGATAATTTTATAACAGTGGATGTGAAAGAACTCTATTCCAGTATACCTCATCAATTAGGTATAGATTGGGTACAAGAAAATATACGTCAAAAAATGCAGAATCAAGTGAAATATCTCTAGTAGGAGAATTACTAGACATAATTTTGTCTTATAATTTCATTCTCTTCGAAAACAAATTTTACAGGCAGAAGAAGGGAGTAGCAATGGGCTCCCCATGTGATTATAGCTACGCGAATTTAGTAATGTCTTATTGGGAGAGAAATTATATATTTAATAACGATTTACTTAAAGGCATTATAACTTTGTATGCTAGATTCATAGATGACATCATAATTATATTTCGAGGAGATGAAAAACAGGCAGCTGAAATTGTAGAAATGTTAAATAACAATACTGATTTTTTGCGCTTCATTTATACATTCAATAAAGATGTCATAACATATTTGGATGTAAAATTAACTAAGAATAGACCACAACAGGTTTATGAAGCAGATATATTCAGAAAATCAACTTATTCAAATAAATTTTTGCATTTTCATAGTGCACATCCTTTGCATCAGAAAAGATCTGTAGTCAAAGGTCAGCTTGTTAGAGCTGCACGAATGATCACTAGAGATGAGAACTTTGATCTGGAATGTTTGAAATTGAAACACATGTTTCTTAACAGACAATACCCCATCCAATTTTTAGATCCCATAATAGAAGAAGTTAATACAAAAGGGCTAAATGGTTACTTCATACCTGTATTAAAGAAACAATATTACAATTCCTCATCAGTAGAGGCAATCCAGTTTAAACTCAGAATAAATGAACAATCACACCCTGTCAAGTATAATTTAGCTTGTACTATACAATTTTCTTTGGATTTTGCTACTATTAAATCAATTATTTTGAAGAACTGGAATATATTTAATGAAGATCAATTATTAACATCTAAATTAGGCCTACAAACTAGAATTGTATGGAAGAAAGGTTCCAACTTCAAATACATTTTCCAAAGAAATATTCAAACCAACTGGACAACTTTTTTGAGAGGAATGGGACAATGTGGTAACTGCTCATACTGTCATTATATGATTACAGGAACATCAGTAAGCATTAATGGAATCAAAATTCAAACTAGAGGAAAATAGAATTGCAATTCAAAAGGAGTTGTTTATGTGGCCAATTGTCAAGCTTGCCCTTCGTTTTACATAGGTAAGATGGAGCGTAGGTTGAGAGATAGAGTGTATGAACACATAAGCATAAACCTACATAAGGAAGACAACGCTCTAGCAAGGCATGTTATGGATTTTCCTGAATATAACTTTTTTTCAAAGTTATCCATCAAGTAAAACAAGATATTCGAGGGGGACCATTTAACCTTTTGCTGGAAAAAAGTGAACTATTATGGCAGATCCGGCTCAATGCCTTTATGAACCCTGGACTGAACGAAAAATGTTCATTAATGTGTCTTTTAAAATTACAAAGTCTAGATAGATAATTTATATTAAATTAGAATAAATTTAAAATAAAACAAGATAGAAATAAAAGAAGAATAAAAATATAAACAAAAATAAAAATAAATATAAAAACAAACTTAACATTATAACTAATTAATATGAATACTATCACATAATTTTGCCCTCATTTTTCTCAACATAAAAATATGTAAGTATTATAGAAAATCCTGGTTTACAAATATACCTAACCACATAGGTCTTGAGTATGTGCATACATATCTGAGTAAACATTCTGATCTGTCTAGTAATAACATTGATTTTTTATGCACCCTAATGGAAATAGTACTAGAGAGCAATGTATTTATGTTTAATAATACATACTATATACAGAAAGATGGCGTAGCTATGGGCACGTCATGCGCCAATAGCTACGCCAATCTGGTGATGGCTTTTTGGGAGCAAGAAAAAATTTTACAGTTGGAAAGCTATAAGAGACATGTTATATTTTATAAAAGATTTGTCGATGATCTTTTTTTCCTGTGGAATGGAACAATCTATGAACTATATAGCTTTACTGGGCAGGTTAATGAATTAACTTCAATTTTAAAATTTACCATGAGCTACTCAGGGAACAGCTTGTCATTTCTAGATGTTAATATATACCGCTTACCAAATGGATGCTTTAATACAGGGGTACATCGGAAAGATTGTAGTAAGAACAATTTATTGTTCAGAGATAGTATGCACCCCCCCCACATGTTTTCAGAAATGTCCTTAAAGGACAGAGTATGAGAATTTCTAGATTAAATCCTGATTTCTTTTCTTTCAAGAAGGAATTACAAGACCTGGAAAATAGGTTTTCACAGAGAAAATATGGTCCGAAAGAAATCAGTGAAGTATTTAAGGAGGTAGAAGAAATGCGAAATGAGAGAGCTAGTCCTATATTCTCTGACTTTGGCTATCATGAATATAGGCTAAAAACAGGAGAAGAGCTTTCAAGTAAAGAAGAGACAGTTAGGTTTACACTTCACTATACACAAGATATTTATCATGTGAAACAACCAATTTTTAAGTACTGGAACTTATTGAAGTTGGATCATGAAGTGTCCAAATATATTGAAGCAACACCGAAGTTTGCATATAAAAATAAGAACAATTTATATAAATTACTATGCTGTTCTGATGTTAAGTAACATCGGCCCCATAATTTTTGAGGGTTTGAAGCCTTGCAGAAACTGTAGTTATTGCAAGTATGTTACAGATATGAATGCCTTTATACACCCTATAACCGGAGAATATTATATTAATGTGAATGATAGTTGTGATACTAGACATGTAATTTATATTGCTAGATGCTCATGCTGTTCATCATTTTATATAGGGAAAACGAACAGGATGTTCAAGGAACGCATTAGGGAACATCTTTATCAAATTAGGGTTAAATCTAATGTTAATGCTTTATCTAAACATGTATTAAATACAGATGAAAATCATAAGTTCCTTTTTTCAGTCTTGCAAGTAATAGTCCCCAATATACGTGGAGGAGACATAAAAAATTCTACAGAATCAATTGAAGCACAATGGATAATTAAAACTAGAGCTCATATACCACCAGGGTTGAACGATAGAGTTCCCATAAAACCTATATTAAAGAATAGGAGACACAAACTCTAGTATAGATATTAGTATAGGAGTAGTTTATTTGTTGGATTTTATAGAATATAATATGTAGTTTTATGAACATGATTCATGATGTTTATATAAATAATTTTTAATTGAGTTTCATTTAATTGTTCTATTATTTTTCATTCAGTATTTATAAATGGACAAGCTTGCTATATAATCTAATAATCATGTTAGGATGTTTATAAATATATAAAATATATTTGATAATTTGTTTAAGCTTTTTTATTTTGAGTATATTTGAGTTTATCGCTTATAAATGCATAAGCTTGTTATACATTTATCAAATAATTACGTTAAGGTGGTTTCTATACATTTGCAAGTTGTTTATGCTTGTTCTACATTGACTACAATATACTAAATATTTGTGATTCATTATGAGGCATACTATCCTTTAGATAGTTATGGTTTTAATTGTTTTAATAATGTCTAATTGATTAATTGTTTTATAATCAATTAGAGGATATATAAGATGAACATATGACACTGCTTCTTATGGTTTGAAAAAGCTGTATGCGAAAGCGGTCACCTACCCATGGATTAAACTTTTTTATGGTTCTTTGTCTGTGGACTTCATTACAATTGTGGTATAAACGGTGCTATTTGGAGAGTTCGTTGCTATTGTGAAAGGTCTGAATAGACATTTGGTTGACTTGTAGTACGTATGTGGAAGGTCTGAATAGACTTGACAGTGCTTTTTTCACTTGTTTTTTACGTGCACCATCCAACCTAAAGCTACGATTGATTACTCTCCGTGGAGAGACTACCAGCAGTTATTGTTATATTATTTAATAGTCTGGCTTTTTTTCTGCTGGTCGTCCTGTGTTTGCCGTGGGTTCTGTTATTATTTTACATATTTATAGAATATTACGTAATTATTTTAAAAATTATAAAAATTAAATAATTAAAAATCCAAAGAAAGAATTAATTTTAAGTTTCAATCACCAATTATTAACATCTACCATAACATTTTGCTATTTCAAATTTCTGCACACCACTATTTATTTATTTAACAATTTATTTATTTATTCATTTATTCAAGTATTTTTATTCATAGTAATGCTCCTTAGACAGATTAAAATCATACATAAATAAATTTGATGAGATTTTAGTATTATAATATTTAGTTTGTGATTAATTTTAGCATCATTTTAGTATATCAAATTTATAATCTAAGTAAAGAACTTTTTAATTGTATCTTAATAAATAAATGTATGTATTTTTAACAGTGACATCTATACCATCACTAGTTCAACAGTATTAGTAGAAGTTTTACTTTAAGAAATTACGTCATGAATCATTTTCATGGCGCAAAAATGAGTTATTTAAACAACTTCCTACTACTACTCAGATGCTTGTCAGTTAGTCTGAAGTCCAATTATTGTTTTAGGACGAAAAGCATCATTTAAATTGTTAACGCTTCATTTTATTTCAATAAAAGCGAGTTGTAAAGCATTTAGCCTAAGTGGATCCACGTTTGGATCACTATAAGACACAGATGTGTTTCAAAAAATAGGAATTAGAGGATAAGAGCACTTCTGGAAAACCTGAGATTTTCAGCTGTACCAGAAAAGCTGAAAGGAACAGACTATACTAATTTTATGAAAGCAAAAATAAGCAACTGGACTGGTATTCCACACAAGTTGTTGTTAATTGAAAGGGCACATTGTGTATATGCTTCCAAACCTGGCTATGAGAAAGCAACTTAGACCTTTAATGTTAAAGATGCAATCCTACCAGCAGGAGGAGTTGATTCTGACAAAACTGTAGCAGAACAGCAAACATAAAAGTGGGAGACAGCAAAGTGTTTGAGGAGAATGACTACTCACTGTATACCAGGCAGAAGAGGAGTAAATTTATTCCAGTATTCAGGGAATGTCAAGAAGCAGGCATGAGATTCAAACTGCCGTACCAAGATGAATTCAAAATATTCTTCCTTGGAGGGACAAAATCATTTTCTGAAGAATTACATGCAAAGGAGGAAATCCAAATGTTGCCCAACAAAAAGTGAGCTGTGAAATAGGAGATTCAGCTTGTTGTTCTTCTGGTAATAAAAATGACAGAAATACTGTGCCAGTGAAATCTTTCCCAATGTTTCAATGTAAAATGTTGGAGAGAATAAAGGGAGCATGAAAGCTGACTAGAAGAATCAAGAGTATGTTGGAAATGAAGCAGAGACAGGATTTGGAAGATGGAGATGAAGAGGAAAAAAAACAGTAACTCGCAAATTGACAAATGTGGGATTACAAAGTAAAAATTATGTTTGTGAAATGACAGAACAAGAAAATTTAGAAAAAAATTGACTTTTTTTGGACTTTGGACTTGTGGGGGACTTTAAAGCATATGCCCTATTTAATGACATTAATGTTCTGAAAAACACTTGGGGAGGGGAAGAGGAGGGAAAAAGTTAACTGTAAATAAAACAAGTTTTTTTCTTAATAGTACTATTTTTATAGTGCACGATTTTCCTTGTGCGCTATAAAGTAAAGTTTTCTCAGTTGTTTTTCAGAGTAATGGGAATACTATTGTGCACAGGTGCTGCTATTTTTTTTTCTTTCACCCTTCTCTCTTCCTCCTTGTTCAGTTTTGAGAGGTGTGGGCACTGCAATGTAAAAAAGGAACAGTCTATTCTCACTTTTGCATGGGGGAATGACTGGATTAAGGCCCTTACTAATCTAGTAACAAGTTTTTAGGGAAAGTAAGTAAAAAAAAAATACTGATAAGGCTTTTTTTCCGGCAAATAAATGTATGATTAGTACATATTCTGTATCTGGTCCTCATGTCTCCATGGAGACAATCTGATAAAAGAGTAATTGGCTAGAGAATGTTCTCTGAAAGCATTCAAGTGTTTTCCCAGCTTGAAGAGCTATAAGACAAAAACAGACAGAACTTAGTAGAAAGCACAGACTGAACCATGCGCATCTTAGCATGGCTAAATAAAAGTTATGTACTCACCATAAAGTACAGTTTTGTACCTACCATAAATGTAGATGTCCGAGAGGTATGCATCTGCAGTCCTAACAAATGGGTTGTCCTGCCTCAGGCAGCCCTTCGGTCGACCGGATTCCAAAGTCTGGGTCTGGCCTCGGCTGATGTCGCACTTCACCCGACGTCATAGCTGCAGTCAATTGGGTATAAAGGCATCAGCCGATGCCATTTTCCTCAGTGTTTCTTGCCCCAGATGCCAGGAGCCCTCTAGGAAGGCTAAATTTGGATAAATGCAAATGATTCCAAACAGTAGAGAGCAAATAAAAATAAACATGTATATACATATATACAAACAAATACACCATAATAGATTCCCCCAGCTAGCTACAAGATGGGCAAATACCCTAGGAGTACCACAGAGGGGAAGGAGGGTGGGTAATCCTGACTGCAGATGCATACCTCTCTGACATCTACATTTATGGTAGGTACAAAACTGTACTATGTCCTTCAAGGATGCATCTGCATTCCTAACAAATGGGTAGAATACCATAGCCAAACTGGGGGAGGAGGCACTAAGAGGTTATGGTGTAGTTAAGATCCCTTGTAAAACAGCAGTGGCAAAACCTGCTCGGGATCTGGAGTATAAAGGTAGATTATAATGCTTGGCAAATGTATGCACGGAGCTCCAAGTAGCAGCCTCTAAAATGTCTTTGGTAGCCACTCCTCGTAAGAAAGCTGTAGTAGTGGCTTTAGCCCTTGTGGAGTGAGGTCTGATGTTTTCTGGAGGTGCCTTTCCATGAAAAGAGTAACAAAATCTAATGCAATTTCCTATCCATTTTGAGATTGTCTGTTTTGAAATTGCTTTTCCTTCCATTCCTGTTGCATATGCTACCAGAAGCTGGTCAGTTTTTCTATTGTTCTTGGTTCTGTCCAGGTAGTAGCGCAATTGTCTGTGCACATCCAAGGTATGCAGTAGTCTTTCCCCCCTGTTCTGTGGGTTGGGGAAGAATGTTGGTAGGTGGATTGCTTGGTTTAATGATACCCTGGAGACCACCTTTGGCATAAAAGTAGGATTAGTTCTCATGGACACTCTATCCTGATGGAAGATAAGGAAGGGCTGTACTGCCATTAATGCCTGTAATTCAGAAACCCTTCTTGCTGAAGTGATTGCAAGCAGGAAAGCAGTTTTCCAAGATAAGTACTGTAATTCTGCTGTTGCTGCTGGTTCAAAAGGGGAGTGTCAACTTTTCTAACACAAAGTTCAAGTCCCATGTAGGCAATGGTGGTTTCCTTGGTGGCTTTACATTTTTAATTCCTCTCAGAGACTGCCTGAGTAGAGGTTGAGAAAAGACTGGAGGATCCATGTTGTATTCTGCTGAAATTGCTGATGCATGAATCTTAATGGAGGAGTAAGACAGGCCATTGTGGAAAAGCTCTGCTAAATATTCCAGGATGTTAGCTATGTTTGCCAATGATGCATCTACTCCTTTTGTTGCACTCCAAATGAGATATCTTTTCCATTTTGCTGTACAAGTTTTCCTTGTTGAGGGTCTGCGAGCCTCCAAGATAATGTCTTTAACCCTTTGAGATAAATCTGGGTTATTTTGTCTTATGTAATGTTCCAAGCAGCCAGCTGCAGTGTTTTCAAGTTTGGATGCAGGATTTTGAAGTTGTTCTGTGTTAGCAGTCGAGGAACTAGGGGCAGAGGCCATGCGTGTTCCCGAGACATACTCCTCAGTAGCGGGTACCAATGTTGCCTCGGCCAGTCTGGAGCTATCAAAATGAGCCTTGGGTGATCTTCTTTGATCTTCAGTAGCATTTTGTGCATCAAAGGAAGAGGTGGGAATGCATATGCTGTCAGGTTTTCCCAACTGAAGGATAGGGAGTCCACCTTCCAAGCCAGTGGGTGGTATGTCCTTGTGCAGAATTTTTTCAATTGGTGGTTGTGTGGGGATGCGAACAGGTCTATTTCTGGTAGTCCCCATTTCCTTGTAATGGATTTGAAAATGTCTAGATGCAGCATCCATTCGTGGGCATCCGTGGTAGTTCTGCTTAAGATGTCTGCTAGTATATTTTCTTTTCCTGGCACAAATATGGCCTGGAGCTGAATGTTGAGGTTCAGGGCCACATTCCAGAGGTCCATTGCCATCCAGCATAGAGGATATGAATGTGTGCCTCCCTGTTTGTTGATATACCACATAACTGTGGTGTTGTCCGTCCTTATCAGCAAATGACCCTGTTGAAGAAACGGTCTGAATGTCTGAATTGCCTGCTTTACTGCCAGCATCTCTTTTTGATTTATGTGTAGGTTCAGCTGGTCTTGAGTTCATAAGCCTTATATGCACTTGTCCACCATGTGTGCCCCCCAACCGATGTCTGAGGCATCCGTGGTGATAGTCTGGCTTGGGTGAGGCCTGTGGAAGGGCAGTCCTTTGTTCAACTGACAGGCCTGGGCCCACCACTGGAATTCTTGCTTCAGGCATGGAATTATTGGAATTTGGGTTTCTAGGCTGTGCTTGTGCTGAGACCATAAATTCCTTAGGTACCATTGCAACTTCCTCATATGTAGTCTGGCATGTGGAATCAAAATTATGCAGGATGCCATGTAACCCAGGGCTTGCAGGATTTTCCTTGCTGTAAGCTGGTTCTGCGTTGTTAATGCCATGAAATAGAGTGGTAGTTGCTTCTGCTTTTCTGCTGTGAGGAATGCCATTTGGTTTGATGTGTCCAGTTCTGCACCCAAGAAAGTTATCCTTTGGGATGGTATCAGCCTTGACTTTTTTGTGTTGACTGTGTATCCCAGGGCTTGCAATAGGTGAATAACCTTTTTCAAATCTTTTGTTAATTTGTTTTTGCTGTCCGCTTGTAACAGGCAGTCGTCCAGGTATGGATAAATTTGAATTCCCTGAAGCCTGCAATGAGCAATTACTGATGCCAGGCATTTCGTGAATACTCTGGGCGCAGTAGATAAGCCAAAAGGCAATGCTGAGAATTGATAATGCTCTGATCCTGCAAGAAATCTGAGGTATCTTCTGCAATTTGGTCGTATGGGGACGTGCAGGTATGCCTCCTTGAGATCTAGAGTCACCAGCCAAGACTCCTTGCCCAGCATGGGAAGAAGTTGCTGTAGGGTCAGCATCTTGAATTTTGGAACGATGAGATATGTGTTCAGAGCGGACAGGTCGAGGATAGGTCTCCATTGGTTTTCCTTTCTTGGTACCAGGAAAAGTCTGGAATAAAAGCCTTGTCCTTGTTCCATAGACGGTACCTTTTCTATAGCTCTCATCCTTAGTAAGTGGTCTATTTGCTCTAGAGCGTTTGTCTTTTGGTTTGGAGGTAGGTTTGGCATTCCTCTCTTCCTTGGTAGAGTATGGAAGTGAAACCTGTAGCCTTTGTCTATTGTCTGTAAAATCCATTTGTCTCCTGTGATGTAATGCCAGTTTACTGAAAATAAGGCTAGCTTTCCGCCTAAGGGTGCTTCTAGTTGTTCCCTGGTAGGCGGTTTCAGAGCCAAGTCACTGTGATTGTCCTGTGGGAGTGGTAGTGGCTGGATCTGTGGCAGTACTTCTCTGGTTGTTAGGCTGCCACTGACGTCCCCTGTAGGCACCTCTGGATTGACCTCTGCCTCTTGAGCGCCTATTTCTGCCTCTCTGTGCTCTGGTGGTGTCTGGAAAGGACCAATTCTTGGAAGGCCAGTTCCTACTAAACCTCGGAGGCTGGACCTGTAAGAAATCCTTGACTGTCTGGCCAGATTTCGCTTTTTCTTCCACCTTCAACACTTGCTGTGCAGGGGAGCCAAACAAACTGTTTTTCCATGGGAGCATCTAGAAGCTTTGACTTTACATGGTCTGGTAAGGATTGCTCTTTTAACCATGCATGCCTTCTGATCACTGTACCAATCATAGCTGATCTAAAGGAAGCCTTCAGTGCATCATAGCCGCATTTTAAGGAATGATTACTGACCTGCTGAGTGTTATGTACCAAATCCTGAAGGGACTTACCGTCTAAAGGCTCAGGCGAGGACAGTTTTTTAGTTAGCTGATCTAACAGAAATTCCTGATACTGAATCATGTGGAATTGACAGTTTAAGGCCCTAGCCAAAAGAGTAGCAGAAGTATACACTTTTTTACCCCATCTCTCTAATGCCCTAGATTCTCTTTCAGAGGGGAGGGGGTTTTTGGCAGAGGCAGCTGCTACAGCTTTGGGGCCCTGTGAAATAGTTTCAGGATCTGCAATAGGAGCCTTATACAAGTGATAATGTGTGTCCAGAACCCTGTAGTATCTGTCGGGCTTAGCAAGGGCTGGAGGAAGAGAGTCAGGGGCAGTACAAGCATCATTAAATGCATCATCCACAACTGTAAGTACCGGAGGAATGGCTAAAGGCCTATGCTGTGGCAAATGTAAAAAGGTCCTAAGCCTTTTCCTAGAGTCTGAAAAATCCTGGCCCTGCCATTGAAATTGTTCCCTCATAGCATGCAAGGTTTCCCCAAAAGAAAATTCCTCAGGAGGAGAGGCAGAAGGTATGGAATCCTCTGCATCAGAGTCCTCATATGGAGAATAAGGGCCTTCTGGAGGATTCGTATTTTCTGAATCAGAGGAGTAATCTGTAGAAACTGGCTCAGGGGGCTCTGCTCTAGGCCTCTTCTCTGGAGGTGGGTGAGAGGCCCTGTCAGGGTGAGACTGGGATCCCCTGATCAAAGAAATGAGATCCTCTGCTAGACTAAGCATTTGAGTACTAGAGCTAGGCCTGTGAGAGGGGGTTTTAGCAGGCACGGCCTTTGAATATTTAGCTGCTTTAGCCCTGGAAAAAGCCTTAATTGACATGGATGCAGGGGGCCTAGCAGCTCCACGTGCAGGAGTAGATATATCTAAAGGGATAGTATCTGATAAATCCTGAGAACCTGTAAGAGCAGGTGGAATCTCAGTAGCAGATGCAGCCATGCCGGATGAGGCCTCGGCTGTAGGAGGAATGCTTTCGGCCGAAGAACCGTGGACTCTGTTTCAGCCGAAACCGAGACAGTCGCGGTTGGCTTAACAGAGGTTTCGGCCGAAACCGCGGACCGCGAGTGTCGGTCCTTTTCCTTACACTTTTTAGCTAATTGTGAAGTCGGAGTCTCCGACGGCATGTTGTAAGCAAAAGCGGAGCCGAAAAACTCCTCTGCAAACTCCGACCGACGTCTAAGTGTCCGTCGGTTGAAGGAAGCACAGGCTAGACAAGCTGCTACATCGTGGTCTGGGCCTAAACAAGGTAGGCAGTAAGAGTGGAAATCTTTATGAGGTATTTGTTTCCCACAAGTTAAACAGTTATTCACTTTTTCTGACATCGGCTGAGGCAAGAAAGAGTCCCCAATGGGGTACTTAGCTTTTTAGAAGTCTTCGATAGTAGCAATCTCTGGTTCTGACCGACCGGCACTTGCGAACAGCTTCTGCTTCGGGCGCCACGCGGCAAGAAAGACTGAGGAAAATGGCGTCGGCTGATGCCTTTATACCCAATTGACTGCAGCTATGACGTCGGGTGAAGTGCGACATCAGCCGAGGCCAGACCCACACTTTGGAATCCGGCCGACCGAAGGGCTGCCTGAGGCAGGACAACCCATTTGTTAGGACTGCAGATGCATCCTTGAAGGACATCATTCCATCTGTGTTGTCTATTTTCATTCTTCCTCAACTGATGGATTTGAATCCAAACCATCAGATCAGACTCTGCCGGTGCAAAAGCTCATGGTAACTTAGAACTTTTGAGCTTCTCCCTTACCCAGAATGCACCAATCACAATTACCCCAGATCTTGTTTGCTGGCTATAGCACGAAGAAATAATTCTTATACAAAACAGACATAAAAGTAAACAGAAAAAGGCTAGACAAGGCTATATCTGTAGCTTAGTCATGCTTAGAGTAAATGAAATCTTTCATATCCACTCACTCTTCCAGAAAAAAACACAAGGATGGGGGTTGGTGGGTGGGGAGTTGAGGAAGAATGAAAAATGACAACAGAGATGGAACTTTATACATAACTTCTACATCGGATGTTGATAATTTTCATTGTGTCCACAACTGATGGGACAGAGTCTCCAGCTACCTAAATCCTAGTGTGGACTCAAGGATATTTCTAAGCACCATTGAGCCAAATGATGCTCTACCTCTGGATACCAAATCCAATTTGCAATGAGTGATAAAAGTATGGGGGGGAAGCCCAAGTCGTTACTGCACATACATCATCCATGTAAGCTCTTGAATGGAAAACTGAGGAAGTCGCCAAGACCCAGCTGAATCGGCATGAATTTGCTTTGGTAAAGGGATATCCAGTTGGCTGTAAACAAAGGAGATACAGCCAGTAAACCATCTGGCTAGAAAGACGTTGGACACTGGTTTACCCAGTTTCACATCAGCACATGAAACAAATAACTGATGTGTAGTTTTGATGTTCTTTGTTCTATGTGAATACAAATGCAGTTGCCTAAGAACATCAAATAAACGTAATAAATATCTGCCCTTGTTAGCATAATTTGAAAAGAAAATTGGTAAATTAATGAATTGGTTAATATTACATTCCAATACTCTTTTGGGCAAAAAATAAAGATGCACTAGTTCATAATGCAGCTATCTTTATAAAAAATTAGATATGGGGATTTCACAGATGAGGCTTGAATTTCAGAAACTCGTACAGCTGCAGTAAAGGCCACAAAAAACATTGTTTTCCAAGAAAGAAATTTAAGATCACAGTCATGTGTAGGCTCAATGGTTGGATGGGCCAAGGTTTGCAGTATCAGATTAAACATCCTACAACACCATGGAATCTAAAACAGAGATATTAACAGAAGTGTGCCTCGTAAAAAGATTTACAAAGTTTATAAGAAGCGAGTGAAGTACCATCAAATCCAATACAGAAATTAGAAATTGCTGCCAAATGAACTTTAACTGTTGAAGAAATAGCTTATCGATTAAAAAGTAGCATTAAGAATTCAAGAATGCTATGAATCGGGGCAGGAAGAGGTTGCACATGATTTTGAAGTGCCCAGCGTACAAAACCTTTCAATTTACTAGCATAAAGTTTCCTTGTAGATGGTTTAAGGGAAGATAAAAAAAAATCTGTCAGACAGGAAATAACAGCATAGTTTGTCTGGCTATTACTGGAAATGAAGAAACCAAGTTTTCAGCTTGAGATTGGGGAGGTCCAGATATCATACCACTCAGGTGAGACAGCTCTGGAGTTGGGTCTAGAGTCCAAGGCTGATGATTTAAGTGAGGTCACAGGAAGGGGAACAAAAACCTGTTGAGGCCAAAAAGGTGCAATAAGGATGACTTTGCTCTTCAACCTGGCAGCTCTCTGCAGGAACTTTGGAATCAAAGGAATTGGAGGATAAACAAAGTAGACTGGGGGGGGGGGGCAAACTGTGGAGAAGAGCTTCCCTCAATTATTACTCCTGTGGGGGGATTAGGGCAAGGTACCTGCTGCACTTGTTTAGTGGAGATGCAAAAAGATTGCAGCAAGGCTGGCCCCATTGTCGGAAAATCAATTCTGCCATATTCTTGCTGAGGGACCACTCATGAGATAGTAAGATGTATTTGCTCAGTTTTATCTGTTAACACACTGGACTCCACCAGAATACTTGTTGCTATAAGAAAGCAGTTGGAAGAGACTGCCCATTGCCAAACCTGGAGTGCTTCTCAACACAGGGAGTAAGGTCTGGGTTCCCCTAGTTTGTTGATGCACCAAACCACTGACATGTCTGTTTGAATTGCAATTGTTCCTGACGTGAGGGCATTCTGGAAGGCCTGCAATGCTAAAAGCACTGCTCTCAATGCTAGGACATGATATACATACTTGTCACTTCAGGGGACCATCTGCCTTGGAATGTCTTTTCCAGGTGTGCCCCCCCCCCCCACTCCAGCTGGGAAGCACACGTGGTCACAATGGCCTTGGGGATGAGAGGGAATTAATAAACAGCCTTGTAGAACCTCTGACTGAATCTACACATTAGATCCCTCTTGCATATATTGGTGATTCATTTTATAGCCAATAAAGGAAGATGAAGTATTGACCATTGTGAAGCCAGCATCCACTGAATTCTCACATGAAATATGGCTACTGGTGACAATTTTATTACTGCCACCATTGACCCTAAAGCCTGAAGGACCAAGCGAGCTGAGATTCTGGTACTGCAAACTATCTTAAATCACTTGTGATCTTATTGTCTGAACTCTAGAGAGGGGGAGTAGTGACTTTGAACTCAGCAGTGCTCCTATGAGCTCTAGACTGACTTGGTTCTAGATGAGACATTTCATAGTTTATAGTTATTCCTAGTTGGGCACATCTGAATCACTCTTTCTCTTACAAAATGAGCTGATGCCTGGGTGCGGCAGAGATGAGCCAGACATCCAAGTATGGAAACATTCAGAATTCTTGCAGTCTGACGTGAGCTGCTACTACTGCCATGCATCTGGTAAACACCCTGGGGGCTGTGGTGACACCAAAGGGAAAAAAACTCTGAACTGGTAGTGACCGTCTCCCAACTGGAAGCGCAACACTCTTCTGGATCACCTGTTCATCTTTATAAAAGACAGTATGCATGCTAAAGATCTATTGAGCATATCCAATTGTCCTCTTCCAAAGAAGAGAAGAATGGACTGAACCATGACCATCCAGAACTTGGTCTTTTGAATGGATTGGTTTAGGATGCCAAGATCCAGAGTTGGTCTCCAGTCCCCTGTTTTCTTTGGCACTAAGAAGAACCGCGAATAAGTTCCAGAGTCTATCTGGTCTGGGGGGACCTCTTGGATGAGACTTTTTTCTAGCAGCGTTTGAATTTGAATTGCTGCTTCTTCCCCCCGACTGGGTGGAACAGCTGGGAATTTACTTCAAATGGGAGGATAAAGTGAAAATGATACACAACCTCTGGAAATGATCCTCTGCACTTAAGAATTTTATTTCTACCCAGGTTTTCTGGCACAGGGACAAACCCCCTAACTGCCTCCAGAGGGGACAACTGGGCCTCCTTTCAGGAGCACTGAAAGGGTTTACCAACGAACGATTCTCTGAACTCCTGGTTCTGCAGGCCACCTCTGCTGTGAGGGAGGCATGTAAAATTGAGCTCCCCTTCTGTCTCTGGGGGAAATTCCTCCATGTGTCCTGGAAAGATCCTTGGGATTTAACATTTTACCATTGTCTCGATTCCTTGAAAAGGATCTTTGAGGGGTGGAAAAAAAAACATACAGCCATGGCAGTGCGAGTCTTTTCTATAATTCTCACACCTGGACAATGCATCTTTAACCTTGGCGCCAAAAACAGATGTGCCATCAAAAGAAGCATTGAGAAATGAAGACTTAAAGAGCTCCACAAAATCACATAAGCATATCCAGGCCTGTCTCCTAATGGCAATGCCTGAAATCACTGGCCTTAAAGTTTCTTCTGCAAGATTAGAAATGAGCCTCATGGATGAGGTGGGTATCGATTGCAGTGTAGCCAAATGAGAGACTGATGGTTTCGCCTTTTCAGAAACAGAGCCTGAGAGGGTGTCTAATAGCTCTTTAATCAGGGCCATGTGTAGCCCTTGTGAAATGTGCCAAATAGATCAGGGACCTTAAGGCGAAGGTTGCATAGACATGCTTCCCAACTCTGTCCATCACCCATGACTCCTTGCTGTGGAGGAATGAGCAGAGGAACTTTCTTCCACAAGTACCTTCTTAGTGGCCACCACCATGACCATGGCATCAACAGGCACACCCTCAGACCAAAACAGTTTGTCCTCTGGAGCAGTCATGATTTTATCGGGCTTCGTGGGAATTGGCTCAGTGGTGCCTGGATCCTGCCATGCCCGCCACAAAATCAAGTTAATGAGCTCGTCGGTGGGTGGGGTCACCCAGGAGGGAGATGGGCCGGTACCAAATGCCTCCTAGAGTACAGATTCCTCCAATGAAAGGTTACTAAACTTACAGCCACCTCTCTGTTTTAGGATTTCTAGGGCATCTCCAAATAAGACATCATCAGGAGGTGACTGAGGACCCTTCCCCCTCATCAAAATATGCATCTTCAGTGACATTCAGGGGAATCTAAATGCTTCATCTTGCATGTTTTGTTCTTGGGGACCGCTTCAGTGGGGTACTCTGGGGAGATGTCAGAAGTGGGAATACTCTGATGGGAAGCCTGAAGTTTCAAATCTATCTGTCCCTGTGGAGAGGATACTTCAGACTCCAGACACAGAGACAGTACAGATGTAGACAGAGGATCCAAGGGACTAGGCACCATCTGAGTCAGGGGTGCAAACAGGGTTCTCTCCACGACTGCAAAGGCAGATTGCCCCAACAAGGGATAGAACCCTGGATCAGAGACGGCAAGGCTCCGATCCATGGTCCCACCCTGCCCTGAGGAGAAGTCCTCCCAAGGTTGAAGTCAGAGCTGAATTGTCCATTGCCAAGGCTCAGAGAGGTAGAAACAGTTCTGAAACCCTCCAGGTCAAGTGAAGCACCTTGGACTCAACAGGGTAGAATCGGCACGGAGAGTTCTCCAGATTCAACCGAAGCAGAGTTCATAGCAAGTCTTGCATAAGAGTATAGAAGGATTCTTGGATCCAGAGCCGGCAGGCCTGAATGACTCAGATCCAAGGGCTCCAAAGACCTTGAAAGGAGTCAGAAGAGGAACTAGAATTTTATACGAGTGGATGCACGGATCTTCTGACCCAATGGGGTAGGAGACAAAAGGATAACTGACTGGATCTGTGCCAAGAAACTTTTTCTCACTAACCTCTCCACATACTCTTCTATAAGGCTTCTGAAAGAGCAAGTGGACACCCATGAAGGAAATCTTGGCCTCTATTAAGAAAGGGGAAGGAACTCACAAGGGAATTGGGTCCACTGAGGGACAATTATCTTGTTCTGGGTAAAACTACCATCTTGGGTCTGATCTGAGGTGTCTTTAAATTTTAAGCTTTTCACATCCAGAGGCAGCCTGATCCAAGGATTGTTTCTTCATATGTCTTGGATTCAAGGATGAAGTCAGATCTGAAGATTTAGGCAATTTCTTTTTCAGAACCAAGAGAACTGATGGATGCAAAAAAGATCTTTTCAAGGACTTTTCTGAAGTCTTGAAACAAGCAGCTGAAGTGCTTGGAGAAGTGGGAGAAAATGTTCTTTACTTTTCTTTTGAAGCTCCAGATAATGCCTTCAGTATTAATTTGTTCTTGCGTTCAACCAGGGCCCTTGGATTGAACGCATGACAAACTGAAGAGTTTTTATGGAGATGAAGGGGTCTAAGACAGTACACACAAGTGTATGAGCATCAAAAACAGGAATGTTCTGACCACTTTTACCACACTTCTTAAAACCTGCCTGGCGTTTGTCTTTTTCTGACATCTTAAATAACCAACAACTAGAACAACAGTAACGCACTCCAAATAATTGTAACTGTAAGCTTGTTAAAGTCTAACTTATCAAACTATGTCATAAAAAGACTATAAAAGCTTTTTTTTCTTGGTAAGCAAAAAAAAGGTGAGAGGAAAGCTACCTACAAAGGTAGCGAAGAGCTACGACTAGCATAGAAGACAAGAAAGGAAAAAGGGAGAAAAAATAATATCAATAGTACTAGCATACTCTGTGAAATACAAGAAAAGACAATTGGGAAACACAAAACAAGGAAAACAAAAGTTGAGTATCAAGAAAAATAAACTTATCTAATTTAAAGCTTGAGAGTCCAACATCCACGTCTTTTGCTGGAGGCAGAAAACGAGATCTAAGGTAATTGGTGTTGGTGCATTCTGGGTAAGGGAGAAGCTTGAGAGTTCTAAGTTGCTACGAGCTTTTGCAATCGCAGAGTCAGATCCGATGGTTCAGATCTGAACCCATCAGTTGAGGACAGAATGAAAACTGATAGCTTCAGAGCCTTTCTTCTAGGCTAATTCAAGTCTGAGTGTGGCTGTCAGTTTGCGATATTTGCTTCTATTACGAAGGTAAAACTTCAATATTTGAAGATGTACATAGTTTTGCATGTTAGTACGAAGTTAACAGGTTTTAGGGAGTATTGGGTTATGTTTTTTTTCTTTGAAGGTTTTCAATAAATAAAGCTTTGTAAGATGTGACATAGGATCAAATGGATATGACAAGAAACAACTCTATAAAAGTTAAACCTGCCAAACAGTGTATGCCTGTCACATAAAAGCTAGAACTAGACATTTAAAAAAAGGCTGTTGTATATAAAATGTGGGAATAACTTTTTAATAAAATGATGCTTTCTGTAATGCCTTTAAACGCCAATGGTCTCACAGACAAATGTGAAAATGAAAGGATAGTGAACTATATTAAAAAAGTAGAGTGCAAACAGCTATGTTACAGGAGACGCACTTGGAAAGAACTGAAACGTGAATTTGAAAAAGAAAGGTTTTCAGGATGGTTACTCAGCGGAATACATGGGACAAAGGAAAAGAGGAGTACTTATATTAATTGCAAGAGAAGCTCCAATAGTGACAGGAGAGGATAAAAAAAAGTTAATAATGGTTAATAATGGCAGATTTGTAGTACTAAGGGACTACTGGCAAGGGAGGTGGATTACACTGGCATGTATTTATATTCTACTTAAAACCCCTATAATGGAGCTTAAGAAAATTCTGGGAGAAATCAGCTTTTAGCAAGGAATATTACTTAGGGGTGGGAACTTGAATCTGATTTGCAACAGTGGAAATGTGTCTGGGGGACCCAAAAAGGAAAGTAAAACAAAGGAGGGTAGACTTCTGAAAAAATTATGAAAACATTTGGCATGAAGATGTGAATTCAGTACTACAAGTTCAGAGAATTTACATATTCCCAAAGATGCAAAAAAAATCTGGGCTAGGCTAGACAGAGTTTATATTTTACATGAACATGCTCATTTAATTGAAGGTCTTGAGATGTGCCCAATATCTATTTCAGATCATCTGCCAGTAACTAAAATAAAAACAGAGGGTTATGAAATAAAAATGAGAAACTGGTACTTTCCCACCTATCGCCTGAAAAGAGCGGAACTTAAGCAATGGGTAGTGGAAATTATTATGGAGCTATTAAAGAAGCTAGATATGTCTTGTGAAAATATGGCTATAAAATTAAAATGTAGTTTGAAAATAGGGTGGAAATAAAAGAAAGGGAGATATGGTCAAGAAGTAACAAGAATTATTTAGAGGGACTGACAAATGTTAAAGCATTGCAGAATTGGGGGGAATCTCAGTACAAGAGGAGGAGCAACTGGAGAATGCTTAACAGAAAATAAGGGATTACTTAATATGCAGAAGTTTAGAGAGGCTATTAAGCCACTGTTTTTTGATAACTCTACAGCACAAAAACTTAGCACAGCGACTCAAGCAAAAGAAAGTAGAAAAGGCTGTTGCCAAGGTTAGAGAGCCTATAACAAGAAAGATGAGAGATACTGTAGAGGTATTAGAAATATTTCAGAAATTTGATGAAAGTCTATATAAAGCAGAGAAATATGGAAATCAAGAAAAGGTAGAAATGGAAATGCTCATGGAAGAATTAAATATGCCAAGGTTAAAGGCAGACGAGCCTCAATTTTAGGAGGAGATGAGAACAATGGTGATGTATAACCAATCTATAGGAAAGTCCCTAGGAATATATGGTGTTCCTGTAGAAGTCTGGAAGCTAGAAGGGGAAAACTGATAAATATTCTTAAACAAAACCTTCCAGATCTTTAAGGGGAGAAGTGCCAACACCCTGGAAGACAGAGGTGGTAGCTTTAAAACCTAAAGAGGGTGAAGATGATCCAGCTTCATACAGGCCCATTTCAATACTAAATCATGATTATAAAGTGTTTATATCTATAATAGCTAACAGAATGGCTAAAGTGATACCAATATTGATAGATATGGATCAGTATTGGTTTAGTGTAGGGGAAGCAAACATTTGACATTAACCGAACATTGATGATCCAGAGGGAAGCAGAATGCAAGAAAATACCACTGTTGCTGGTGGGTCGTGATGCAGAGAAAGCATTTGACAGAGTAAGCTGGGACTTTATGAGCAGTGCAATGGAAGCATTTGCATTCCCTGATAAAAATTAGAGAGTTGATTAGGAGAATATATGAGGTATCAGAGATTACAATTAATGTCGGTGGGTTCCTCTCTGATAATTTCTGCTTGAGCAGAGGAATCAGGCAGGGGTGTCTCTTTCCCCTTTATTTGGATTATATTTAGAACCACTGGCAAAGAAAATAAGGGATTTGGAAATTAAAAGATACAATAGGTATAGTTAGTCAAGAAAAGCAGGGTCTATTAGCCAATATTATTTTATACCGGATAAAACCAGAAAATCATATTACAGTGTTGCGGAACATCTTGAGACAGTTTGATATATTTTCGGGATACAAAATTAATGAAGCTAAAACTACGGCAATAGTGATAAATTCAATTCCCATAAACAAATTGGTTCAGCAATATCCATACTTATGGGGACATGATAAAATGAAGTATTTAAGTGTATGGATTACAAATGATTCCTGTGTGGCAGCCAATGATATGCGAGAAGAGACTAAAAAGATAATACAAAATCTGAGAAACTGGAATCTATGTCATGTAGATATGGATAATAAGATACAAGCAGCTACATTTTTTTTAGTCCCCTTAGTCTTATACACAGGTCAGGCATATTTTTATCAACCAGAGGAGAACTTGTGTACAGCAATTAAGAGCTGAAAGATTTTATCTGGGAGAGGAAGACAGCAAGAGTCAAGGGGGATAAGCTAATTCTTCCATAAGAACAGGGCAGACTGGGATTACCTGATTTGAAGGGGTATTGCAGAGTGACACAGTTAAGGCTCCTATACATAGCACAAGCAGAAACCTATAATTCAAAGTGGAAAGGGATGACTATGAAAGATGGGGGAAGCTCAAGAAATAAGTAGAGACTGTGCTTTTTGATGCACACCTTTAAGAACAATAATAATACAGAGTATTACATTCATAAAGTAGCAAAAAGTATTTTAAGAGCTAAGCCAACACAGGAATGGAAAAAGGAGATTCTGCCAATAGGGATAATTGCAATTAGGGGTACAGACAAAGGGCAAGAGGGGGCCAATGTTTCTTGGAAAAACCTGGCAAAGGAACCACGGTATTGGGAGCAAATAACTAGAGAGGGAAAGGTAACAGAATGGGAAGACACCAATAATTTATTTGGACTGCAGGTTAGAGACTGGTTTCCCTATCAAGGACGGATAGAGTATAGACAAAGAAAAAATAGGGAGTCCTAACAGAAAGACCAGCACTGGTAGAGCTTTTGTAAAATCTTAGAACAAACAATGCTGTTAAAAAAGGAATAAATAGTACAGCATATAAACTTTTGTATAACTATAAGAGTCAATCAGAGGTGGTTAGAAAGGATAGGGGAGGAATGATTTAAAATAAGGCAGGATTTGAATGAGTATGTAACGTCCGACTGACAATGACTGGGTAGATTATAAGTGATGTTTAATGTTTGCACCTAGAATTATGTCATTATGGTTTGCGATGTAAAATGCTTGCAACTAGGATTGTGTCAATATGGTTTGTTTTCATTTATATAAATGTAAGAGTGCCTAAGTCATAAATGATAATTTAATTAAGATGTTCCCTGTTTGTTTACAATCAGGTGCTTTCCTGTTAATATATATACTACACCAATGTGGTGTAGTCTGATTATCAGAAGAGGGTCTGTAGTCCAATGGCATAGGGATCTGAGAATATTTATAGCTGCCATAATTTCTTTGACATGTGTTTGTCTGCTCAACTTGCTCCACACAAATTGAACCTTCACCCCAAAGTGTGAGGCATATGTGGTCACAAACTGAGTAGGAATGGGGAAAAGGGAAGACTTGCATGGAGAGAGAACTGATCCACCAAACAACCAGACAGAGGGTACTGGTGTTGTGTCACAATTCTGAGATACCACTGACATTTGCTCAAATGAAGTCCAGCCATAGGAATCATGAGAACAGAAGCCATGGACACTGCAGTCCTCAGACACTCCATGGTTGAATCCAGAGATTGGTTGGAAAATGCCAGAAACTTTCCCTACAAATTATCCACAACGTTCTGAAGAGAAAAGCCCTCACTACAGATATTCAGAAAGCATCCGAAAAACATTCTGTGATAAAGAATGAGAAAGGATTTCTGCAAGTTCACCTAGAATCCTACACTGAAAAGACCTAGGGGTCCAAATGGAGAGATGAAAAGTCAGCAAACAAAGAAGAGTAGTAGTGCTGAAATTTAATTCATCATGTCTTATTGAGTACCTTCATGAGGTGGACCCCGTTTTCACAAAATCTCATCAAGGCGACACTGATATATAGACTCATTTTACAGCATATATCATGGACAGAAGTAGGTCAAACACTAATAAAGATAACTGGATGCACAAGACCCAGGATAAAAAAATGCCCAATCCTGACAGGCACACTGGTGCCAGGACTGGAAAAGATGATGGTATAGAATCCTCAAAATACGGAAACATTCTTACAATGGGCCAGGCCACACCGGCCCAGGGGTAGGATGGCCCCCCTGTTGTAGAAGGAAGTAGCAGTCCACAAAAATCACAAAACTGTTGGGCCAAAGAAGAGCCATTAGACAATAAAGTGGACTATTGAGGATAAGAAAGAAATTGTGTATTGTTACTATTATGCAAAAAGCCCAAAATTTCCAGACAAGATATACAAAACGATTGAGAGAAATTAAAGAAAAATACTCCCGCAAGAAAAACTGCTAGAAGCTTCAAATGAAAATTTGTGTTCATTAAAACAGAGAATTGTGAAAAACAGTATATAGAACAAAAAACCTTGATATGTTTGGAAAAAGAAGCATCTAAAGAAGTGTGAAAATATAAACAAAATCAAGAGATATTTGAAAAGTATAAAAAAAGAAATATGGACATGAGAAAAAAGAAATTTGATATGGTGCAATATTTATGCAAAGGAGAAAGCCAAATTAATCTCTGTAAAGAAGGCAGCCCCAAAGACATATGAAGAGAAAAACAGGCAAAGGCATCCGTATATGGAAAATTTCACAATAAAAAAATATCACAAAGATGGAATGTAGAAAAGAAGATCGGTAAAGTAGAAGTTAAAAAAAATAGAAGTTGAAGTTATGGAATGCCTGTGAAGTGAAGGATTTGATGTAGGTGGTCTAACGCAGATTACATCACAGCAGGATGGAGCGTGTCCCCAAAGCAAGGAGAAACAGGAAGACCAGGAAACATCTGAAGAAATATGGACATGGGGGAAAAAAAGAGATTTAGTATGGTGCAATATTTATGCAAAGGAGAAAGCAAAATCAACCAATACAAAAAGATCATCCCCAAAGATATTTGAAGAGAAACACAGGTGAAAAAAAAAAAAGAAAAAAAAAACATGGGCATGGAAAACTTTAAAATATAAAAAATAAGGCGACAGAGGAAAAGTAGAAAAGGAGATTAGTAATGGAGAAGTCAAAGAAATAGAAACTGAGATTATGGAGTACCTGCAAAGTGAAGGATTTAGTGTAGAAAATCTAATTCAGAAAGCACCACAACAGGATAGAGCAATGGATATCCAAATTAAGGGGAAACCAGTGGAATGGGAAGCAATTGATCAGGTGCCATATGAAGACATTTTGGAGCCTTCCACAAGAAACCAGTATAAACATTCAACTTGAAAATCGACAGCAAGGGAAGGAACAGGAAACTCTGATGCAGTCAATGTTGAGGAGTGATAGGCCAATGAATTCCCATATTATAGAGCAACAGATGACACAGGATGAAGCTGATGAGAATGTGTCACAGGAAGACTGTACAGACACTTCTATAGAATGCCCGCAGAAATTGCAAAACAAGGTATGTGCCCCGGGTTTGGAAGAAAATGAGCCAAGAGAAGAATTGCTTGATTTAGGAGACATGGAGAGAGACATATCAAGATCAATGAAAGAAATAGGCTGCAGAAGATTAATAAAACCCAAAAAGTCACAAGTCTGATAAAACAAATGAACAATAATTAGGACTGTTCAGAGATCCATGTGATACAACAAGTAAACAGGATATATTACTGTGCAGGTAAATTAATAACTGATAAAGTTCTACCACAAGCGCAGAAGGTAGTGAGAGAAAGGAAGAGGAGAAATCAAATACCATCATGGAAATATCGAATAGAGAAAATTATAAAGCAATTAAGACAAGAAGTGTCACTGTTAGAAGACAATAGAAGAGGGAATAGATCAAGAAAATACTAAAAGATAGATGTCATAAAAGCAATGTTCAATATTACAACAGATCAGGATCTATCATGCACTATCGCAAATAAACTAACCTTTTCAGCACAGGAGGAAAAACTTAGAAAACACGAAGATAAATATAAGGGGAAAGTGCAAAATGAGCAATTTATTGATGACCCAAAAAGGTTTTATACAGAACTGGGAAATAACATAAAAGGAATTGAAAGACCGCCAAAAAAAAGCACTAGATACATTTTGGACAAGTACCTATGAAGATCCTGTGGAACATAAAGATGCTAAATGGATAGCAGAAGTAAAAGAAAGAATAAGAAGTTTAAAGGTACAGGATATGAAATGGGATGAAGTAACAGCTAAAGAAGATTGAAACAAAGTTAAGGAAAGCCTTTAATTGGAAAACCCCAGGCCCAAATGCAGTACTTAACTTCTGGTTAATAAGAGCATTAACATCTTTGCATAAAGATTTAGCCATGAGTAAGAACTATTTATATGCACACCTAGAACAGACACCATCCTAGCTAACAGGAAAAGCAATGCTCCTACTTAAAAGTGAACCTACAAGCTACCCTAAAAATTATAAACAAATAACTTGACTTCAGACAACGTATAAACTATACATGAGAATTGATGCTGACAGAGTTTATAGTCTTTTAGAAGAAAACAATTATGGCAGTAGAACAAAAGAGCAGTAAAAGAAAGCCATATGGAACAAAGGATAATTTGTTGTTAAAGTTGTAGTGCAGAACTGTAAAAAGGGGAAGAATTTAAGTATGACATGGCTTGACTACAAAAAAGCATTTGATAGGATCTCTCATTCATGGATAAAAGAGTGCTTAAAAATGTATAAGATACACCCTACACTGATCGACTACATTACAGTGACCATGAAACAGTGGCAGACCACTTTGCAATTAAGCCAAGATAAGGGACAAATTGTTATCCCAGGGATAAAAATTCAAAGGGGGATATTCCAGGGTGACTGTCACCATTACTATTCTGCCTTGCCCTTAATCCATTAAGCTGTTTACTCAACAGCTTAGACCCCGGCTATAATCTGGCTCCTGGAAAACAACAAAGTGTTACAACTTCTCGCCTTCTCTGTCAATGATTTAAAACTGTACTGCTCATCAGATGAGGAACTGAAAGCACAACTGCAAGTTGTCAAAACTTTTTCAGTTGATATAAGAATGTAATTTAGTCTTGATAAATGTGCAAAAGCAACCTTTAAAGCAGGAAAACATCAGTGTGGGATAAGAACGATATAAAAGAACTTGAGCAAGGAGTGTATAAATATTTGGGAATTGACGAAGGATCAACAATAAAACATGAACAAATGCAAAAAAAAAATTAGTAAGGAATACTTCAGAGGACTTAAATTAAGCCTGAAAACAGCACTGACATCTAGGAACAAAATCCAAGCTATAAATCAATTTGCTCTTCCTGTCCTAACTTACAGTGACTGACTGGCCCCAAAACATGTTTGATAAATTAGACAGGAAAACAAGGATGCTTCATGCTCACCAAATGATTTATAAAAATCAGTGCATACCAAGATTATATATTCCCCGTTCCAAAGGAAGGACAGGCCTCCTTGAAATTGATTATATGTATAGATCTGAAATTGTGGGACTCCACACATCTGCTGACCTCACAAGATCCAAACGTAGTGAAAGTTTTGAAACATTAGAAGAAAAAAATCTAAGATTACTTCTCTGCTTAATCTAGCAGAAGCTTATTGGCATCAAGCAGGAATGGAAATCAAACCAGCAGTAGATAAAAATCAGGCAACAACTGAATGTGCCAAAAAACAAAAGAAAGAATATAAGGTGAAAGATCAGATGAGAAGGCAAGAAATGTGGAAAAAACAAATATAGTTGAAAGTATAGAAAACTTCTGGAAAAACCTCATGTTGATCAGGAGCAAACACAGGAATGGTTAAGGAAAGGCAAATTCAAACCAAAAGATGAAAGGTTAATATTGGTGGCCCAAGATAGTGGGCTGCGTACACGTTGATTTATAAAGTCCACTGAAGATGTGGGAGAAAGATAAATGTAGGTTTTGTAAAACCAAATTGGAAACAGTTGCACTCCTCACCGCTGGTTGCGACATACTGATGGCAGGAGGACTGTATACTGAAAGGCATAACGTGGCGAGACTGTTGCACTGGGGATTTTGCAAATATTATGGCATTGACGTGGTTGAAAAACACAGGAAACATGAGCTACAAAGCATCATAGAAAATGAAGTCTACATCACATGGGATCATCCATTCCCAACAGTTCAAAAGATAGACGCTAGAAAACCGGATAGTCCAAGAAAAGAAGACAAGAGTAGCATTGATAATTAAAATTGCCACATCCATTGACTACTGTGTCTTGTGTAGAGAGAGATAAAGTCATAAAATATCAGGATCTGCAGGCAGAAATGAGAGCAATGTGGAAGAAAGATACCCAGACAGTTCCAATAGTAGCAGGAGCAACAGGTCGTATAAAAAAGAATTTACAATTATATTTGGCTAGGTTACCAATACACGCAACTCCGTATGAACTGCAGGAGGAGTCATTACTGGGCACATTGTGAGTGCTGCGAGGAGCACTACTGGCTAACATCAAAGATTGAAATAATACTAATTTCACAAACTTTAATCGTACTTTGACTTAGGAATGGGGTTCATTCCAGTCATGATATTAGAAACCCAAAGGACTTGGAGAAAGTCATCATCATCTTCTTTCAGCTGTTCCAGTTAGGGGTCGCCACAGCAGATCATCCGTTTCCATTTCTTCCTGTCCTCTGCATCTTGCTCTGTCACACCAACCACCTGCATGTCCTCTCGCCACATCCATAAACCTTATCTCAGGCCTTCCTCTTTTCCTGTTACCTTGTAGCTTTATCCTTAGCATCTTTTTCCCAATATACTCAGCATCCCTCCTCAGCACATGTCCAAACCAATGTAATCTTGCCTTTCTGGCTTTGTCTCCAAACCTTTTAACCAGGGCTGACCCTCTAATATATTTATTCCTAATCCTGTCCAGCCTCGTCACACCCAGTGCAAATCTTAACATCTTTAACTCTGCCACATCCAGCTCTAACTCCTGCCTTTTTGTCAATACCACTGTCTCCAACCCATATAACATAGATGGTCTCACTACCCTCTTGCAGACTTTCCCTTTCGCTCTTACTGGTACTCATCTGTCACAAATCACTCCTGACACTCTTCTCCACCCACTCCATCCTGCCTGTACGCTCTTCTTCACCTCTCTTCCACACTCACCATTACTCTGAACTAGTGATCCCAAGTATTTAAACTCATCCAACTTCACCACCTCTACTCCTTGCATCCTCATCATTCCTCTATCCTCCCTCTCATTCACACACATATATTCTGTCAGCCCCGTTGACCTTCATTCCTCTTCTCTCTAGAGCATATCTCCATCTCTCCAGGGTCTCCTCCACCTGTTCCCTACTCTCACTACAGATCACAATGTCATCTGCAAACATCATAGTCCACGGGGGCTCCTGTCTGATCTCGTCTGTCAACCTGTCCATCACCATTTCAAATAAGAAAGGGCTCAGAGCTGATCCTTGATGTAATCCCACCTCCACCTTAAACGCATCTGTCACTCCCACCATAGACCTCACCGCTCTCACACTACCCTTGTACATATCCTGTACCACTCTTACATACTTATCTGACACTCCCGACTTTCTCATACAATACCACAACTCCTCTCTAGGCACCCTGTCATATGCTTTTTCTAAGTCTACAAAAACAATGCAACTCCTTCTGACCTTCTCTGTACTTCTCCATCAACACTCAGAGCAAACATCACATCTGTAGTGCTCTTTTCCGGCATGAAACCCTACTGTTGATCACTAATAATCGCGTCCCTTCTTAACCTAGCTTGCACTACTCTTTCCCATAACTTCATGCTGTGACTGATCCATTTAATCAGTATGTAGTTACTACAGCTCTGCACATCACCCTTATTCTTAAAAATAGGTACCAAAACACTTTCTCCATTCCTCAAACATCCTCTCACTTTCCAAGATTTCATTAAACAATCTGGTTAGAAACTCCACTGCCATTTCACCTAAACACCTCCATGCTTCCACAGGTATGTCATCTGGACCAACAGCCTTTCCATTCTTCATCCTCTTCATAGCTATACTTCCTCCTTGCTAATCCATTGCACTTCATGATTTACTATCCTCACATCATCCAACCTTCTCTCCCTCTCATTCTCTTCATTCATCAAACCCCTCAAAGTACTCTTTCCATCTGCTTAACACACTCTCCTCGCTTGCGAGTATATTGAGAACGTTTTTTTTTTTTTTTTTTTTTTTTTTTAAGATCTTTTACTGAGGCCTGAGATTACAGACATCTTGAGAGAGTCAACAAAATAAGACTAACTCATTCACTCCAACAGAGCTCAAGAAGTCTGCACTGTAACTTCCAATGGGCGGAGCCTAAGCCTTTTGACAGAATCAAATTATGTCCTCACATTTCAAACAAGTGTTCAAATCTCTGGAACCATAGGGGGTTATAAAAGTATAAATGAAACTCTTCAGGACAAACTATTTTTTTAGTGGTAGTATTCTTTAGGTTCAAGGTCTTAAACTGAAATTTGTAAGTCACTGTAAACACAGTAACTATTGTGTTTGTAATATTTTGTAAACAACTTGCAATATTTCAGCAACCACTCAAGTTACACACATACTGTCAGAGCAGAATTTTATTCATTGAGCTGAGAGCTTTTATACAAGGCTAAGGAGTTCTGTCTGTGTTACTTGGTTGTTGAGATATTTAGAAAAATATTAAAATTGTACCTATATAAATTAATATAAAAAAAAGTTAAATCTATTTATCTGCACTAGACAGAGGTTAGATATTAATGTAGTTGAGTTTGCCATTGCTTAAGATGAAGTCTTGTAAAACCTTGTACATAACAGTTTTGGAGTTATTGATGCAAATATGAACACGCAATATTTGACGCCTAGAGGCATCAGTACGAATTAACTGCAGATGCACCTGGAGGAGTTACTCGGATGTAATGAGCTAAATATGGAAAAAAAAAGTGAATAACCTGCAAACTGTGGTCGACTATAACTGGAGCCAGACTCTTTGTAAATACCCTTTGAGCTATGAGCATCCCAAAGGGCAAAATAAAGAACTGAAAATATGCATCAGACACAGAAAATCTTAAGTCTTACAATTTTGAGAATTGGAATGAAACAGCAGCCATCTTTCAGGTTAAAAATACCAAGAAACTCAGAGGTGGCATTACAAGGTAACACAGACTAAAGGGCAAGCATTCTGAACTTTGATGTGAAAGTTCAACAAAGAAAGAAACAGAACTTGTCACCAAGAACCTGCTTCTTTAGCACTACAAATATACTTGAATAAAATCCTTTGTCTGTTCTGCAGAGACTAGTCCTTTGACCCTTAGAGAGAGCATATGATCCAGGACCGGAGGAAACATGCAAGACTGATTTGGCAGATGAGGGACTGCCACTGCCAATTCATAGGTTCATAAAAGATTACTAGGCTAACACAGCTCAAGAACCCTTACAAGCCCATCCATTTTTTACCAGATTTTACTTTGTTTTCTATCCCTAGGGGCAACATTACAAGGGCCAGCAAGCAGGGTTTTGACCATTTTACAAATTGCCTCTGTCTATTAGGGACATGAGAATTACTCTAAAGGGATGTCTTCGGTTATCTAAAGCCAATTAGGTGAATGACCTAGAGTTAGGGAAAGCTCTACTAAAATCTTTCCTATTATTAGTTATCAGAGGGACTAGGGTTAACATTCCCGATACATTACGCCAGATGATTTTGCCAAGGAAACACCAGCATCTGGTTTAGGATTAAAAAAATGTATTTGCGAGTCTGGGGAACTTTATACTATGCATCAGAGTTTTGAGGGACAAGAGGCTTACTTGCCAGGCATCCTGCAGGCTATCGAAAATAAACTTTCAAAAACTAGTAAAACTGGATGGACAGCTGCAGTTAGAGGAAAATCTAACAGTAAAGTCTTAATACTTTTGTTGAGAAGTTTTAATTTCATTTCGCTTCTACAGGAACAGTTTTTCTACTGAAACTATTGTTACAAAGAAGGGAGGTATGTACTCACCATAACGTTCCATCTGTGTTGTCTATTTTCATTCTTCCTCAACATATGGGATCTAATCCTCAGATCAGACTGATGCACTTTACAACTTGTGGATACTGCAAACTCTAGAGCTCCATTACTCATAATGCTCTAGTCCCCTCCATACCTCAGATCTTGTTTGCTGCCCTTCATTGCGAAATAATGCAAGAAATTTCGGTTGTATGAGAAACCACTATCCAGAGCTCAAAAACAGGAACTTTGGTTCGCATATCTTCTCATTCTTCCATAAGTCTAACAAAAGGTAGGTGGTTGGAGGGAGCAGAGCTGAGGAAGAATGAAAATGTTCAACACAGATGGAACATTATGGTATGTACTTAACTTCTTTATTTGATGTTGTCAATTTTCATTTGTTCAACATGTGGCAACAAAGTCCGCAGCTCCCTGAATCCTGGGTGGACTCTGGGGATATTCCTGAGTACTGTTGACCCAAAGGCAGCTCTTATCCCACAGACCAGATCAACTTTGTAATGAGTAATAGAAGTATGACCATTAGCCCAAATGGCTGCAGCACAAATTTTGTCCATGGACAATCTGGACAGAAATACTTAAGAGGTTGCTATGAACCTGGTTGAATGAGCCCTCAAGGTTTTTGTCAAAGATAAACCCAATTTGTTGTAGACAAAGGAAATGCAATCAGTAAGCCCCTTAGCTACAGTTACTTTGGTAACTGGCTTTCCCAATCTTGATTTTGAAAAGAAAGGAAACAATTGATCTGATTTTCTGAATTTTTCAGTTCTATGCAGATAGAAACTTAATTGTCTGAATGGCCAAGAAGTGTAAAATGTATTCCCCTTTGATTGAGAAATTTTGAAAGAAAACACAATGACATATTGATTAATGCTGGATGCTGACACCACCTTAGGAAGAAAGGATGGACTGGTTCATAAGGACACCCTATCTTTATGACAAATTAAATAAGGTTTAAAAGATTTGAAGTTCTGAAACTCTTCTAGCCAACGTTACAGGTACCAAAAAAGTAGTTTTCCAAGTCAGAAACTTGAATTCACACCTTGCAGATGGTTCAAATAGTGATCAAGTCAGGGCTTGTAACACTAAATTCAAATCCCACAGTGGAGTAGAATCTTTAAATGGGAGCCTCAATAAAAAGATTCCTTTTACAAATGCCTTACAAAGTCAAGAGAAAGCCAAGGAAGAATTGCCATTTCCTATATGAAAATTTGAAATGGTAGCTAACTGTACTTTAACCATTGAGGAACTACCCCCTTCATTAAAAATAGCAGCCAAAAACTCAAGAACATCGGGTACTGGTGCTGAAAGGGGTCAATGTCTTTCTATTGTGCACAAAAAACAGATCTTTTCCATTTACTTTTGTAAATCTTCCTAGTAGAAGCTTTGAGGGAAGACAAAAAAAATGTGGCTGACAGAGGAGAGCATGGGGTGTCTAGCTATCAATGGACTTGGAGAAACCATGCAGCCTTTAGACCCAAAATGTCCCAGTGAATCATGTCTGTCGGGTGAGACAGAAGGTCTGGAATTGGATCCAGGATCCAAGGAGGATGAACTAGATGAGGCCAAGGGAATGGCAACCAAACCTGACTAGGGCAATGAGGATGACTGTGCTCTTCAATCAAGATGCTTTCTGAAGAAATTTGGGGATTATAGGTGGTAAGCTCTGGGGGGGGGGGGGTCAATCGTGAATGATGGTTTCTCAGTGACTCCCTCAGTAGAGAGATCAGGGCAAAGAGCTTGCTGCACTTGTTGAGGGGAGATGCAAACAGGGTGCAGCACAGTTGGCCCCACTGGCAGAACATCTTCTCTGCAATATTCTTTGAGTGACCACTCATAAGGCAATAAGATGGATCTGTTCAATTTGTCAGCGATCATGTTGGATTTCTCTGGAATGTGCATTGCTATCAAACAGACTGGATGAGATTGCCCAATGCCACACTCAACCACACTCACAGAGCTTCTCAACACAAGAGGGAATACCTGGTTCTTCCTTGTTTGATGCATCAAGACTAGTGACATATTGTCTGTCTGAATCACAATATTCTCTGATAGGTGTGCGTCTTGGAAGGGCATTGATATGCATGTTGGCCTCTTCTGGGGACCAAGTACCTTAGACCATCTTTCCCAAGAATTCTCCCCCCACCCAAACTGGGATGCGTCCGTGGTCACTATGGCCTTGGGCTAAGAAATATGAAAGGGGGGCTTTGTATAATCTGTTCTGAGCAAATCTACCACCTTACCTTTTGCATGCCCGAGTTATTTTGATCTGGGTGGGCAAAGGCTGATACAAGATGGACCACTGAGTTACCAGGGTCCACCAAAAAATTCTCATATGATATTCTTGCCACTGGAACCAGCACTATAGAAATAGACATTGACCCAAAAGCCTGTAGAATCAGTGAGGAATTTTGAATTATCTTTTTGACTTGAAAATCGAATAGTATGTACTGGCAGGGGAAGAAAGGAAGGTGGTTCTCTGATGCAGTACAGAACAAAGCTCTTATGAATTCTAGCACTTGAGTTTGTTCTAGCTAAGATTTGTTGAGATCGATGGCAATGTCTAGGTGAGAGCACAACTAGAGTACATAATCTCTTGCTTTGATCAACAGATGCCTGGTTGAGCAGTTATGAGCCAGTTGTCCGGGTAAGGAAACACTCAGAATCCGTGAAGTCTAAAGAGACCCAATGGTACTACTGCCATTCATTTAGTGAACACCCTGGGGGCTGTGGTAAGGCCAAAGGGCAGAGGTCTGAATGGGTAATGACTGGCTACCAGACAGAAGCATAGATATCTTCTGGATTGCCTGTTCATTTTTATGTGGTAGTAGGTATCCTGAAGATCTACTGTGCACATTCAGTCGTCCTGATGCAGAAATGGCAAAATGGACTGAACCATGTCCATCCAGAACTTTGTGTACTGAACCAATTTGTTCAGAATGCTAAGATCCAAAACTGGTCTCCAGTCCTCTCTTTTCTTTGGCACTAAAGAATCTTGAGTAGGTTCTGAACTCCCTGGTCTGGGGGGACCTCTTGGATGACTCTTTCCTATCAGCTTTTTTATTTCTTGTGCTTCTTTCCTCTGAGGGGGTGCAACATCGGGAATTTTGTTTAATCTTAATTGGGGGGGGGCTATTATATAACCTCTGGAAATAACCCTCTGCACCCTGGTATCTTTTGTGATGTCTAGCCAGGCTCTCTGATGCAGAGATAAAGCAACTCCCCACTGCCTCCAGAGGTGGGCAATTGAGCCACCTTTCAGAAGCGCTGGTAAGATCTGTTGAAGAAATCCCTAGAGCCTTGATTCAGTAGGCCTCCTCTGCCACGTGGGTGGCATCTTCCCTTTGAATCCCCCCTCCCCCACCCCTGGAGAAACTTGTCTAAACGTCTATCATAGAAAGGACCCTGGGATTTTTTGAACCACTTTTTCAGACCATGTCATTGATTCCTAGAGAAGGTTCTTTGAAGGGTCAAAAAATGTACGTCCACTGCAGTCTCTTACCATCTTCTTCACACCTGGATAATGTGTTCACTTTGCGGACAAACAAAACTTCCATCAAAAGGAACACTAACGAAGGAAGACTTGAAGGGCTCCACAAAAATCACACAAGCACATCCAAGCATGTCTCCCAATGGAAATGCCTAAACCTGCTGCCCTTGAGGTACATTCTGCTGCATGTGAAATGAGACTCATGGATGAATTTGAGATGGACTGTAGGGTAGCCAACTATGAAGCAACAGAAGTCTGTGCCTCAGCAGTCATTGTTCCTGAGAGGGATTTGGAGAATTCTTTAAATCCCTCTGAAGTCTGGTGAAATGCGCCAAATAAATCAGCAACCTAAGTACAAAAGCCATTGAAGCATACACATGCTTTCCAAATTTGTCCAATGCCCTAGACTCTGTAAAGGGGGGGTGAACAGATTAACTCTGCTCCATGAGTTCTTTCTTTGTGGCCACCACTACGACCATGGCATCTACTTGTGGTATTCTGCTCCAGAACTCTCTTCCCTTCAGTGGTGCCAGGATCCTATAAGGTCTCGTACGGATTGGCTCAAAAGAAAAAGGTTCCTTCCACATCCACCAAGAAAATCAATAAGCTCTTCAGCTGGCAGTCACCCATGAAGTAGATGGGCCAAACCAAAATGACTTCAGGAATAATGATTTTTCATGGGAAGAGTTATTGGTAGACCAACTACTGCTATGCTCAAGGATCTCCAAAATGTCTCCAGAGCAGACAGTCAAGTGGAGATCTTGGGGACCCCCCTCCCCAATCATTGAAATCCATATCTCCAGTGACCAACTCCTGAGGGGAGTCTAAGTGCCTCCTCTTGCACCTTCTCTTCCTACGGACTTCTTCAGTGAGTACTCCAGAGGAAGTAACAGAAGATATAAAGTATACCCTGCTGGATAGCCTGGAGAATTTGGGTTGGCTGTCCCTGTGGAGTAGAGTGCTGAGACTCAAGGCACAAATTCATATGGGATCCAGAAGAAAAATCCGAGGGGGGGGGGTCATCTGTACTCTAGAACAGGACTCTCTACCACCTCAAAAGGAGAATGCCCCAAGGAGAAGGATGCTGATGAAGCCAAGAAGACATGCTTTGAGACTGTCTGCTCCCTCCGACCAGAAAGGCACTCCACCAGACGCAGAAGTCAGAGTCGAGCTATCCAATGCCAAGGCTTCAAGGTGCAGAGACTGCTCCGACAGCTTCAGAGTCAACACCTCGAATTTAACAATGACGTTTCAGCTCCAAGAGAGTCATCTGGCTCAGACATGCCTGGACTTTTCCACTCAGAGAAGGTAATGGAGCCCAAGATAATCTTCAGATCCAAGGGCTCTGAAGCCAAAGGATGGATTGGAGAAGGAGCCAAGATGAGTGGAATAATAATGGTGAAGTTCTCTGGACCTGAAGGGGTAGGAGGGCATGAGAACTCCCACCTGAATCTGTGCAGGCAAACTTCACTCTATCCAGATCTGCCGCCGTAAAACTTCTGAAAGAATGGAAAGAAGAGGCCACTGAAGGGGACCTAGAGTGACAGCGTCTCTTTTAAAAGGGGTATGGTAGCATAGAGTGGACATGGTCCAGACAAGATGCATACCAGGTCCAGGGGAGCTGTTTCAGCTCCAAATGAACCAGTTTTGATGAGGCAGACCTTGTATTAAAACAGTTGGATCTGACTATTTTGTCTTCGGATTTGACCATTTTGAGTTTTTCCATGCTGACTCCGTGGTTGAATAGGAAGGAAGAATGGAGGAACCAGAAGGTTCCGGTTGGTGCTTTCTGGATTCGGTCTGCTTTGGAGGGGTTTTTTTTTTCTCTCCAATAGAAAGTCAAAAAAATGACCAACAATGGTAATAACAAGAGTTACCGCAAAGGTAAAAAAAAGAACGAATGTGAAAAATACCAACAATGGTAACCAAGTTATGCTGAAAGATAAGGGAGGTAAAAATTCGTTAAAATAGAAAGAAATTTAAAGATAGTCAAAAGAGAAGAAAAAAAGAAGTTATGTACGTACCATAATGTTCCATGAGAGTTGTTTATCTCGCCTTTATTCTCACCGATGGGTTCGGGGCCGATCCTCTGCTCCAACACAGCCATTAGCAAAGCTTAAGGTTTGTCAGTAGCTCGAGACTAAGCCCCTTATCCCATGATGCACTGCTGGAATTACCTCAGATCTTGTTTGCTGCGTGTATATATAACCCTTTAAGAGGTGCACTCACCAAGAAGGAAGAAGTATTGAACAACCAGGATGATATTAGCCTCTAGGTCAACTGTCAGCCAGGAGGGGGATGGAGGGACATGAGAATAAAGGTGAGATAAACAACTAGCATGGAACGTTATGGTGAGTACAAAACTTCTTTATGTGAAGTTGTTAAATCTCTGTGTTTATTCTCACGGATTGGTAGCGTCCCTAGCACCCGCAATCCTGGGTGGCTCACGGGAGTACATTTTTCAGGACCGTAGAACCAAAGGAAAACTTGTCCCTGGAAGCCTTATCCACTTTGTAATGAGTGATAAAAGTATGAGGCTTAGACCAAGTGGCTGCAGCACAAATGTTATCAAGGGGCAATTTGGCTTGAAAAGCAGAAGACGTAGAAACGGCTCTGATTGAATTCGCCTTTACTTTGTGTGGCAAAGGTATGTTAGTAGTTGCATGAACAAATGAGATACAATCAGATAACCATTTTGAAAGGGTTGTTTTAGCCACTGGTCTACCTTTTCTGGCCTCCAAAAAGGATACAAAAAGTTGATCTGCTTTCCTAATATCCTTAGCTCTATAAAGATAAAATCTGAGCTGTCAGATCACGTCAAGTTTGTGCAGCATGTATTCTAATTTGTTGGAATGTTTGGAGAAAAAAGACTGGCAACTCAATGACCTGACTGATATTAGAGACAGAACAGACTTTAGGTAAAAAGGAGGGGTTTGTTCTGAGAGATACTCCATCAGAATGGAAAATCATACAAGGATAGATAATGCTTGAGGTTCTGACACACTGCGGGCAGAAGTAATGGCCACAAGAAAAATAGTTTTCCAGGACAAAAATTTGAGACCACAAGATGATGCTGGTTCGAAGGGGGGGGGGGGGGATTATTTGAGATAGCATAAAATTCAAATTCCAAGGAGAATAAGGGTTTTTGATAGGAGGCCTCATGTGAAAAACACCTTTGAGAAAAACCTTAGATAACTTATGGGCCATAATATTTAACCCATCCAATCCAAGGTGGAAATTAGATATGGCAGCTAACTGAAACCGAACTGTGGCAGCTGCTGCTCCTTTCTTAAAAATCATTGTCAAAAACTCTAAAATGGACGACAAAGGAGCTCGAAAAGGGTCAATTTTTTGTATGCTGGCCCAAATAGAGAACCTTTTCAGATTACTGCAATATAGTTTTCTGGTGGATGGCTTATGAGAAAACAGAATTTGTCTTCTGTCATCTGAGAGTGAATGAAGCGTGGCTATTTGGGGAAGTGGATTAGCCAAGCAGTCAGCTTTAGAGACTGCAGTGAAGGATGGAGGTCCCCTGATGGGTGTCAGGAGGTCTGGAACTGCGTCCAGGATCCATGGATCCTCCAGCAGGTGATGGTGGAGAAAAGGGAACCAAATCTTTCGAGGCCAATGGGGGGCTAATAAGGATAACAGTCCTTCCCAGCGACTTTGCCTTCTGTAAAAACCTGGGTATCAATGGAATTGGAGGGAATGCATATAGGAGACCAATCATGTACGAGTGCGTCTCTCGGGGGATGTCCCGGAGGTGGTACTAGGGCAAAGTAGCTTCTGCATTTGGTATTGATGCGACTGGCAAAGAGACCAAAAAGTAGTGGAACTGCACTACAAATCACCAGTAAAATCCAAGAAAAAGTGCTAAAACCAGAGCGGAAACTCAGTCAAGGAAAATCCAAATGGTTTTAATGAATCCACACAATACGAATGTTCAAACAGTAAAAACATGAATGCCTTCACTACATACATATGCATTTTCGTCTCATTACACAAGACTTCAGATGACCAGTGTATACTTCCATTATTAGTATTTATATTAGATTTAATTAACTGAAACCAATGAGATTAAGCTACCTATATTCAAAAGAACCAATGATTTTGTACTTAAAAACCAATTAAAAATTCAGTCCATGATTTATCTTGTATATTTTTCATGAAACCATTAAAACTTTCAAACAAACATTCTTTAAATATTAAAAATGTTAATATGTAAAACTCAATATTAATTTCTATTTAAAATCTTCACTAAAAAATGTTAAAAAATATAATGAAAACTGTCACTTGCTTCTTCTTATGTTGTGAATATACATGTATGTAAAATCTAGAAAGACATTGCCATCTGGTGGCTATTCCTTTTATTACATTCCAATACATTCAAAGTTTAGCAGACCTTAATTTTAATAGTGGCAATATTGAAACAGTCATTTAACCCAGGGGAATGTCCTGCTTCTAGGGTCACTTGCCACCATAGTTCCCTAAATTCAATCTTCTCTTTCCATGGGCCTCCCCTAACATAATTTCTAACTTGTTCCAATACCAAAAAAGAAAATTTCGGTTTTATACATAACTTTGAATGTTTGAACAGGGCATTAGTTTCCTTGCCCACTGCTATATCGTAAATATGTTCGTATATCCTTCTTTTTAACATTCTTTCAGTCTTCCCTACGTAAAAGGAATTACAAACTAAACAGATGGCTAAATAAAATATTCCTTTTGATTCACAATTATAATAATCAGAACTAGTGATCCATTTTTTTCTACTTTCTAAAGAATACCTATCTGTGTTCATAATATATGTACATTGTGCACAGTGCCCACATTTATATGTACCTAATCTATTCTTATTAATATTAAACTTATTGTTTTTGTTTTCTAAAATATTTCTAATATACTGTGAATTTTTATATACCACTTTATATGGAATTTTGGATATGTTGTCCAAATCTGTAAGGGAAACAAATCTATCCCATTCTCTTAAAAATATTTTTTTTATGTTATTATTCAAAACATTGTATTCCAAAATCATTGCTGGTTGAAAATTGTCTCTAGTGTTCTCTATGCTCATTTCCTCCATTACTTTGCTCACTATATTTTTGAATAGGTTTAAATCTGTTTCTTCCTTTTTCAACCTCCTCTCTAATGAACTCCAGGGGATAACCTCTTTCTATGAACATTTTTTCCAGTAGGTCACACTCTAGTAAAAAATCAATGTTCGAGCTGGTCATGCAGCACCCCTTTACAAACTGTCCCTTAACTATATTTTTCTTGCAGTGTAGGGGGTGTGCGCTTTTATAATGCAGGAACGAGTTACAAAAGGTAGTTTTTCTGTAAATCTTTATTTCAAATTTTTTATCTACCTTGTATATCTCTAAATTTAAATACTGCAAATTTATGTTTGAAATTTTATATGTAAACTTTAAAAAATTAGTAGTATTGTTCATATAAATCATGAACTCTTCAAACTTTTCTTTTCCTGCTGTCCAAAAAATGACTATCGTCCAAGAATCTACAATAAAGACTCCAGCAGGAATTAAATTCTGTATTGAAAACGTATTTTTCTTCCCATTTAGCCAAAACCAGGTTGGCATACGTCGGACAACAAGCTGTTCCCATAACAACCCCTTGAATCTGCTGGAAAAATTCTCCATTAAAATATAAAAAAAATATTTTTCAAAACCATGTCCATTAACCAGACATTTGTTAATTTTTCGTTTTGTGTTAATCCCTGGTCTTTACAGACTATTTCCGCAAAGATTTCCATTCCATTATTATACGGTATAGAGGAAAATAAGTCTATAATGTCAATAGTTATAAACAGATTTTCATGATATATAAATCATTAGAAATTTCTCTCAAAAGGTCCCATGAATCTTTTAATATAGATTTTCTTCCAACCCATAGACGTTTTAGTTTTGTATCCACATATTTAGCCAAAGGGTGAGTTTTGGACCCTTCAGCAGATACAATTGGTCTTAATGGAGGATCACGCTCATTGTTATGGATCTTAGGGATTCCAAATATTGTAGGGACCCTGGGTTTTTCCACTTTTAAATACATATATGTTTTATAATCTATGAGGCCTTCTTGTAACATATCATTTAGCCCTATATCTATTTTATTACAGGCAATATTAACCTCGTTTTTGAAACACTAGAATATCTTTAGTCATCCCATAGTATCATATTCATCTTGCTCTCATACTGTATACTATCCATAATAACCACCCTCCCCCTTTATCTGGTTTCATCACTCTAATATTGGTATTTCCCCTCAATTCATCCAATATTTCTCTTTCCTTGTTACTTAAATTAACCTTATATTTAATTTATGTCTGTTCTTTCCTCACCTCCTTTTCCATGATTTTTTCCAGATTTTTTAACTGTGGGTGTAAAGGGGGGTTTATAGGTGGTTTTCCATTTTAAATCTTGATTTTAAACATTTTATCCATAGGGAATATGACACTCAGGTTAACTTTCCTTAGAAACAATTTAATATCAAGCAATGTTTTGGTTACATCCCCTTTTCTATATGGGATAAATGTTAAACCTTTAGAAAGTAGTTCTCTCTCTAGTTTTGTATTACTAAAATTGTATATAAAAAATCATTGTATGTATTTTTAATTCCATCAACTATAATCTCATTGCTATCCCTTATGAGCAATTTTTTATATTTTAATGGAGAATTTTTCCAGCAGATTCAAGGGGTTGCTATGGGAGCAGCTTGTGCTCAGACGTATGCCAACCTGGTCTTGGCTAATCGGGAAGAAAAATACATTTTCAATACTGAATTTAATTCCTGCTGGAGTCTTTATCGTAGATTCTTGGACTATATAGTCATTTTTTGGACAGCAGTAAAAGAAAAGTTTGAAGAGTTCATGATATATATATGAACAATACTACTAATTTTTTAAAGTTTGCATATAAAATTTCAAACATAAATTTGCAGTATTTACATTTAGAGATATACAAGATAAAAAAAAAAAACTGAAACAAAGATTTACAAAAAAACGACCTTTTGTATTCCTTCCTGCATTATAAAAGCGCACACCCCCTACAATGCAAGAAAAATATAGTTAAGGGGCAGTTTGTAAGGGGGTGCCGCATGACCAGCTCGGACATTGATTTTTTTTTTTACTACAGTGTGACCTACTGGAAAAATGTTCGTAGAAAGAGGTTATCCCCTGGAGTTTATTAGAGATATTAGAGAGGAGGTTGAAAAAGGAAAAAAACAACAGATTTAAACCTATTCAAAAATATAGTGAGCAAAGTAATGGAGGAAATGAACATAAAGAGAACACTAGAGACAATTGAACACTAGAGGCAATTATCAACAAGCAATGATTTTGGAATACAATGCTTTGAATAACAACATCAAAAAAATATTTTTAAGAGAATGGGATAGATTTATTTCCCTTACAGATTTGGACAACATATCCAAAATTCCATATAAAGTGGTATATAAAAAATCAGAGTGTATTAGAAATATTTTAGAAAACAAAAATAATAAGTTTAATATTAATAAGAATAGATTAGGTACACATAAACGTGGGCACTGTGCATAATGTACATATATTATGAACAGAGATAGGTATTCTTTAGAAAGTAGAAAAAAAATGGATCACTAGTTCTGATTATTATAATTGTGAATCAAAAGGAATAGTTTATTTAGCCATCTGTTTAGTTTGAAATTCCTTTTATATAGGGAAGACTGAAAGAATGTTAAAAAGAAGGATATACAAACATATTTACGATATAGCAGTGGGCAAGGAAACTAATACCCTGTTCAAACATTCAAAGTTATGTATAAAACCAAAATTTTCTTTTTTGGTATTGGAACAAGTTAGAAATTATATTAGGGGAGGCCCATGGAAAGAGAAGATTGAATTTAGGGAACTATGGTGGCAAGTGACCGTAGAAGCAGGAAATTCCCCTGGGTTAAATGACTGTTTCAATATTGCCACTATTAAAATTAAGGTCTGCCTAACTTGGAATGTATTGGAATGTAATAAAAGGAATAGCCACCAGATGGTAATATCTTCCTAGATTTTACATAAATGTATATTCACAACATAAGAAGCGAGTTTTCATTATATTTAACATTTTTTAGTGAAGATTTTAAATAGAAATCAATATTGAGTTTTACATATTAACATTTTTAATATTTAAAGAAGGTTTGAAAGTTATAATAGTTTCATGAAAAATATACAAGATAAATCATGGACTGAATTTTTTAATTGGTTTTTAAGTACAAAATCATGGGTTCTTTTGAATATAGGTAGCTTAATCTCATTGGCTTCAGTTAATTAAATCTAATATAAATACAACTAATGGAAGTATACAGTGGTCATCTGATGAAGTCTTGAGTAATGAGACGAAAACGCATATGTATGGAGTGAAGGCGTTCATGTTTTTACTGTTTTAACGTTCCTATTGTGTGGATTCATTAAATCCATTTGGATATACCTTGACTGAGTTTCCGCTCTGGTTTTAGCACTTTTTCTTGGATTGATTGGCAAAGAGGTCACAGCAAGGCTGGCACCATTTGCGGAAAATCATGTCTGCAATGTGTTGGTTGAGAAACCACTTGTGAGGCAACAAGACTGCCTTGCTGAGCTTGTCCACTATCACGTTGGATTTTCACGGGATGTGCATTGCTAACAGAAAATGCTGGGATGACACAGCCCATTGCCATACTCTGAGGGCTTCTCGACAAAGGGGGTAAGACTTGGCTCTGCCCTGTTTGTTCAAGTACCCTGTTTGTTCAAGTACCAGACCACTGACATGTTGTCTATCTGAATTGCAATTGTCCCTAGAGGGAGAGAGTCCGGAAAGTACTGCACCGCCAGAAGTACTGCTCTCAATTCCAGAACATTGATATGCAGATGTGACTACTGATCCGTCCATGTGCCTTGGGCAGTCTTTCCCTGAAAATGCCCCACCCTATCAGGGAAGTGCCTGTGGTCACAGTGGCTACTGGGGGGGGGGGCACAAAAGGTCATCCTATTGTGACATGGAGACATCAACCACCACCAAAGGTCCCTCTTGCAAGAGTTTGTGATGAGAATCATATGGTTCATTGGCAATTTCTGGTAAGACCATTGAGCGAACGGAAGCCACTGAAGAATTCACGTATGCATCTTTGCGAGTGGAATGGCTAGAATTGCTGCCGCCATCAAACCTAGTACCTTCAAGACCTCTGTGGCTGTAGCTCTGTTCTTCGACACCAATGAGTTGACGTGTTGGCGAAGTGAGACCCTTTCGACTGGAAGATGTACAGTGGTGGTTGAGGTATCTAACTCTGTTCCTATAAAGACGGTATGCTGCGATGGCGACAAGGCAGACTTTTCAGAGTTGACTGTAATGCCTAAGTGGTTGCAGAGTGTCAGAGTAGATTCTGTTGCCTGAATCAATTGATGCCTGGTGGTGGCGGTAAGGAGTCAATCGTCTAGGTATGGAAACACCTGGATTCCTAGATGCCTCAGGTGAGCCGTGACCACTGCGCCATGCATTTGGTGAACACTCTGGGGGCTGTAGTGAGACCAAAGGGCAGGGCTCGAAACTGGCAGTGATTGGCTCCCAGCCAGAAATGCAGGTGATCTCTGGAGTGTCTGTCCATCTTTGTGGTAGTACGCATCTTTAAGATCGATGGAGCACATCCAATCGCCTTTCCCTAAAAAGGGAAGAATGGCCTGAAGCGTGACCATTCAGAACTTATTTTTTACAAAATGGTGGAGTCTGCAGAGGTCCAAGATAGGTCTCCAGTCCAGTGTTTTCTTTGGGACCAAAAAGAAGCTCGAGTAAGTTCTGAATCCAGTTTGGTCTGCTGGGACTGGCTGGATGACTTTTTCTAGCAACTTGCAGACCTCTATAGTTGCTTGTTCCCAGAGACTGGAAAATCCAGGATTCTGTTGACAGGAGTGGGAGGGGAAGAGAACGGTATGAAATACCCTCTGGAAATGATTCTTTGTACCCAGTTACTGGATGTTATGCTTAGCCAGGCTTCTGGGTACAAAAATAAGCAACTCCCGACTGCCTCCAGAGCCGGACAGCCAGGTCTCCTTTCAGGAGCGCTGGTAGGGCTTACCAGAAAACTGGCCTCTGTCACCCTGCTGTTGCAGACCCCCCCCCCCACGCAGCACGGGCGGCGTCTTCCATTATAACCCCCTCCACTGCCTCTAGAGGGGGTTTCGCCATGTGTGTCCTGAAAGGCTCCCTGGGCTTTTCGGAGCCACATCTTTCTGCCCTTAGGATAGGGCCGAGTAGGGGTAGAAAAACAGACTGACGGCAGATGGAGTCTTTCCTTCATGCTCACACCTGGTTAGAGTTTCCTTTACCTTGGGCCCAAACAGGGATGAGCCATCAAATGGGGTGTTGATAAAGGAAGACTTGAAAGGCTCTGCAAAGGAACAGAGATGCATCCAGGCTTGTCTACGCAGAGCAATGCCTGAACTAGCGGCTCTACTCGAACCATCAGCTGTGCAAGATATGAGACGCATGGACGAGTTCACAAATAGAGTTTAGGGTAGCAAGCTGGGTGTTAACTTTGTCGGCAACCCCTGCACCTACCGTACCCTGGAGAGCATCTCCTAGCTCTTTCAGGAGATCTCTTTGTAGTCTGGTAAAATGGGTTAAATAGTTCAGTGATCGAAGGGAAACGGTCGCTGAACTAAACATGTGTTTCCCATATCTATCCATGATCCTGAAATCTCTGTTAGGAGGATGGGTAGATGAGGACATCTCAGACGTTTCCTTTTTGGTGGCTGCTGCCACCACCAAGGCATCAACAGACACTCCCTTAGTCAAAAAAGCTTTGTCCACGGGGGCAGAGATGAACATATTTGGCTTCCGAGGGACAGGTTCCATGGCCTCCATAGACTCCCACGCTTTACGAGAGATCAGCTCCATAAGCTCACCGTACGGCGGAGACATCTAAGAGGTGGAAGGATGAGACCCGAAAGCCTTCAAGAGCACTGACTCGTCCTCAGTAAGGCTTTTGGACTGCCAACCACCCCCTCTGATTAAGGATCTCTAATATCTCCGCAAAGGAGATAACCTCAGAGGGGGGATTGAGGGGACCCTTCTGACTCATCCATGTCAGTGTCAGATGTCAAAGACTCCTGTGGGGAGTCAAGTGCCTCCTCTTGCACAGTCTCTTTCTGGGTACCTCCTCAGTGGGGGCTTCTGGGGAGGTCTCAGAAGAGCAAGGGGCACCCTGTGGGGCTACTTGAGGCTCAGGGTCTCTACATTTGGGTTGACTGGTAGAAGCAGGAGCGGACACAGGCACTTGAGGGGAGGAGGAAGCCAGACCTGATGCTGATGTCTTCAGAGACCGGACTCTCCTCATGGCATCGAAAGCACCATGACTCAGATGAGAATGGGTAGACTGATCCGAAGGGACCGTCCGATCCTCCCGCACCGAGGCCATGGGCTCCGAGCCAGAGGTAGGAGCCGAGCTCATGTGAGCCGAAGCCCCAAGAGGAAGAGTCAGCACCGACAAATCGGTAAGACTATCCTCTCCGGACCAAACAGGAAAGTGTCGGCTCCTAGAGTCCCTGGTCGGCACAGAGGACGTGGAGCAGGTCTCGGCTCCACAGACTCAACAACCATCAGGTCAGCCTCCTCCGGCTCCGAAAGTCCAGTACGGCTCGGAGGAGGAGCAGTCAAGCCCAGGTTAATGGTCTTTGGTTCCGACGAAAGTGTCTGAGCAGACAACAATTTGGCAAGGCCTGGTGCCCGTAAAAGCTTCTGCACCAACTGGTCCATATCCAGATCTGAGAATCTGACAGAAGACATCGAAGAGTGCACAGAGGGTGCTGATTGGAACAGAGGAGAGGAGGGAATCTCAGAAACCGGCTCCAAAGCTGTGAGCTGGCTCCGAACAGAAGGGACACTTTGTTCCGAAGGCAGTGGAACAGATGACCCTACACCCTACACTTTTTTTTTTTTTTTTTAGATTTTTTCAATAATTTGGAGTCACCTGAAGACTTTGATGACTTAGAGGATTTACTAACACCATCCTGGTCACCCAGTGCTTCCGAGAAGGGGTGCTGAAGTAAACCCCATCCACCAATTTCCTCCTCCTCTATAAAAGTACCCTGGAAGAGAGTGACAGATGCTATAAGAGCCTTGGAGGTGGCAATGCCCCCAGACAATAAACACTTAACGTGCCCGTCAGTGACTGACATTTTTTGTCCACAATCCAGATATTTTTTGAAGCCAGATTTACGATGTGGCTTCTCTTTCTCATAAGACATCCTTTTAAATTTAGACAAATTTAAACAAATGGAAAAAACACACTCAAAGCAACTACTTAAATTAACGACTGACTAGAATTTAGTTAAATACAAAGCCAACTACTAGGACAACTGCCAACTAGAAACACTTCTACAGAAAAAAACAAAGCCAACACAGGGCACTTATCTAAAACTAGATATAGATATAGATATAGATATAGATATAGATATAGATATAGATATAGATATAGATATAGATATAGATATAGATATAGATATAGATATAGATATAGATATAGATATATATAAAAATAAAGAAAAAGTTTTTAAAACTTGCAAATAGATGAATCTTTCCAATAAAATTGGTTTGAGCCATTTGGAACACAGAGATCTGTGCCGCGGCAAACTAGGTCTGAGGTAATTCCAGCAGTGCATCATGGGTTAAGAGGCTTGGTCTCAAGCTACTGGCAAACCTTGAGCTTTGCTAACGGCTGTGTCGGAGCAGAGGATTGGCTCCAAACCCATCAGTGAGAATAAACAGCGAGATTTAACAACTTCACATAAATTATTTCACCATCTCTTATGAATACACTAAAGCTTGAGAGCGGACAGCAACAACGTCTGTATGTGAAGGTGGAAAACAAGACCTGAGGTATGGAAAGGGACTAGAGCATTATGGGTAAGGAGGGAGCACAAGAGTTTGCAGTATCCATGAGCTGTTTAAAAAAAAAAAAAAAAAAAAAAAAAAGGCAGAGTCAGATCAGAGGATCAGATCGGACCCCCCATGTTGAGGAACGAATGAAAATTCTTACTCCAAGAATGGGAATCAAAATACGAAAAAGAAAATGTTTTTCTTTTCTGTTTTGGTATTCAGACAGCGCTCAGAATTAAAAAGACATACTTTAAATACACCCTTTGCAATTCCCAGTCAGTTTTGTCAATCCAACCTCTCTGAAACAGATGAAAAATGAGAATTTTGCTTAATGGTTAAGGTATTTACTTCATAAATATGAGGTACATGACGATTCTAATCACTGGTTATTGGTTAGGCTTGTAATAGTCTGTTGATGAATAGTAATAAAACAACCTGGAGTAATTCCACCAAAAGCAACCAGTAACCAGATATCAAGGTGAAAAAAGCGGAGGTCGCACCTAGCAAAATTAGTGTACAAAACACTAACGCAGCAGATATCACATGTTTTCGTCCATAAAACCATAGACTTAATCAGAAATGCTTTAATTAAAACCATTAGTCAAAGAAGGAACGTGTGTATATAGCAATAGCACTGCTCTGAATTCTTTACTTTTTGTGAAAAGCAATTTCAAATAATCCAGCTTTGTTTAATAGGGTATACAAGATGAATGGTTTTAATTAAAGTATTTCTGATGAAGTCTATGGTTTTATGGACGAAAACGTGTGGTATCTGCAGCATTAAATAAAGAGTTTTGTGCACTAATTTTGCTGAGTGCGACCTCCGCTTTTTTCGCCTTGATATCTGGTTACTGTTGACTAATAGCCTACCATATGTCTAAAGAATGAATGTCTAACTTTCTGTTTTCACTTTCTAGAAGACCACCCTAGAACAAAGCAGACTACAACTGGGCTCTTCCATGGGAATCGGGGACTGAAGGTCAGCATTGGGGCAAAACATCGTCCACGTCTTCCTTGGAGACTGACTAGAATAATTTTCCCTTGCCTGACCAGGGCAACCCAACAGCTGCAGAAAAACTGGATAACTCCCAGCTCTTAGTGGCTTTAAGGAGCAAAGTCAGTGGGATCAAGAAAAAACGTTTTCAGAGGTACCTGGTTTGGCCACAGCAAGGTCACTCATTGGCAGCTATGCCAGTGAAGAAGCTGACCTTACTACCAAAAATTCCTCTAACAGTTGTTTCTTCTTCTTGCAGATAGGGGATGGATCCAGAGAATCCAAAGACTGCTCGATGGTAGGCTGAGAAAGAGTACCTGACAAGCGGGCAGAGAAGCCTAAATGAGTTGTTGAACCTCCTAACAGGAAAAATACACTTTTGAGATAAAAACAGGCTACTGGTTATGTGGGAAGTCCCTGTTTATACTTTTCCACACAAAATGTAAAGATTTTATATAAAAAGTAATTTTTAAATGCCCCCCCCCCCAGACACACATGACAAAAAAAGAAAAAAATCAAATGTTTTGATTAAAACTTTAATGACAACCACTAAAAACCCTTACCACAATAACAGTTATCAAAAGTAAACTTTTTCCTCAGAAAATTATGAAGTGGAAGGTTTTCCACAAGAAGGGTACTTATCTGCCCAGCCTTGGTGAAGTGCTAGTAGACCATTTCTCATTCGAAGCCCGCAGTGAGAAAGCATTTTAGCAAGAAGGTTCTGAAGTCCTGGCACCCTAACCACTGATGATGTACGCCTAACTGCTGCTGAAGAGCGAGTGTTGAAGTTGCCCTAAAGATCTGGATGCTAGCCAGTCGTTATACCCATGGCAAGATACGACCAGTGTACAGCACAGGCAACTGCAACTGCGACTGTGATCTAATGATCAACATGGTTAGATCTTTATTGGTAGTTTTGTATCCTTTACCTGTGAAACTAACACCAGCAGGTACTTGGGTCAGCCCTAATCATAAAACTTTGTTAGGCAAACCTAGCCTCTCCTCTTTAGCTACAATATACATCAGCTAAATACCCCTATTTACATCTCTGAAGCCTTTAAAATTTCAGCAACAGCAAAGGAGAAAGGGGAAAGCAGAAAAAAGAAAAAGATGAAAAATATAGCAGACTCCTCTAAAGGAGGCCAGGGAAAGAAGGGAGAGAATGGTGAATGATATGACACTAAACATGCAGATTCATTGCTGCAGTTAGGTACACAGCTTTACTTGATACTATAGTTTCTTAACTGTTTGTGGTGGAACTCTAAATCAGACAGCCTTGAAAGAGATGGAGTCAGAGAGTACACAAACACCACAAGGCAGTAGGGTATTATAAAGTGCAGATGTCGTCCACTCAGACTACAGTAACAAGAGCCATAAAGTTACAACTACATACTGACAAGTGGCAATAAAATTCATATAAGCTCAGGACATGAAAGTTGTGAGGAAGTCTTACAGGGCCACAAGCACAAGTACTGCGAGAGAGAGATGGACAGGTAGAGACACCAGTCAACATTAAATGCCAATGGCGCAGTGGCCAATAGTAACTTGGAGATGCTGCAACACCCACAAATCAGGAGAGAGATGTTAGACAATGGATTGAAAGGAAACAGATTTCCAAAAGACAAAATGTACTAAAGAGAAAATGCACTTTAGATCAACCAATGAGGCTGTAAAGATGCAAGCAGTACAAAGACATCCAACCACAGCCAAGTAATGTATCAAAAAGCATTAAGAGGAATTGTTGACCAGAAAATACAAAGAAGCTGTGAGAGTGTAGGTGGTACAAGGATATAAACTACAGTCAATTACAACCCTCAGGTCATAGAAGAGGAGCTATAACACAGCGGAAAAGGATTAGTTTTTGCAAAACCAGCGACTTGAGACTTTCCACAGTTAAGTACCATAAGAAAAAAATGATTAAAAAAGTGCCTATTATTTCAAGGAGCAATGTCCTGTTGGTTTAAAGAACAAGAAGGATGTAGGAGCAAAAACCATCCAAAGGCTAAGATGGGAATACAGTTACAGTAAATTTCCCCAAAACAGACAAATGCCAGCTAGAAGGGCTCTCCATGTGCAAACCTACTGGTGATCTTTGACACAGCTGCAAGTGCACACACAAATCAATGACTGTACCAAACAGAAGACTAGAGAGAAAGGAGGTTTCTCCACAGAAGTCCATAGTCAAGACTGGCTGGATTCAAAAAGCCTATAATGCATGCAGCCTTGGAAACAAAGTCATAACAAAAGTCACAAAGTCGCCAGACCACTAACTTGGCTAGCGTCTAAATTTTTATCAGGAGCTCATATAAATGCTAAAATATATAGAGCAGATGCTGGAATAGGGAAACATGAAGACTGCTGAAGGACTCCCTGATGTGGGATTAGGGAAGACTTTGTGCATACCACCTTTACAAAACTACACTGACGGATGATGGGAAGAGCATACCCCAAGGGCATATAAATACAGGCCTGCACACACGATCAAGGGATAAGGAGAGTACATTCTTAAGACAGAGAAGGCAAATCAGAAGAATACCATGGCAAATACAGAATGTATTCAGTACAGAAGGGCAAATGTCTTGGTCTCCATCTGAAGGATAATCTATACTGCTCCACCGATGAAAGGGCTAAGGAGGAGGAGGAGACTCTAAAATGACTTATGAAAGATGAGTATTTTCTCCTCACCTTTTAAAAAAGTTCAAGGATTTTGCAAACTGGAACTTAGACATGAACTAAACATGACACTACTATGAGCAACACTAAGAAAATACAACTTAACCACTCTGTAGAAAACCTATGAATTCAAGTGGGGAAGGACTGCTCAAACATGAGAGCAATGCCTAGGAAACAAAAATGAACAAATACTAGTCAGATATTTGAGAAGAATAAAATGCAAATCTGAAGCCCAAACATGCAATGCTGGTCTGGCTGGTGATGAATGGGACCTAAAGAAATGTCAGAACTGCACAGTACTGATCTAAGACTGAGGTTGTGATTGAGGACTCTGCCCAGAGTCCATCTTCAAGACAAGCACCAGAGCCTTGATATCAGTACTGATCAAAGTAAAGTACAGTTTTGTACCTACCATAAATGTATTTGTTCAAGTGTATACACTGCTGCAGTCATTACACTTGGGTTATCCTGCCGTCAAAGTCTTGGTCCGGCATCGGTTGCTGTCGCTTCTTCCCTGATGTCAGTGCGCCAGGGGTATACAAGATGCAGCCGACGCCATTTTCTTCAGTTTTTCTTGCCCCAGATGTCAGGTGCCCCCAAAAAGGTAGGCAATGTAAATTGCTAATAAAACATACATAAGAAAAGCAATCAAAAACTTTCAGTTACCAGCAAATACTCCCCATAGGTAGCAAAGGGTAGAAGGCTTGGGTAAGTACCAGCAAGTAAGAGGGGAAGAAGGGAGGGTAACCTGGACTGCAGCAGTGTATACACTAACATCTACATTTATGGCAGGTACAAAACTGTACTATGTTCATCGTGTTACACTGCTGCAGTCATTACACTTGGATAGAATCCCAAAGCTGAGGTAGGGTGGCTGGTTCTATAAGGCATTGGGGGTGGCTATAAGGCCCTGCAGGAATGCAGTGGCACAGCCAGCTCTGGATTTAGAGTAAAGAGGCAGATGGTAATGCTTGGTGAAGGTATGTACAGCACTCCAAGTTGCTGCTTCCAAAATGTCCTTGGTAGGTACTCCTCTGAGGTAGGCAGCTGAAGTGGCTGTTGCCCTGGTGGAATGAGACCTAATGCTGTTAGGTGCAGTTTTCCCATGGTGTGTATAGCAGAAACGTATACAATGCCCTATCCATTTTGAAATGGTCTGTTTTGAAATGGCTTTTCCCTGTGTTCCTGCAGCATATGCTACAAACAATTGCTCAGTTTTCCTGAAAGCTTTCGTTTTGTCCAAGTAGAAGCGTAACTGCCCGTGTATGTCCAAGGAATGCAGTAGTCTCTCCCCTTTATTCTGTGGATTTGGATAAAAAGTTGGCAAGTGAATAGTCTGGTTTAGAGCCACACTTGATACCACCTTTGGCATAAAAGTAGGGTTAGTTCTTAAAGACACCCTGTCTTGGTGGGAAATGATGAAAGGTTCCACTGCCATTAGTGCCTGTAATTCTGAAACTCTTCATGCTGAGGTTATTGCCAGGAGCAGAGCAGTTTTCCAAGAGACATATTTTAAGTCTGCTGAGTTAGCTGGCTCAAAAGGAGGTAAAGTTATTTTTTCCAAGACGAAGTTGAGATCCCAAGTTGGAGTTGGTGCCCTACGGGGCGGTCTTATGTTTTTAGCCCCTCTGAGGTACTGTTTTAGCAAAGGATGAGAAAAAAATGGTGGATCTGAGTTGTAATGAGCAGAGATGGCAGAGGCATGGATCTTAATGGACGAAAAGGAGAGGCCTTTGTCCAGGATCTCAGTCAAGTATTGTAGTATCTGAGGAATATTTGGGACAAGAGGGTCAAGACTGTGAGCTTGGTTCCAGGCACAGAATCTCTTCCATTTATCCGAATAGGTTTTCCTGGTGCTAGGTCTTCTGACCTCCAGAATGACATCCATAACAGCTTTGGAGAGAGGCATTGTTTGCTTGACTAAGGGAATCTGCCATGCAGCCAGGTTTAAAGTCTTGAGCTGGCCGTGAAGTATCTGATGGTTTTGCCGAGTCAGAAGTTGTGGGATTTGAGGCAAAATCCATGGTGGACCTTGTGCTAAGTTCTTTAAGATTGGGTACCAGTGCTGGCGTGGCCAGTCTGGGGCAATCAGGATCATCTTTGGCTGTTCTTGTCGGACTTTTATGAGTACCTTTGAAAGGAGAGGTAGTGGTGGGAAAGCGTATACTTGTAGGTTTTTCCAGATGAATGAGAGGGCATTCACTTTCCATGCTTGTGGGTGGTAAGTCCTTGTGCAGAATTTCTGTAGCTGGCAATTCATTGGGGATGTGAACAGATCTATGTCCGGGCTCCACCATTTTTGTGTTATCATCCTGAACATTTGTGGATGTAATTTCCACTCGTGCGGATCCATGATGTTTCTGCTTAAGTCTGCCAGTGCGTTTTTCTCTCCTGGCAGGAATTGTGCTTGCAGATGAACTTGATAGGTTATAGCTGTGTTCCACAAGGTCATGGCTTGTCTGCAGAGGGGGTATGAATGAGTGCCCCCTTGCTTGTTTATGTACCACATAACTGTGGTGTTGTCTCTGTCTTTAGTATTAGTTGTCCTGGATGCAGAAGGTCCTTGAAAGTTATAAGGGCATTTTGTACAGCTAGCATCTCTTTTTGATTGATGTGAAGATGCCTTTGTTCTACGGGCCACTTGGCCTGAATACATTTTCCTGCCATGTGTGCTCCCCAGTCGTAATCCGAAGCATCTGTTGTCAGTGTTTGCCTGGCTGTGGGTTGAGTGAAAGGCTGTCCCTTGTTGAGGTGACAGGCTTGAGCCCACCATCGAAACTCCTGTTGAAGGCAAGGAATAAGTGGTATTACTGTTTCCAAACCGTGACAGTGTTGAGACCAGACACTCTTAAAGTACCATTGTAGATTCCTCATATGCAGTTTGGCATATGGAATTAGTAGTATGCAAGATGCCATATAACCAAAGGCCTGCAGAATTTTTCTTGCAGGGAGTTGGCTTTTTGTTGCCATCAATTGGAAAGAACGAGTCAGATGTCCTTGCTTGTCTGGCATGAGATAAGCCATCTGGGCCGTTGTATTTAAGCTGGCACCCAGAAATATCTCCTGTGAGGGCACTAGTTTTGATTTCTTTTCGTTTACCATGTACCCTAGGCAAATTAGCAGTCTTTTTACAAACGCCAGATGCTTTAGAAGAATGTCTTTGCTCTCTGCTTGAATAAGGCAGTCGTCCAAGTATGGGTAAATTTGAATTCCTTTTTGTCTGTAAAATGCAATTACTGGTGCCAGGCATTTTGTAAAGACCCTGGGCGCAGTAGATAAGCCAAAGGGCAGTGCAGAAAATTGGTAATGCACTGAACCTGCTAGGAGTCTGAGGTATCTTCTGCAATTTTGTCTGATAGGGACATGCAGGTATGCCTCCTTGAGGTCCAAAGTTACGAGCCAAGCTTTCTTGTCCAGCATGGGGAGAAACTGCTGTAGTGTCAACATTTTGAATTTTGGAACATCCAGGTAAGTATTTAGAGAAGAAAGATCCAGAATGGGCCTCCAGGCTTTGTCCTTTCTGGGAACCAGAACGAGTCTTGAGTAAAATCCTTGTCCTTGCTCATGTGTTGGTACCTTTTGAATAGCTCTCATGTCCAGGAGTGTTGTAATTTGTCTGAGCCTCTGCCCATTTATTTGGTGGCAGATTTGGCATTCCTTTTAACCTTGGCAGAGTGTGAAAGTGGAACCTGTAACTTTGAGACACAATATTGAGAACCCATTTGTCTTTGGTGATCATATGCCAATTGTGACTGAAAAGTGCCAGTTTTCCCCCCTCCAAGAGAGATGTTTGGCAGCTGTCGTGGGAAGTCATTGGGGCTGTTTTTTATAAGGTTGAGGCCTGTCTTCCCCTTCTTTCTGAGTTGAAGCACCCCATTGTTGAGGCCTGTACGTACCTTGTGGTTGACCTCTGCCTCTTGGACGTCTGTATCTGCCCCTTTGAGGTCTGTCTGAAACTTGAAAGGACCAATTCTGTGTTGGCCAATTTCTGCTAAATCGAGGAGACTGAACCTGTAAGAAATCCTTCACTGTTTGCATAGATTTTGCTTTATCCTCCATTTTCTTTAATACCTCTTCTGCCTTAACTCCAAATAAAACATCCTGCTGCAAAGGTGCATCCAATAATTTTGCTTTAACATGATCTGGTAAAGTCTACTCTTTTAACCAAGCATGTCTTCTAATGACAGACCCTGTAACTGCTGCTCTACAGGAGGCCTCTAAGGAATCAAAACCACATTGCAAAGTATGTTTTCCCACTTGTTCAGCTGCATGCAATAAATCCTGCATTTCCTTATAATTAGGAAGATCTGAATTTGGAAGCATTTTTTGTTTCAACTGAGACATCAAATATTGCTGATATTTAAGCATGTGAAACTGGCAATTTAAGACCCTCATTGCTAAAGTTGCAGATGTATATACTTTCCTCCCCCATCTGTCTAATGCTCTGGAATCTCTGTCAGAGGGGACTGGATGTTTTGCTGTAGAGGCCTTTACCCCTTTGGGACCCTGGGAAATAGTTTCAGGGTCAGCAACAGGGCTTTTATAAAGGAATTTGTGAGAGTCAGGGACTCTAATATCTGTCTGGCTTAACTGGAGCAGGAGGTAAAGAATCAGGATTTAAACTGGATTCAGAATACACATCATCCACAATATCCAACACTGGCAGAATAGCAAGGTGTCTGTGTTGAGGTAAAAGAAAATCTGAGCCTTTTCTTGGATTCTGAGTAATCCTGGCCCTCCCAATGGAAATGCTCCTGCATGGTATGCAAGGTTTCCCCACAGGAGTAGTCCTCTGGTGGAGAGGCTGAAGGAATTGATTCCTCAGCATCGGAATCCTCATACGGGGGTAAAGTGTATACTTGGTCTGAGGATGAATCTGAGGAGATGGACACCTGGTCGGATGAGTCATAGTCTGCATCTTGTCGAGGCCTTTTATCAGGAGGGGGGTGGGACCCCCTGATCAGAGTAATTAGGTCTTCGGCCATTTTGAGCATCTGTTTCTTAGACATGGAGGCCTGTCCTGGTGAATGCTGAAGTTGTTTCTTTGTTTTAGATTTAGCAGACGATTTAATGGTTAACTGAGTAGGCCTGAAAACACCCTCTGAAGCTGCGGGTTGTTCGGCTGCTCTGGAGCCCTCTGAAGGGTTAGTCTCAGTAGGCCGCAAGTCTGGTGTTTCCGAAGGACCAGCCATCTCCACATGGGAGTCAGAGGCGGTCTGTGGTTCCAAAGAAATGGTCGTCAGGGGCTGCGAAGGTGCCTCGCTGAAAACCGGAGAACCGGCGACTGGCCTAGAAGAGGCTTCGTTGTCAGTTTTGGGCCTCAGATGCCCGTCCTTGTCTTTGCGTTTTGTGTGTAACCCGGTCGGTTGTTCCAACGGCATGGTGTAACTGAATTTTCTGCCAAAATAATGTCGAGCAAAATCAAACCAACGTTTAATAGTGCGCTTGTTAAACCTAGCACAAAACCGACAAACTGACATTGTGGTCTGGGCCTAGGCATGGGATACAATAGGAATGGAAATCCTTGAGGTATTTGCTTCCCACAAGAAATACAATTATTAACTTTTACTGACATCAGTCTGAGGCAAGAAAAAGTTTCCCCACTGGGGTACTTAGCTTTGTAGAAGACTTCGGTTCTGGATTCGGAATGAAAATCTCAGGAGTCGGCTGACCGGCACTTGCGAACTGCTTTTGCTTCGGGCACCACACGGCAAGAAAGACTGAAGAAAATGGTGTCGGCTGCATCTTATATACCTCTGGCACACTGATGGCAGGGAAGAAGCGACAGCAACTGACGCCGGACCAAGACTTTGGAACTCGGGCCGACTGCGGGACCGCCTGATGGCAGGATAACCCAAGTGTAATGACTGCAGCAGTGTAACACGATGAACATCTGGCTCTGAAGACCCTGCATCACACCACCTAAACGAGGTCCTAGCATCAAACCACAAACAAGGTTCCACCAAAAGTGAAAGTGCCATTCAGTCTGGAAAATATATAAAGTCATATAAAAAAATCACCAAAGCACACTAATACTTGCTTTTAATGCTGCCTGTACAGTGTTAATAGTAAGAAATACATGGCTTTAAATTAAATTATATCCTATTCCACAACTCAGCATTCCCCCACTGGAGAATTTTCCCATACGAAGAAAACTACAAACTGGATTAACAAATATCTTAAAAAGTGTTCTACATCACAAGAGTAGAGTGGGTAACTCAATGGAATATCCTACATCACTGCTATTAAGAGGGAAAGGAAAGATGGCAAACAAGACATAATAGGAAAGCTAAATCTCAGCCACAGATGGTAGGTAATATACTTTCAAATCTAAAAGGACTAAAAAGTAAAAGGAAAAAACATTTAGGTTAGGATCATGGGGCATCAATACAGACAGACAAGAAATTAATACCCATTCCCTATGTAAGGATCCTCACATCACCACCATACAGTGTTAAATATCAGAGGAAGGAAGGGGAAGAGCTACAGTGGCACACTACAGACAAGAAACACAGGGTTAAGACTTAAACCTCTCAAACAATCAAGTGTCAACAGAGCAGCTGGAAGATCAACAGCTATCAAATAAGGACAGAGTAGATGAAACTAATTGTGTATGTGATAGGAGGCTCAGTCATAATAGAGACTGGTGGAAATGGACACTAACCAAGAAAAGATCATCCATGGAGAGAGAAGTAATACCAGTCAGACCTCCAACTGAACAACCAGCAGGAAGAGCAAGTGATAATGATAAGGGTAAAGCAGGGTTAGCCTTGAACAACCTAAACGTAAACAGGAAAGTAGAGAACACAGCCAATCCCATAGGACATAGATGGGGTCATGATAAACTGGGAAACTGCCAAGGTCCGTTCAGTGAAAATCTATCGACCTCAAGATGATGTCAGTCTAAAGAAGGTAGAGACGGATGTATAAGGAAATAAAAATTAACCCTGCTGAAATGAAAGTTTTTGCTCTCAAGGTTGAACCTAATGATTAAAAAAAAAGGTTGAACCCACTGAGGGTAAGATCAACACCAAGGTATCTGTTGACTCCAATGGATCTCAGGGCTGGGAGGACTAAGTGTGAAGCTGAAGGGACTGAGATCAACGTTGATGACTCTGAAGGAACCAGCAGACCCCAAGGAGATCTCAGGGTTGAAATAAGTCAAGGGAGAAGTTAAAAGTACAGACACTGACCCTCCTAAAGCAGGGGCTGACCCCTAAGGGGAAAAAGGGTTCATGAAAGATACCCCAATGATGTAAGCAGACAAAAACAAGTCAGCATCTGCTGACTGGGGTCAACCCAGAGAAAGAGGTCCAAACTGAAACACCAAGAATGTCAGAGGACAACCAAAGCCAGGTGCCACCTGTGCTAAAAACAGGGCTGGTGAGAAGACTAGGAGCAAACCATCAATTGAGAAAGAACCACAGAAACAAAGCATACAGATTCTGCACTGAGTTTGAAGAATGCAACCAAAAAAGAACATCAAAATCCTGAAACAATGGCAAGAAAAAAAAAAAACCTTGTCAGAATAATCACCTTTGACAAAGAGACAGAAGTAGGTCTACTAAAAGGGACTACAGTAACTGCGGGAGTAGTAGTCAAAATCAAAACAGGCACATCTGCCAGACAAGCCAGAGTCAAGAAAAACTACAGCAAGGCAAGTAATAACATGGCATAGGACCAAATGTCATGTCTCAAGCACACAGCAAATCAGACTATGCAGAGCTGAATCAGTACAAAAATACCAGCTAACATATTTACTCTACAAAAAGGGGTAGATGTATCACAGAAAATAGGGTTGTGTAGTAGCTTGAAGATAAAATTTAGCATTAAGCCAAGAGCAGAAGGAGCAAGAGGTACTTCTGCAGACTATTATATGTAGCACAGAAATGTTAACACAGATTCACTCTGGATAAAGGAGGAAGCATAAAAATTCAACAGATACTAAAAGTAACAGTCTGCAAATAAAAATTGGCATTAGTGATGAAAAGCATGACATTACATGTCAATGCATTGGAAGAAAAGTACATAGGTTCATACTAGGCTATCTGCCCTAGGGCATTTAGAAGCCTAGCCAGAATGTGTTTGGCTTTCGCCACCCATTTTAAATTTATTTTGCTATGCCCTTTTTCGAGGTTAGTATACTGTGCCTCTGTCTAACAGTGACACATAAGTGATACCCGGGGTAAACCTACGATCTCCCAACCACTCATCAAGATTCCTCTTGAAGAGAGTCAATGAGGGACTCTGCCTAACCTGGACTGGGATTTTATTCCAGAGTGAAGGGAGCCTCTGGGTTATGAATCTGTCCCTCCAGCATGTCCTATTTATTTACAGTAAACCTTTCTAACAGCATACAAAATTCTACAACAGTTAAGCAAACTAAACTGTACAGAAAAAAAACAGCACTCGGTACTTGTTCAGAACTTATTGTAAGCACTAGATAAGCTACAAATTACTACAGCACTCAACTTTCCTCACTGTCTAGAGGAAAACAGTTTCTAGTACTTAAATAAGCACCTATCCAGGCATGTCAAAGGGTCAGCTCCCGTTGTTTTCTCCTGTCTACCTAATGAATCTGGGCATCTTGGGGCAATGCAGCAATTGCCTCATGTACAGACAACTCTCTCCTCCTACCACCCAACACTACAACCTGTGAGAGATGCACTTATAAAGCAAAACTGGAAGCAAAGCTCTCTTCACCTAAGACTGGACTACATAGTCAAGAGGAGAAGGTAAACACTTGCACCACACAACACTCAGCACGTAGTCCCTCAAAACCTACACCACCAAAACACACATAGAAACAGTTCATAGGTTCATAGGTTTATACTAGGCTAACTGCCCTAGGGCATTTATAAGCCTAGCCCAAAGTTTTGTGGCTTACGCCGCCCCTTATGTTAGAAATACTGTGCCCATTAGTTTGTTGTGCCTCTGTCCAGTAGTGACACAGAGATGATTCCCGGGGTAAACCTACGATCTCCCATCCACCGGTCAAGATTTCTCTTGAACAGAGCCAGCGAGGTGCTCTGCCTCACATGGACCGGGATTTTATTCCACAGCATGGGGAGTCTCTGGGTGATAAATCTATCCCTCCAGCACGTCCTATTTATATCCGTGCTAAGGTTTAAGTCTCTTGCTCTAGTGGTTTTGGTGGATTTGGATTTTTTGAGGTGGAGCATGTCCATTAATTCCGGGTTGGTCATGGCCTTGTATGTCAGGCACAGGTCACCTCTGAGCAGACGGTATGCAACTGAATAGAGTTGGAGTTTCTTCAGTCTGGCAGCATATGACATGTTTTGGAGTCCCTTTATCCTTTTGGTGAGGAACTTTTGGGGTCTCTCCAATTGCTGCAGGTGTCGGGTGAGATGCATCCCGAATGGGGCATTGTACTCGATCATTGGTCTGATAAGTGAAGAGTACAGGGGAACAATGACCTCACTTGATCTGGATGTGAATCCCTTCATGATCAGGTGGGCAATGTAGAAGGTCTTTCGAACCACTTTAGCAACGTGAGAGTCAAACGAGAGGCTACTGTCAACCTGGGTCCCCAGGTCCCTGATAACCTCTTCTGTGCTTAGTGGGTTGCCACCTATATGGTAGCTTGGGGTTACCTTGTTTTTCCCGAAGGGTATGACTATACACTTTTTTGCGTTTAACTTCAGGCCATGGCTGTGGCACCAGCTATCAGTTTCCGTGAGACCCCTCTGAAGGATGTCTATGTCCAATGTACTATCCACTATGGCACCCAGTTTGCAGTCATCTGCAAACTTTGTCAGCCATAGTCCTCCTATGTTTGCCTGTACTTCTGAGAAGTAGATGCCGAACAATAGGGGGCCAAGGACTGAGCCCTGTGGGACTCCACTTGTAACCGGCTTGGAGTATGACATGGCTCCAGCAACTCTAACCCTGTGGGTTCTGTCCTTTAGCCAGTTTGCAACCCATCTTGTGACATATGGGTTTACATTTTAAGCTGGTAAGTTTCTCTATAATACCCGAGTTGGGTATTGTGTCGAAAGCTTTTGCAAGGTCAAGGTAGGCTGTATGGACTGCCTTTCCCTCATCAATGGCCTTGGTGACTGTTTCGAAGAAGTCGACCAAGTTCAAAAGGCAAGATCTGCCCTTGACAAAGCCAAACTGGGTTGGGTCCAAGGTCTGCAAGTCCCCTATGTCCTTGTTTATGAGTTCCATTATGATCCTTCTCCATAGCTTTGCAGACCAGGCTTGTTAAGCTTATGGGGCGGTAATTACCAGGGTCCGTAGAGGCACCGTCTTTGTGGAGTGGGACCACAGTTGCCGTACGCCACTCCTTGGGCACATATCCTGTGGTGAGGCTAAGATTAAACAGCTGCCTTATGTGCGGGTTTAGTTCTTCATTGAGTTCATGTAGCACACAGCTGGGGACCCCATCTGGTCCCATTGATGCTGTGTTTTTAGCTTTAGAGAGAGCAGCTTTCACCTGCGCATTTGAGACGTCTGGGAGGCTACTCTCAGTTGGGATAGTTATCTCTCCTTTTGGGGGGGGAGGGGGGGGTGAAGTTTGCGCTAAACCTGCCAGCCAGTATGTTGGCAATGTCTGTGGGTTCAGTGATTTTTGTATCATTTTGGACTAATTCTGAGCATATCTGGGAGTTTCCACCCAGGTTTCTGACATAGCTGAAGAAGGCCTTATGATTGTCTTTTGAATATATGGCAATTTTTCTCTCAAAGTTGGCCTTGGATGATTTTATGAGGGATCATAGTTTCTTGCTAGTGCTGATCAAAGATGCCTTCCCTTTTTGGGATTTTGCTCTATCATGTAATAGCTTTCTCCTCTTATTGTAAAGTTTGTTTAAGGCTGGGGTCCACCAGACTGGACGTTTGCCCTTGGTGGAAAGAGTCTTGGTTTTATTTGGGATTGCCTGATCCATGCAGTTCTGAAGGTGTTCATAGAAGGCATTTGTAAGGGTTTCCGCAGCTTGGGTTGTGGTTTCCATTGGCTCGGGGGCCTTGAAGGATACCACACCTGTCTTGAGTAGTGTGAAGTTTGCTTTAGAGAAGTTCTTCACTGTGGTCTTTTTTGTTTGGGGTGGGGGCGGGATGTGGATTTCTAGTGAGATTAGTTTATGATCTGATCTCACCAATGAGGGATATACTTCCGGTGTGGAGCATTTTGTCCCCATGTTCGTGATGATGAGATCTAGTATATTTCCTCCTCTTGTGGGGACGGTGACTAGTTGTTCCATGGCATTTGAATTTATGAACTCCAGGAACCTTTGGGCTAGAAAGTTTGGGCTTGAGTAATGTTCCCAGTCTATATTCGGGTAGTTGAAGTCACCCAATATGATGGTGTTTGGTGATGCATTTATAACCTCCAGTGTCTTTAGGAAGGCTGTGTGGGTTTCCTGAGTTTGAGAGGGTGGCCTGTAGCATGCTACAAATTGTAGAGCAGTTTTGCCTATGGTTAATTGCACCTGGATGGTTTCCGATGCTTCGTGCGTAGCCACCAACCTGGAGGTGTGGGTATCCTTGATGAATATGGATACACCCCCTCCTTTTGTGGTGTGGTCTGGGTTTTGGGGCCGGAACGCATGATATGAGATGAAACCTGATAGTGCCGGGGTGCTCTCAGGAGCCTTGAACCAGGTTTCAGTCACAGCACAGACATCGATGTTCTCCATACTGAGAAGGGCCTCGAGTGCGTGCATTTTGAGATTTAGACTTCTGGCATTGAGCAGCATTACCCTTAGTTTCTTCACGTTTTTGTTTTCTAGGGTGGTAGGTTTAGAATTTGAGCCTTGCCTAAAAAAGGCACTATGGGGTGGCAAGAGCCTTAGCCAATATCTGGAATCCCAGGGTGACAGGTGCAAGCCGTCCCTTGCGAGCAGCGTGGCTTGTCGAGCATGTCATCCCAGGCAGACAGGCACTGGATCCCCTTTGAATGACACCAGAAATTAAGCCAATTGTTAAAGCTGATCATATTGTCACTATATATTGTGGCATCATTCTTGGTGAAGGAAGGATACTGCTCAGGGTCAGGGTCATACCTGCCTGGGCTACATAATCAGAGAGCTCCTCTATGTCTCTTTTCATGTAGTCCAGGGAGGTACGTCTCAGGTCGTTCACACCAGCATGGACAATGACTGTCATACTTGTACTTGCCGTGGAGTGACCCGAGTGCTTGTGCTATGTGGCGGATTCTAGCGCCCGACAGGCAGCTTACCGTGACCTTCTCCTTGTTCAGCCTGGTGAGTGGGACGTCAGTGTGTCTGACTATGGAGTCACCTATAACAAGTATGTTTGGTGTTGTATTTGGCCTTAAGGGCAGTGACTGCTTTGCACACTGATTTTGTTGTTTATGTGTTGTTTGTGTGGTGTATTGAGTTTGCAGTTGCTTGGGTGTCTGCTTTGGAGGCCTCTGCTGTTTAGGTAAATTTTTACTCAGAGCCTCCGAGTATGTCTTAGTGTGTTTATGTGTTTGATTCAGTGGTGTGGTTGAGTTATGTGAGACTGGTATTGTGGTGTGTGTAGTTGCCTTCTCCTCCTGCCTGGTCTTGCCAGTCCTGAGTTGAGAGAGCTCAGCCTCCAGTTTGGCTAAACAGCTGCATCTCTCGCAAGTGTTAGTGTTACGTGGGAGGAGGAGAGGGTTGTCAGTGTACATGAGGCAATTGTAACATTGTCTCAGAATTCCCAGATTCACCAACTGGGCAGGAGAGGACGCCAGCATCTGACCCTTCGACATGCTAGAAAGATTTATGAGTTGGTATGAGACAGAAAAGTAGTGGGCTTAGCAGGGAAGTGGGCAACTCCTGGGGGGTTTTGCTAGTGAGAGATTTGCATAATATAGGAGTGCTTGACCTGCAAAGAAAATGCTTATAAGACAAGGGATATGCTTATAAGACAAGTGCTGAGCTTTTTGAGAAGAAAAAGCTATTTGGAACAAGTGCTGCACTTTTTAGTGAAGGTGTAAACTGTTTAGGTTCCTAACAGAGCAGTTCTAAGGGAAAAATTGAAGAACAGACTTTCTGGAGCCAGAAAGAGTTTAACCGGCGCTGCCCAATGCTGCTCTAGTGGCAACTCCGCGCTAAAGCACGTTAAAGCGTGCTTGATAGCAGGGGCTGGAAAGAAGCAGGAATAGACCCAAAACGGACAATAAAACTACAGTTTCAAGTCAGTAACCACCTCTACGGGGGGGCAGGGAAGCTGCTCAATGTTATTCCCTGCCACTGATCAACAGAGAGACTTTCCTTTAGCCCAAGCAAAAATGGCCTCACAGAAACTTTCAAATAGTTCAGGAACAGCAAGCCTGTAACTGAACTTTTTTAACTCAGAAAAGTGGGAAAAAAGCAAGATTTTGTTTTTTTTCCAGAGATAGCAGAGGTTCACAAGTAATATCAAGTTATAACAGTGCAGTAAATGACCCCACACAAGAGTGCTAGGTCAAGAACAGAAAATATGCAAGTTTTAAGAAAAAAACAATTTAAAATTAAGTGCAAACAGGAAATTCAGCAAACAGCTTTTGGTTGTGCTCTAAATACAGCTACTAATACAGAAATCAAGTTTAACAAGCCAGCAAATGCTCAAGCTAGGCAGCTATGCAGAAAAACTTAGCAAATAAACAGAGAAAAAATACTTTAAAATCTCAAAAGTGGCTCCCTTCTTCTCTCAGCGTTTTTTCCTCTTGGAGGGTGCTTCACCAACAGCCAACAAGCCTGAAAAGACCCCCAAACCACGAGGCAACTAGGTTTTAAGAGAGGAAGATGAAGGAGTTTTGGAAATGACCCCTAGTGGCCAATAAAACTACAGTTTCAAGTCAGTAACCACCTCTACGGGGGGGCAGGGAAGCTGCTCAAAGTTATTCACTGCCACTGATCAACAGAGAGACTTTCCTTTAGCCCAAGCAAAAATGACCTCACAGAAACTTTCAAATAGTTCAGGAACAGCAAGCCTGTAACTGAACTTTAACTCTCAGAAAAGTGAGAAAAAAGCAAAATGTTTTTTTGTTTTTGTTTTTTTCAGAGATAGCAGAGGTTCACAAGTAATATCAAGTTTTAACAGTGCAGTAAATAACCCCACACAAGAGTGCTAGGTCAAGGACAGAAAATATGCAAGTTTTAAGAAAAAAACGATTTAAAATTAAGTGCAAACAGGAAATTCAGCAAACAGCTTTTGGTTGTGCTCTAAATACAGCTACTAATACAGAAATCAAGTTTAACAAGCCAGCAAATGCTCAAGCTAGGCAGCTATGCAGAAAAACTTAGCAAATAAACAGAGAAAAAATACTTAGTGCTAACTTTACCCCCCTTTCATCCCCTAAAGGGCCCATCTCTACACCAGAAAAATGCAAAGCTGCTGTAATCACAGCTGCACAGGTAAAAAGCACACTATCCAAAGCCAAGAACACAGCATCCATGGGACCTGACAACATCCTAGGCTGTGTTCTACATGAACTACAGAACGAACTGGCACCCCACCTAAGTACCATGTTCAATCATAGCCTCACCTCAGGCTATGTACCCACTGAATGGTGCACAGCAACGGTCATCCCACTCCACAAAGGGGGAGCCACCACAGACCCCGGAAACTACCGCCCCATTAGCCTAACGAGCCTGGTCTGCAAGGCTATGGAACGTGTATCATCATGGAACTTATAAACAATGATATTGGTAATCTCCAAACTCAGGACCCCATCCAGTTTTGGTTTGTAAATGGCAGATCATGTCTCCTAAACCTGATAGACTTCTTTGAAGCAGTCATCAAAGCTGTAGATGAGGGTAAGGTGGTTCACACAGCCTATCTAGATCTCGCCAAGGCTTTCAACACCATCCTCCACTCTGGAATTATAGATAAACTCACTAAACTAGGTATAAAGCCCTATGTCACAAGATGGGTTGCCAACTGGCTCACTGACAGAACCCACAATGTGAAAGTAGCAGACTCCAATTCCAACTTCTGACCAGTGACATGTGGAGTACCACAGGGTTCAGTCCTGGGTCCTCTCCTGTTTGGTATCTACTTCTCTGAAGTACAGGCTAACACAGAAGGTCTTTGGCTAACAAAGTTCGCAGATGACTGCAAACTTGGAGCCATAATCAAAACTCCAAAAGATGTGGACATCCTACAAAAGGGCCTTGCTGAGACAGATGCCTGGTGTCAAAGCCATGGCCTCAAGCTCAATGCCAAAAAGTGCATTGTCATCCCCTTTGGTAAAAACTCTGTACCCATGAACTACCACATAGGCGGTAGTCTACTTAACACAGTAAGTGTGATAAGAGACCTTGGGACACAGATGGACAGTAGTCTCTCCTATGATAATCACATTGCCACAGTAGTCAGGAAATCCTTCTACGTGGCACACCATCACAAAAGGTTTCTCATCCAGGAAAAAAAGAGGTCATTGTTCCCCTTCTACTAGTCACTCAGACCCATTATGGAGTACAATGCCCCTTCTGGTATGTACCTCACAAGACATCTACAACTGGAAAGGCCACAGAAATACCTCACAAAGAGGATCACTGGCCTCAAACAGATGCCCTACACAGACCGTCTCAAAAACTGCAGCTTTACTCTGTCGCATATCGCCTTCTCAGAGGCGATCTCTGCCTAACACACAAAGCTATGTCAAACCCAGAGCTTTTAGACATGCTCCACTTAAATAAATCCCAATCCCTATGAGCTACACGCTCTAGGGACCTAAACGTGGTCACCACAATAAACAGAACATGCTGGAGGGACAGATTCCTGTCCCAGAGACTTCCCATAATCTGGAACAAACTACCTACCTATATCAAACAAAGCTCCTCACTAGCACTCAAAGAAAAATCTTGATTGGATGGGAGATAGGAAATTCACTCTTGGGATCACCTCTTTGGCTCTGCTCAACAGTGGCACAGGAAAATCATTTTCTTGGGTGGCGAAAGCCAGGGAACCTTTTGGCTAGGCTTATATAGGCCCTAGGGCCAAAAGCCTAGTACCTCACTATGAGCCTATAAGCAGCAGTGATCCTAAATAAACCAAAGTTATGTACTTACCGTAACACTAGATCTATCTAGTCTTTCTGTCTGGCTGAAAAGATGGGTTATCAAATCAACTGGATCAGACACTGGCACCTTTTTCAAAAGCTTGATCCAGGGCTCTGACACCACCCCTAACCATAATTCACTCTAGTCCCTAGATCAACTCAGATAGAGTTTGCCTGGTTGTACCAAGCATTTCACCTGATGGACAACACAGATTTATCAACCTATACAACAGGGCATAAAGGGGGGTAATAACTGCAGGCTGTCAACAAGACAAGGCCCTGGTCATGTGCAAATGATCAGTCAAGGGCCACAGAATGACATTTTAGGACTAGGGAGGGCATGTTGAGCAGGATGGAACTAAACAACATGGATTTAGCTTTATGGTAAGTATATAATTTCATATTCAATGTTGCATATTTCAGACTCAACAGATGGGACAGATTCCCAAGCTATCACAGAGCCCTAGGAGGTCTCATGCAAGGATATTGCAAAGTATGGCAGAGCAAAAAGTAGAGTAGGATCTAGACTGTAAATCTAGACTCTAATGTGACATAAAAGTATGAACATTAGAGAGCAAGGACCTGCAGCACAAATGTCATTTAGCAAAGTAAGCAGTGGAGCCTTGGACTTGTGTGGTAATACTAATCTCATTTCTTCATAAGCAAAGGATATGCAGTCGAAGAGCCACCTACACAACATCACTTTAGCAATTCCTTGACTCAATTTGGCCTTTGAAAAGGAAAGAAAGTTGGTCTATTTTTCTAATGCCTTTGGTGCGATACATGTAAAATCAGAGTTGGAAATGAACCACCATCAAATGTAAAGTATATTCCCCTTTGCTGGAAAAAAAATTGGGAAGAAAACAGGTAGGTTTATCATCTGGTCAACATCTGCTTCGGATGCCACTACAGGAAGAAAATTAGGATTGGTTTGCAAAGATAACCTATCCTTATAAAAAGGATCTTCTTATTTGGGGTAACTGCTAACAGAAAAAATTGTTTTCCAAATAAGGAGACTGGTTCAAAGGGGGGACCTAGTTAAGGCATGAAGCATCACAGCAATGTCCTATGGAGGAACTGAATCCTTCACAAAGTCTGAGAAGTTCCCTTTAAAAAAGGCCTTGGAAATCTTCAAGGAAATAATGGAAGTTTGCTTTTCACCCACATGAAAGCTGAATAGAGGTGCTAACTGTACTTTAGTAGTCACTAAGAAATCTAAGATGAATGGTAATGGAGCTGAAAAAGGATTCATACCTTTAGAAGAAGCTCATATGGCAAATCCTTTCCATTTGCCAAGGTATACCTTCCTAGTGCTACGCTTCTGTGAAGATGACAAGTATAATTAGAGTAAACAGCCTAGCATCTCTGGCCACTTCTAGAACTGGAGGGACCCTTGTAGTTAGTTTCAGGCTTTCTGCATCTTGTTGAGGCTGAATCAGGTGAAATGAGGTCTGGAGATGGACCAGCACGCATGGAGGTTGTTTCAGAAAAGGCCAGAGGAAGGGGAACCAACGTTACTGGATCCAAAAGGCACATTGAGAATTACTGTTGCCTTGCACATCACAGCTTTCTGAAGAAACTTGGTTATCAGGAGAAAAGGTAGCAAAGTGTAGAAGATACCTGAGGGCCACCTGTGAACTACACTACCCCTCAGTGATTTCCCCTCTTGGACAATAAAGGCAAAGTAGCTGCTGCATTTGTTGTTTAGGTAGGTGACAAAAAGACTGCAGCAATGATGGCCCTAGTGACTGAAAATCATTGTTGCCCCTGACTGAGGGACCACTTGTGAGACAGAAAAACAGACCTGCTCAATTTGCTCACCAGAACACTAAAAGTCTCCAGGGTTGTGCATCGCCACCAGAAAGCATTTGGAAAACACTGCCGCCAACCACACCCTCATGGCTTCACAGTGTAACAGGTATAAATGGGTTCCTCCGTGCCTGATGACATACCCTACCACTGCCATACTGTTTGTCTTGATGGACATCACACCCATAGGAAGAGAGTCCTGAAATGCTTGCAACTCTAGGAGGGCCACCCTCATCTTCAACAGGCCTATGTTGTTGACCATGTACCTTGAACAACTTCCCTTCATAATGCCCCCCTCCCAAAAAGGAGGTGTTAGTGATCACAGAGGATGTCAGGGGTAGTGGGTGATCAGGTGAAATGTCAACCCCATGTGATTATTTGGAAGGTCAACCATCAACCTAAATGGCTTCTGCAAACTGATGTGAGACATACTCGGAAATGAAAGGGTTGGTGCAGCATTGACCACTGTACAGACAAACGTTCTGCAGTGGACACTAACAAATGGGCAGAGTTTGACATAATGGTTAATGTATTCATCTCACAAATGGTACAAGGTTTGATTCTAAACACAAGATATTGATATTAGCTAGGCTTAAAAATGGCCCTTCAGAGCAATTAGCCTAGTATTCATCTAGGAACCTAAACCCATGAACTCTCATGCAAAATCTTGCCTGAGGTACCAGTGTCATAAATGTAACCACAGAAATAGTCTTACTGGAGAGTTCAAATGAAAAGGACATCAGAAGCTATTTGACGAAGAGATAGTATTCTGGATTTTGGAAGTCTAGCAATTTGCAAAGCAGAGTCCAGGGGATACACTATGGACTACATTGACTGTGACCGTCTCAAATGGTTTTGGCTAGAATGATCACATTTTCCAAGTATGGGGCTAGAAGGAGCAATAAGTCCCTACACAGAATAAGCAGATCCATGATGGATGCAGTGAGGAGCTAGTTGTCCAAGTAGGGGAACACCCATAACTCCAGCAGCCTGAGACACTCTGCGAACACCAAACTACATCTGGTGAACACCCTGGGCTCTCATGGGCTTCATTCTGAAAGGAGAATGACTGGCTCCCAGATGGAAATGGAGAAATCTCCTGGAATACCTTCCTATCTTGAAATGATAGTAGGCATCCTGGAAATCTGTTGGGCATATCCATCCGTCCTTCAGAAGAGGTAGGATGGACTGAACCATTGTCATTCAGAACTTTGTTTCAAAAAGTGGTTGAGATGGCTTAGGTCGAGAATGGGTCTGAGATCCCCTATCTTTTTCGGAACCAAAATGAATCTTGAATAGACTCATGATGGTCACCGATCTAATAGGACCTCCTAGGTGACTAATTTTTCTAGCAGCTTTGCTACTTCTGCTGCTGCCGCCAATTCCCACTGACTGGGTGTGACGTCAGGAATTCTCTATACTTTTTTGCTTTTCCTACAAAAAAACTCCAAAGGAATAATATAACATCCGATGTTTATCTTCTCCACCCATGAATCTCGAGTGATGGCCTGCCAGTCATGAAGGTCCAGGGATACTCACCCCCTTGACTCAAGTCAGGCAACTGCTCAGCAGAGCTGAAAGAGCTTCTCAATAAATGGACCTCAAAAGTCTTAATTCTGCAAGTCTGTTTCTGCCCCTGGGGCAATGTCCATTAAAGTTACGAAAAAAATTCATTTATACAAGCTCCGACACCAATGTTGTTCTGAGACAGCTGGAGATGAGAGGGTAAGGGAAACAGATGGGGTCAAAGTTGAAAGCTGTGTATTCAGACATGGGTGCCTTGTGGAGATGACTATGTGCTGTGGGTATCTGATCTGAATGTTGCTTTAGTACAGTTGAGATGATACCTGAAATTGGAGGGATCATACCCAGAGCCAAAGGGATAGGCACTGGGAAGACCCCAAAAAGGAGCAGAGTCTAGAGAAACTTCAGCACCATCCTGTTGACATCAGCTTCCATGAGGATCCTTGATGATTGAAAGGACCTGAAGGAAGATACAAGAATGTGGTGTAGGACAGTGGTGCTGTCTATCCTACAAGATGGGGGAATTGGGCAGAGGACTAGCTGACTCTGGAGAGAAGCAACATGGTGGCACTGAGGAAAGAATCTGAAAAACCACTTCTGTAGACAGACACAAAAGCTTTGGGTTCTTCGCCACTGGCCCAGATGAGCCTGACTGATAACAGGGACCCTTTACTGCACTTCTTTTCTTTACTCCTCTCTCATTTTCTCCTCCTCTTTGCTGACACTCATTTTCAGACTTCTTAAGAGGAGAAGATGAAGGTTTGGCTATCGAAGGTGCCCAATATTCCCCTTAGGCAGGGAGGCACTTAAGAACAAATCTGCTCCAAAAATTGGCAAGCGCTCTGGCCCTGAAAGGGGCACAGCCTTCGCACTCTAAATGTGCTACCCCTGAACAATACACAAATTGTATGGGGATCCCAGAAGAGGGATTTTGTGCCTACAGGCACTATATTTCTTGAAGCCAGTGGCCTCGTTTGATATCACTTGCACTTAATGACACAAAATTTCTACAACAAAACAAAAACAAAGGTAAACAATTGCACTAGTAAACCAAGAGACAGCAAATTACCTAGGAGAACTACAACTTAAAAAAAAATGTGGTAGGGGAGAGAAGCCAGGAAAGAATAATTCCTAAAACAGCTCTCTAACAAATATACCAGTCACATAGTAGAAGTTTACCAATAATACTAGAAAAAATATAGAAAAAGACGCATCCAACCACTACTTGTCTGAGTCCTTGAACATGTGCCTTGACTGTGGCAAACGAGACCTGAGATGATCTGGGGACTAGATGGAATTACGGGTAGGGGAGGAACCAAAACCCTGGATCAAAGCTCTTAAAGGGACAGCCCATCTGTTGAGCCAGATGGAAAAAAAAAGACATCGAATCAAATCTGTAAACTTTTGAAACCAACTTTAATTACAGATTAAAACCCTTGGTAAGAAGAGGTTAGGGACAAAAAATCTGGCTGATAAAAGCAAATAAATTACACACTTGAAAACAGTGTCAAAAGGCACAGAGAAGTGGAGAATAACTAGGCAGACCTCTGTTCTAACATAAGTATCTCAAAAATGAAGGGGATCAGACTGCCCTTGAAGCTAGTTCCAGAGGAGAGAAGTGCAAACATCAAAACTACTTACTAGGACACAAGAAAAATTACTGGATAGTATGGAGTCATTTTTTAAAGCAGCTGATTTCTGCTATCCTTAAGAGATCTGGAGAAGTGTCATCAAGTGATGTGTACTGTGGGTAAAGGGAGGGGCTAAGGAGAACTGGACAAAGTTTTATGTGCTGGTCTTCATACCACAGGTGAAGGATACAAAAGACTGCCAATGACAAATCACCTTTTCTCTTCTGCCAGCTGTAGATTAAATTGCGTTTCCAATGAGGTGTCTGCAGTCCTTCCCTTTTATGTTCCTATAGACATACTCAACAATAATCACTATAATATAATTTTTCCTGATATATTAAAGGCACATAGTCTGTATCCAAACACTTTATCACTAGCGACAGGAGAGCAGGTTGGCTTTATATGGCTCCAAAGGAAAGGTGCCATATTAAGATTTTATGTACAGTGACCCTTTACAAAGGAGATCTCTCTCCTCTAAAAGTGTGCCTTATCATGTTACCTCATGGCAATGTTTGATGTTCAAATATCTCTGGCGATTCTTTTCTCAAGAAGTAGCTACATACAGATGAGTCTCACAGTAATAAAGTGATGAAGGGTCATCTGTTAAAAATAAAGTTGCACCACATTAAGGAATGGGAACAAATGCTAAACAGTGAGGTTGCCCAGATTATATAACACAAACTTGCACTTTCCATACAACAGAGTACAAATGTGGATATCTTTAAAATGAACTTGACTGTCATGCCAAATTACTAGTTGACAAATTTAACCCAATCTGGCAAACAATTGTGAATCTGGTAAACTGGCACCTTGTAACCCCATCTTCTGTTTATGTAAGTGTGTGTGCAGGCAGCTGTCTTGACAAGACTAAAGAAATATCAATTTCATGTACTGGGGACCACAGCTGTCACATTAAAAAAACTGGAAAAGTTCTTGTTAGATTTTTTGAAGTATACATTTGTTAAAAACACATTTCTGAAACATTGCAGCAAAATCCAGCACTCACAGTAACGTGAATGTGCATTTCCTTGGTCTAGCTGCTGCTGGTGTGCTTTGAAATCACCATATGTGTTCCTCATTGCTGGATAGTCTGCAGTAGAACTCCTTTGTAATTACTTGTTGTAGCTAGTTGTCTGGTTTGTTTTTAGTACATTATCACTTTTTGGCTAAGTGAAGTGTATTTTTATATAAAGAAGACTGGGGACTGAAATTCTAATAGCAATAAAGGTAGCCTGGTCTGCCAGAGTTGGGAAAGAGAGAGGCTAAAAGTGTGAATTTCATTGGCCAGAGGGCATTTTATTTGGTTTAGTCACTTATGAATCTATAAATTCCACTGCCCATCACACAGCAGAGTTTAGCAGTGCCTTGTATAGACAGGGGCACTTAGAAACTAAACTTTCCCTATAAAATACCCCTGTACCTTTACCCAGTTGCACAAAGAGGCACTTGTTTACATGCTAAGGAACACTGATGCACAAATTCAGTCACATAGCCTAGATGCAGTTTCTACCTCCAGAGCACCCAAGTTTGCCTGCTGTAAACCTCTGCTGTACCACCGTTTTGCAGTTCACCTAAAAAAGAGCAGACACTATGGACAGGCACTTTTCCGACTTCTCTGCCACCAGTTTACTAGAATCAGACATCCTGACAATGTAGAAATTGCATCATGTTCACTGACAACCAACTAATCCTTAGGGAAACTGATAAAGCATGGAAGATATTTAATTATACAAAGACCCCCCCCCCACTAATATTCCAAAACGTGCACGCTGCTTGGTCAGCGTGCTCATTGTAAATCAGACTTATACTAATGGTAAAAGGTCCAGTCGCCTGGACCGTTTCCATTAGTACAAGTCTTTTTTTGTGTGTGTGTGTTGGACAGCAACCGACAACGGAAGAGCTCCGTTGCTGTTAGCTCGCTATGTTACACGAATTTAACATAGCGAGATATCTTAAAAAAAAAAAGCAATGGAGAAAGAAAGATCGCCATTGATTTTTTTAAAGCTGTCTCTCTATGTTAAATGAGTTTAACATAGCGAGACAGCTTTAAAAAAGCAACTGCTTTTTTTTTTTTTTTTTTTTTTTAGATACATCACTATGTTAAACTCTTAAAATAGTGAGACACCTTTTAAAAAGCAATGGGGAGCTTCCACACACAGCTTTGATGTACTGCGTAACCATACGCATGTGCAGTACATCAGAACTGCCGCAGAATACTGGACAGCTGCAGAAGGGCAGCAAGAAAGCATTATACAATGCCATTATTTAAGAAAAGTAAGTATTTTTTTTCTTAAATAATGTCATTGTATAATAGCAATAACCCACTTCTGGGTGTGGGTAATGCTGGATTTACCCAAGGTTGTCTTTGTTTGGCCATTCGGGGTTCACCCTCGTGACCAAACCACACCAATCGCAGGTAAATCCAGCATTACCCACACCCAAGCATGGGTTACTGCTTAATTGTACAGTGTCATTGGACGTAATACTCACAAAAGCAGTCAAAATAGCAGTCAGGTTGTCTGTAAGTTAAGTACTACACCACACACAGTACTGATGTAATACACAGACCAACATATGCCGAGGCATTTAAAAGCAACCTTCCTAAACCCTGGAGACTTTCTAGGCATTCATCTCACAAAAAGAATCCTCAGCAACTCCAAAACAACACCCAATAAAATACACAGTCACACCCTTTGGAGCCTCAACTACAAAGCCCATAAGGCAAGTTAACATGTTACCAAATAGGTTTGGCAAATGAGACTCCATTGTGAAACTTGCAGCTTTCCTGCTCACCAGGCTGAATATGGAGATCACGGTCAGTTGTCTAACAGAAGCAGGGTCCACCAAATCACTCATGCACTCAAGTCATTAGATCACAAGTACTAGTATGACTCAGTCACAGACCAAGTGGATGTAAATGGCCAGAGATGTGCCTCCCTTGAATATGAAGAGATAACTCTGGAGCTCTTGCACTGTGTCCCAAGGCAGTATGTGCCTAGCAGTAGGCAGCATTCTACCTTTAACAAGAATACTACAATATGAAAAAAAAAAAAAAAAAAAAAAAAAGATTACTTTGATAATAGACTTAATAATCAACTTTGTTTCTGTCAGTCCAAGGGGGTACAATATTTCTCAGTATAGGAGGATACAGTTGATGAATCTTGTTGCTTTGCCAATGATTCCCTACACCTGCCCCCTCTAGTCCTTTGAGTATTTGCTGAAGTGCTGTCTTCACCCATAGTGCTTTTTTAGTCAATGCCTAACAGGTGAATCTTCCAACTTAGCAAAACCAACCCAAAGGAATCTAAACGTGTTACTGCTCAATGCCAGGAGCCATAAGAAGAAACAGCACTCCCTCCAGGCTCTCCTCACTCTGGAGAATGTGGAAATATGTGCAGTTACTGACACGTGGTTTGAAACCGCAGAAAACAACATGACAGTGTACAGCTACAGTGTCTTCTACACATTTAGGCCAACTACTGTAGAGGCAGGGACCCAAGCTGGAGGTGTCTCAATATACACCAACAAAATCACCTCAAAACAGGATGATGTGCTTCAGCTTCTTCATGCCCAGATTTCCATAGGCATAGTCCCATACCATAGTCTTACAAGCTACAGGTCACTATAGATGATCCAAGAAACTCGTAACTCGTTCTTGGACTTACTGGAGATGGTCTTATCATTCAACTCAATACCATATTCATGGGTAGCTTCAATTACACAACTATAAATTTTGATTCTTACATGACCACATACTTCCAGGCCCAGAGATTGCTGGACTTTGTATAACACATTAAAAAAAAAAAACATTGGACCAGGCAGTCCACATACCCACCAGGGATGCAAATATTCGACCTGGTACTCACAAACCTGGGAGAACGCTGTACCCACCCTAATGCACCCTCTCTCTGGTAAGGTCAGACCAGAGTCTCCTCCATAACAAAGATTAATTCAAAGTCCCTGGTTAGCCCTGTAACATTTAGTAACTATTCTAAGGCAAACTTCCTACTAACCGATAACTTGACAAAATTTCAAACTCCCCAACTCCTGGAAATACAGCTGCCTATGCAGAATTATTCACAGAAACTATGTAAAATAATGTCAACAAATGCAGAGACAGTTGTGCCTACCAAAAATAAGCCCAAAAGTAACTCAAAGGGAAAAAAAAAAAACATCCCGGTGGTATCCAAACCAGTTGTACAACAAAATAAAAAAAGTCTTAGCCAAGATAAGGGAAATGTTACATCCAAGTAAGATAACCACACATCTAAACAAACAGCTAAGCTAATTCTACTAAGGCAAAGACAGCCTCCTAGGCAAAGGAAAACCACAGGGCTTTCTATATGCCCAAAACCTCTAAGGCAGCACACAGTAGTGTGTACAACTCATGTAAATACAGCTAACACAGAATCAGAATATGTAGCTAATCTGCTTGTTGACTAATGTACAAGAAGGGCTAATACAGTCAAATGACTGGTGCCAAAGCCACAAAGTACAGTTTTGTACCTACCATAAATGTAGATGTTCGAGGATCCACATTGCTGCAGTCATAATCTGTGGGTAGTCCGCTGTCCTCGGTCGGCCCGAATACCAAAGTGTTAGGCTAGCGTCGGTCATAGTCGCTCAGATCTGACGTCAGTACGCAGTGGTACTAAAGCGCATGACCGACGCCATATCCTCAGTCTTTCTTGCCCCAGATGTCAGAAGGCCAAAAAAGAAAGGCCATAGCCAAAAATAGAAAATACCCAACCACCAATTACAGAAAAAATAATTACCCCAAAAGTAACACAGCAACCCTAAACTACAGAGGGGAAGGAGGGAGGGAAAATAGGACTGCAGCAACGTGGATCCTCGAACATCTACATTTATGGTAGGTACAAAACTGTACTATGTTCTTCGTCTCACATTGCTGCAGTCATAACCTGTGGGTAGAATCCCAAAGCAAAGGTAAGGGAGGTTGGCAAAATCAAAAAGCACTAGGAGCTGCTAACATGCCCTGTAAAACTGCAGTGGCAAACCCAGCCCTAGATTTGGAATAAAGAGGGAGATGGTAATGTTTAGTAAAAGTGTGCACTGAACTCCAAGTAGCTGCCTCCAAAATATCCTTAGTAGCTACTCCCCTTAAAGCAGTAGAAGTGGCAGTAGCCCTAGTGGAATGAGGTCTGATCCCAGCCGGAACATCCTTTCCATGATGAGAATAACAAAAAGCAATACAATGGCTAATCCACTTAGAAATAGTTTGCTTTGAAACAGGTTTTCCTTGTGAACCCAAGGCAAAAGAAATGAATAACTGTTGAGACTGCCTGAACCCTTTAGTTCTGCTCAAATAATAACGTAACTGCCTGTGAATATCCAAAGAGTGCAAAATTTTTTCCCCTTTATTTTGGGGATCAGCATAAAAAGTAGGCAAATTAATAGATTGGTTCAAGGCCACATCAGAAACAACTTTAGGCATAAAAGTAGGATTAGTACGCAGGGATACCCTATCCTTATGAAATATCAGGAAGGGTTCAACTGCCATTAGAGCCTGTAATTCAGATACCCTCCTAGCAGACGTAATGGCCAACAAAAAAGCAGTCTTCCAAGACAAAAACTTCAACTCAGATGTAGCTGCAGGTTCAAAAGGAGGTAAAGTTAGCTTTTCCAACACAAAATTGAGATCCCAGGAAGGAGTAGGAGCTCTATGTGGGGGTCTTATGTTCTTTGCCCCTCTAAGAAACTGCTTAAACAAAGGGTGAGAAAATAATGGTGGGTCACAGTCATAGTGAGCAGAAATGGCTGCAGCATGAACTTTCACGGAGGAGAAAGACAAACCCTTGTCTAATAATTCTGTAAGGTACTGTAGTGTAACATTCAAATTAGGCACTGAAACATTAAAGCTCTTTGCTGTGCTCCAAAGAAAAAATCTCCTCCATTTATCAGCATAAACTTTCCTTGTACTAGGCCGTCTGGCTTCCAAAATGACATTCAAAACTTGTTGAGGAAGCTGCGACCCCCCAGGGTCTAAAACAGAATATGCCAGGCTGTCAGATGCAGGGACTGTATCCTGACATTGAGGAAATGATTGCTTGCCTGAGACAAAAGGTGTGGAATTGATGGCAAAGGCCAAGGAGGCTCCCGTACTAAACTCCTCAGCAGAGGGTACCAGTGCTGACGTGGCCAATCCGGAGCTATTAGAATCATGCAAGGCTTGTCCTGTCTTACCTTCAAGAGCACCTTGGGAAGGAGAGGCAGAGGAGGAAAGGCATATACGTGAAGGTTATTCCAACTGAAAGATAGAGCATCCACTTTCCAAGCTTTTGGGTGAAACATCTTTGTGCAAAATTTTGGCAGTTGGAAATTTAGTGGAGAAGCGAACAGATCTATGTCTGGAGTTCCCCAAGCCACTGTCAACTGTTGAAATACATGAGGATCCAATTTCCACTCGTGGGGATCCACCATCTGTCTGCTCAAAACATCTAAGGAGTTCTGTGCTCCTGGCAGAAACCTTGCTTGAAGAGTGAGGTGCAAACTCAGAGCAGCCTCCCACAAAATCATAGCTTGTCTGCAAAGAGTGTACGAATGGGTTCCCCCCTGCTTGTTGATGTACCACATGACTGTCGTGTTGTCTGTTTGAATCAACACCTGTCCCGGTTGAAGTAGATCCTTGAAAGCCATCAGCGCAAATTGGACTGCTAACATCTCCTTCATCTTGATATGCAAATGCTGTAGTCTGGGAGGCCACGTGTCTTGAATCCATTTCCCATTGAAGTGTGCTCCCCAAGCCACGTCTGAGGCATCTGTCGTTAAGATCTGACTCGCCTCTGGTCGGGTCACAGAGAGTCCCTTGTTTAGGTGACATTCCTGAGCCCACCACAAAAATTCCCTTTGGATGCAAGGTATTATCTGAAAGACAGTGTCCAAATCGTGGCAGTGTTGAGTCCATACACTTTTGAGATACCATTGTAGCTTCCTCATATGTAGTTTGGCATTGGGAAGTACCAGAATACAAGATGCCATGAACCCCAAGGCTTGAAGGACTGTCCTTGCAGTCAGCCTGGACAGTAGGGATAATTGCTGGAAGTAAAGGGGAAGATGTCTTTGTTTGTCCGGGGTCAGAAAAGCCATCTGAGAGGCTGTATTCAGTCTCACACCCAGAAAGCACATGTCCTGAGAGGGTACTAGACTGGACTTTGTTTCGTTCACAGAATACCCTAGGCACCTTAACACTGCCATTACATACTGTAGATGCTGAAGTAACTTGACTTTGTCTTGAGCAAGAATCAGGCAATCGTCCAGATAAGGATAAATTTGTATTCCTCTTAGTCTTAAGAAGGCTATCACAGGAGCCAGGACCTTTGTGAACACCCTGGGCAGTAGATAAGCCAAAGGGCAATGCAGAGAACTGATAATGAAAAGTACCAGCCCGAAAACGCAGGAACCTCCTGCAGCTGGGCCTGATAGGAATGTGAAGATAAGCCTCTTTGAGATCCAGAGTTACCATCCAGTGATCTTTGCCTAGCAGAGGCAAAAGTTGCTGCAAAGTTAGCATCTTGAATTTTGGAATGTCTAGGTATGTGTTGAGGATAGACAAATCCAGAATTGGCCTCCAAGTGTTTCCTTTCTTTGGCACAAGGAACAGGCGAGAATAAAATCCTAGGCCTACTTCTGACGGAGGCACCACCTGGATAGCCCCCATTTTTAAAAGTAAAGAAATCTGCTTGTGAGCCTCCAGCTTTTGCTGAGGAGGTACGTCCGGCATGCCCTTGAAAGGAGGCAAGGTGTGAAAATAAAACTTGTAGCCTCGATCTATAATGTCCAGCACCCATTTGTCCTGGGTGACCAAAAGCCAATTTTGCTTGAAAAGTGTCAACTTTCCTCCTAGAGGAGCTGCCAGACAGGAGGGATCTGGCAGCTGGAGATACAGGTCATTGGGTCTGTTTACGAAAAGGCTGACCCCTGCCCTCACCAGAAGATTGTGCAGGGGGAACTCCACGTCCTAGGTCTGAAAGAACCCTGAGCATGAGCTCTGCCCCTACCTTAGACTGTAAATCAGAAGAAGGATAAGCCCATCCTTTTGCAGGCCAATTTCTGCTAAACTTAGGGGGCTGCACTTGTAAAAATTCCTTAACTGTCTGCATGGACTTAGCCTTTTCTTCCATTTTCTTCAAAACTGACTCCACAGGAGAACCCAAAAAGAACTTCAGATTGAAGGGGAGCATCCAAAATTCGAGCTTTAACATGCTCTGACAAATTCTGATCCTTAAGCCAGGCGTGCCTACGAATAACTGAACCAGTGGCAGCCACCCTGGAAGAAGCTTGAAGAGCATCAAAACCACACTGCAAGGAATGCTTACCTACCTGATCAGAGGCATGAACTAAATCCTGCAATTCCTTACACTCTATACCCTCAGCTAAAGCACTACCTTAGATTTCAACTGACTTAACAGAAAATTCTGGTACTTCAGCATATGAAACTGGCAATTTAAAGCCCTCATAGCGAGTGTGGAGGAGGTATACACTTTTTTACCCCACCTATCCAAAGCTCTAGAGTCTTTATCGAGAGGAACTGGATTCTTTACTACAGAAGCCCTGACAACCTTAGGTCCCTGGCTAATAGTTTCCGGGTCAGCTCTAGGACTCTTATACAAATATTTATGAGCCTCTGGAACTCTGTAATACCTGTCTGGCTTGACAGGGGCAGGAGGCAAAGAATCAGGATTAAGTGAAGCCTCAGAAAAAAACATCCTGAACAACATCCAAAACAGGGGGAATGGCCAAGGGCCTATGCTGTGGTAAAAACAAAAATTCCCTAAGCCTCTTACGAGAATCTGAGAAATCCTGACCTTCCCACTTAAAATGCTCCCTCATGGAATGCAGGGTTTCAGAAAAGGAAAAATCCTCTGGAGGAGAAGCAGAAGGACAGGAATCCTCTGCATCCGAATCAGAATAAGGAGAAAAATCCTGAATGTCCTCAGCTGAAGACTCAGAGTAATCTGAGGAATGCTCCAATCCCTCCACCTCTGTCTCCACCCTAGGCCTCTTATCCGGAGGGGGCATAGAACCTCTGATTAAAGTAATCAAATCCTCTGCCATTTTCAGCATATGCTTTTTAGGAACAGAACCTGCAGAACTGAGGCTGACGCCAGTGCCAGAAGGACCAGGCCTGGCTTTAGAGACAGAAGTAGAAGGCCTAAAGTACAGTTTTGTACCTACCATAAATGTAGATGTCCGAATTGGATAGCATCTGCAGTCATAACAACTGGGTTGTCCTGTCGTCAGGCAGCCCTTCAGTCGGCCGGATTCCAAAGTCCGGGTCCGGCTTCGGCTGATGTCGCACTTCACCCGACGTCATCTCTGTTGGTCTTCGGGTATAAAAGCATCAGCCGACGCCATTTTCCTCAGTGTTTCTTGCCCCAGATGCCAGAAGCCCTATAGAAGGCTAAAAATTTTGGATAGATGCCAATGTTTCCAAAAGATAGAGGTAAACACAAAAATAAGCATGTATGTACATAAATACAAACAAATACACCATGAAAGAAATCCCCACTAGCTAGCTATTAGAAGGGTAAACACCTAGGAGTACCACAGAGGGGAAGGAGGGAGGGTAATCCTGACTGCAGATGCTATCCAATTCGGACATCTACATTTATGGTAGGTACAAAACTGTACTATGTCCTTCATGGATGCATCTGCAGTCATAACAACTGGGTAGAATACCATAGCCAACTAGGGGAGGAGGATAAAAGTAAATTATGGTGTGTTTAGGATCCCTTGCAGAACAGCAGTGGCAAACCCTGCTCGGGATCTGGAATATAGAGGTAAATTATAATGCTTGGCAAATGTATGCACGGAGGTCCAAGTAGCCGCCTCAATAATGTCTTTGGTAGCCACTCCTCGTAAGAAGGCTGTGGTAGTGGCTGTTGCCCTTGTAGAATGAGGTCTTATGTTCTGTGGAATTGGCTTTCCATGGAAGGAGTAACAGAATCGTATGCAATTTCCTATCCATTTGGAGATTGTCTGTTTGGAAATAGCTTTTCCTTCCCTTCCTGTTGCATAGGCTACGAAAAGTTGGTCCATCTTTCTGCTATTTTTTGTTCTGTCCAAGTAGTAGCGTAGCTGTCTATGTACATCCAAGGTATGCAGTATTCTTTCCCCTCTGTTTTGTGGGTTGGGAAAGAAGGTAGGCAGGTGGATTGCCTGGTTTAAAGACACTATGGATACCACCTTAGGCATAAATGTAGGATTAGTCCTCATGGACACTCTATCTTGGTGGAAGATTAGAAAGGGTTGCACTGCCATTAAGGCCTGTAGTTCTGAAACCCTCCTTGCTGAAGTAATTGCCAGTAGGAAAGCAGTTTTCCATGACAGGTGTTGTAGGTCTGCTGTTGCTGCTGGTTCAAAAGGTGATAGTGTCAATTTTTCTAGCACAAAGTTCAAGTCCCAAGCTGGCAATGGTGGTTTCCTTGGAGGTTTTACATTCTTGATTCCTCTGAGGAACTGCCTGAGCAAAGGGTGTGAAAAAACAGGTGGATCAAAGCTGTATTCTGCTGAAATAGCTGATGCATGAATCTTGATGGAGGAGTAGGACAGGCCTGAATGAAGTAGTTTGGCCAGATACTCCAGAATGTTAGGCATATCTATGTTTGCTACATCTTTTCCTCTTTCAGAACTCCAAATGACAAACCTTTTCCATTTCCCAGCATAATTCCTTCTAGTTGAAGGCCTGCGTGCTTCAAGAATAATGTCTTTAACTCTTTGTGAAAGTTCTGTATTAGCAGCTGCTATGTGATGTTCCATGCAGTCAGTTGCAGTGTTTTTAGGTTTGGATGCATGGTGCTGAAGTTGTTCTGAGTTAGCATCAAAGGCATCAGGGGAATTGGCCACATATTGTTCCGAGACATGCTCCTCAGCAGTGGGTACCAATGCTGTCTTGGCCAGTTTGGAGCTATCAGGATTATCCTTGGACGTTCCTCCTTGATTTTTAGTAGTACTTTGTGTATCAAGGGAAGAGGTGGGAATGCATATGCTGTTAGGCCTTTCCAGCTGAAGGAGAGCGAGTCCACTTTCCATGCTAGTGGGTGGAATGTCCTTGTGCAGAATTTTTTGAGCTGGTGATTGAGAGGTGATGCGAATAGATCTATCTGAGGCATTCCCCATTTCTTCGAGATGGTCTTGAAGATATCCGGGTGCAGCTGCCATTCGTGGGCATCCGATGTGGTCCTGCTTAACATATCTGCTAGAGAGTTTTCTTTTCCTGGCACAAATATTGCCTGTAACTGGATGTTGTAGCTGAGTGCCAGGGTCCACAGTTCCAAAGTCATTCTGCATAGGGGGTAAGAATGAGTGCCTCCCTGTTTGTTGATGTACCACATGACTGTGGTGTTGTCTGTCCTTATCATCAAGTGGTCCTCCTTGAGAAATGGTCTGCACTTTTGGATTGCCAGTTTTACTGCCAGCATTTCTTTTAGGTTGATGTGCAGGTGAAGTTGGTCCTGTGTCCTCAATCCTTGTACGCATTTGTCCAGCATATGCGCCCCCCATCCTAGGTCTGAAGCATCTGTTGTGATGGTCTGGCTTGCTTGACCCTTGCGAAAAGGCAGGCCTGGGTTTGACTGGCATGCCTGAGCCCACCATAGGAACTCCTGTTTTAAGCATGGTATTAGTGGGATTTCCGTTTCTAGGCTGTGTCTGTGTTGGGACCATAAATTCTTTAGGTACCACTGTAGTTTTCTCATATGTAGTCTGGCAAATGGAACCAAGATTATGCATGATGCCATGAAACCCAAGGCCTGCAGTACCTTTCTTGCTGTTAACTTGTTCAGTTTTGTTAGTGCCAAGAAGTAAAGAGGGAGTTCTTTTGTTTTTCTGTAGTTAGGAATGCCATTTGTCTTACTGTGTCCAATTCCGCTCCCAGGAAAGTCCTTGTCTGGGATGGTATCAGTCTTGACTTTTGTAAATTGACTGTGTATCCCAGTGCTTGAAGCAAGTAAATGACCCTTTGTAAATCTGTTGTCAGCTTGCTTTTGTTGTCTCCTTGTATCAGGCAGTCGTCCAGGTATGGATAAATTTGAATTCCCTGTAGTCTGCAATGGCGATTACTGATGCCAGGCATTTTGTGAATACTCTGGGCAGTAGATAAGCCAAAGGGCAATGCTGAGAATTGATAGTGCTCTGATCCTGCAAGAAATCTGAGGTATCTTCTGCAGATTGGTCGAATGGGGACGTGCAGGTATGCCTCCTTGAGATCTAGAGTTACCAGCCAACACTCCTTGCCCAGCATGGGAAGAAGTTGCTGTAGGGTCAGCATTTTGAATTTTGGGACAATGATGTAAGTATTCAGGGTGGACAGGTCTAGAATTGGTCTCCAACTTTTTCCTTTCTTGGAACTAGGAATAGTCTGGAGTAGAACCCCTTTCCTTGCTCTGCTGTTGGCACTTTCTCCACAGCTCTCATGTTTGCTAACTCCGTTATCTGTTGTAGAGCCTCTGTCTTTTGATTTGGAGGTAGATTTGGCATTCCTCTTTTGTCTGGTAAAGTGTGGAAGTGGAACCGGTAACCTTGATCTATGGTTCGTAAAATCCACTTGTCCTTTGTTATGTGGTGCCAGTTTTTTGAAAATAAGGTTAACTTTCCGCCTAGAGGAGCTGCTATTTGTTCCCTGGTAGGCGGGTTTAGGATTAAGTCACTGTGGCTGTGTTGATGTAGTGGCAGGTGTTGAGTCTGTGCCTCTGTTGTTACCTTGCCACTGTCGTCCTCTGTAGGCACCTCCTCTGGATTGGTTTCTGCCTCTGGAACGTCTATTCCTGCCCCTTTGAGGTCTTGTGGAGTCAGGAAAGGACCAATTTTTGGCAGGCCAGTTCCTGCTAAACCTTGGGGCTTGAACCTGCAAGAAATCTTTAACTGTCTGGACTGATTTTGCCTTTTCTTCCATTTTCTTCATAACCTGCTGGGCAGGTGTACCAAACAAACTTGTTTTATCCATAGGAGCATCTAGCAATTTAGATTTAACATGATCCGTAAAGCTTGCTCCTTTAGCCATGCATGCCTTCTAATTACAGTGCCAGTCATGGCTGATCTAAATGAAGCCTCCAGTGCATCATAGCCACATTTTAAAGAATGGTTACTAACTTGCTGTATGTTATTTACCATTTCTAATACATATTTCTTATCAAGAGATTCATCAGTGGTTAGCTTTTTAGTTAACTGATCAAGCATAAACTCTTGGTATTGTATCATGTGAAACTGACAGTTTAAAGCTCTAGCTGAGAGAGTGGCTGAAGTGTAAACCTTTTACCCCATCTGTCTAATGACCTTGCTTCCCTTTCAGAAGGAACAGGGTTTTAGCTGTGGTCGCTACTGCCTTGGGACCCTGGGAAATAGTTTCGGGTCTGCAAGAGGGGCCTTGTAAAGGTGGTGATGAGTATCTGGCACCCTGTAAAATCTGTCTGGTTTGGCAGGGGCTGGGGGTAAAGAATCTGGAGCGGAGCAGACATCATTGAAAGCATCATCCACCACAGAGAGAACAGGAGGTATAGCTAAGGGCCTATGCTGTGGAAGGTGCAAAAAGGTCCTAAGTCTTTTCCTGGAGTCTGAAAAATCCTGTTGCTGCCATTGGAACTGTTCTCGCATGGCATGCAAGGTTTCCCCAAAGGAGAATTCTTCTGGTGGGGAAGCAGCTGGAATGGATTCTTCAGCATCAGAATCTTCAAAATTGGAGAAAGGAGCCTCTGGCTGGTCAGTTATGTCTGATTCATCAGCAGAATCATCAGAGGACACCGGCTCATGGGGCTCTGCCTTAGGTCTCTTCTCTGGGGGCTGAGAGGCCCTGTCTGGGTGAGATTGAGATCCTCTAATTAATGAAATTAAATCTTCTGCCAAAGTAAGGATTTGAGAACTGGAAGAGGGCCTGGTTGAGGGGGGTTTAACAGGCACTGTTTTAGTAGTCATGGCTGCTTTAGCCCTGGCGAAGGCCTTAATGGACATGGCTGCTGGAGGCCTAGCAGCACCACGTGCTGGGGTAGAGACATCCAAGGGAATGGTGTCTGATAAGTCAGTGGTAAGCACCGTAGTGGGTAAAATTTCTGAGGCCGATTCAAGAGTGTTAGCAGGAACCTCAGTTGTAGAGATAGATTCAGCTGTATTTTGATCAGTTTTCTCGGTTTCGGCCGAAACAGAGACACTCGCGGTTTGCTTAACCATGGTTTCGGCCGAAACCGCGGACCGCGAGTGTCGGTCTTTTTCTTTGCGTTTTTTTGGCAGAATGCGTAGTCGGAGGATCCGACGGCATAATGTACGCAAAATCAGAACCGAAAAACTGTTCTGCAAACTCCGACCGACGTCTAAGTGTTCGTCGGTTGAAAGAAGCACAGGACGAACAGGCTGCTACGTCGTGGGCTGGGCCTAAGCAAGGCAGGCAGTAAGAGTGGAAATCTTTATGAGGCAAGAAAGAGTCCCCAACGGGGTACTTAGCTTTAGAAGTCTTCGAAGTAGTATTCGGTAGAAGTAATCTCTGGATCCGACCGACCGGCACTTGCGAACAGCTTCTGCTTCGGGCGCCACGCGGCAAGAAAGACTGAAGAAAATGGCGTCGGCTGATGCTTTTATACCCGAAGACCAACAGAGATGACGTCGGGTGAAGTGCGACATCAGCCGAAGCCGGACCCGGACTTTGGAATCCGGCCGACTGAAGGGCTGCCTGACGACAGGACAACCCAGTTGTTATGACTGCAGATGCATCCATGAAGGACATCAACCTTATGCAAAGAAGGAACTACAGAAACTTGAGAGGCCTCCTCGGCCTGACCTAACTCCTGAGAGGCCAATTCCTGCAAGATGAAAGGCTCCCCCTGAGATTCAGCTGAAACCTCGGCTGGATCCACAGATTCCACCGTAGTTTCCAAAGAACCGGCGTCCGCAACGGACGACTCATCCTGCTTGGACTTTAACGATTTATCTTTTCGCTTCTTAGCGGTAGTGGGCGTCGGAGGATCAGACGGCATGTTGTAATTACACCGCTTACCGAAAACAAGTCTAGCACAATCTAACCTGCGTTTAATGGTGCGCTTATTAAATCTAGCGCAAAAGCGACACCCGACTACGTCATGCTCAGGCCCCAAGCAAGGAATACAGAGAGAATGGAAGTCCCTATGAGGTATCTGTTTCCCACAAGAAATACAATTATTAACTTTTTCTGACATCCGGATTTAACTGAGGCAAGAAAAGACAAAAATATTCCCCAACGGGGTACTTAGCCCAACTTGGTCTTCGGTCTGAAACTCAGAATACGAAAATTTCAGGACGCCGAACGGCACTTGCAAACGCTGCTTCTGCTTCGGACCATGCGGCAAGAAAGACTGAGGATATGGCGTCGGTCATGCGCTTTAGTACCACTGCGTACTGACGTCAGATCTGAGCGACTATGACCGACGCCAGTCTAACACTTTGGTATTCGGGCCGACCGAGGACAGCGGACTACCCACAGGTTATGACTGCAGCAATGTGAGAAGAAGAACATCTTAAAAACTTCAATGCCAAGAAATGCATAACTTTATCCTCTGGGAAGTCAGCCACCCTAGGAAATCAATAACATAGCCCCCTAAGACTAAAACCAGAAGCCGGACATTTGGGTAAATACGCAGATGGTAACCTGGCTTTCGACCAACATCTATAAATAAGGGAATCATTCTATGCTGCTCAACGTTAAAATAAAGCAAGGACATGGCATCTAGGTCTAAAGTCATCCTCATTCCACTTTTTTCAGCCATAAGACCCATCAATAAGTAAAACACCCACTTCAGTACGTACCTGACCAGGCACATCCAACAACTGGAACGTCCACAGAGGTTCCTCACAAAAACAATACAGGATATTACCAGTATGTCCTATGCAAATTCCCTCAAAGCCCCATCTCTATTACTCTGTTTCCTGCAGATTGGTGAGAGGTGGTCAGTGCCTGGCATAAAAGGCATTCTTGGATCTCACTCACATGGACCTTTAGTACATCTGCAAAATGAATCAGAATCGCTCAATCTAGGGATTTAAACTTTGCTTGTGACATAAATAGGCATGATAATGGGACAGGTGCGTGTCCCAGAGAATTCCCCTTCTCTACAACAGACTTCCCATCCATGTGATGCAGAGCTCTTACCTAACCCCAATTCAAGGAAAGCTAGATCAGCAGTTGGGAAAGTGAACACACATCCCAGGTCTAGCACCTGTCTCTCTAATGGACAGAGGCAGCCTGTAAATCTTGCCCTAGCTTATATACATACCCCTTAAAATAACATCTAAGGCACAAACTTAGTGGATACATGTGGGATGTCTGGCAAGGCTTAAAGGCCCAGTGGGTTATATGCCTATGATCCTGTAAACTTACAGGCAAGTATGCAGATCTGCAAACTAAGTTGAACATATATACTATCCCACAAGAAAAAGGAGAAAAATGGCGTTAAGCTGATACTGTGTTCCACTACGACTGGTACAACATAAATGAAAGAATTACCAACATCTAATTAGAAACAGCTCACTGTACAGCTGGGAGAAAAAATAAAGGAGCTCATTAAACACAGAACAGAGGGATGGTGATGGCCTGAAACACTCATGCTGATAAAGTACCACGCTAATGCAAAACCATCAATAGAGTACAACAAACAGCCGCACATACTTAACATTCAGCATCACGTATCACCTTAAACACGACCACCCATATAAAGCAAATTAATCACCTGTGCAATGAATTTTCTGTAGTCCTGTCGAAGTTCTTCCTTCAGTTTGTGTTTCTTCCTCTCATACTCTTCTCCAAGAGGCAGACTTAATCCAATGTTCTCATCTGAAAGATTAAGTTTCAACTTTTAGCTACAGAGTGCTACGAAATGCTGAAATCAGCCTTAAGCAGCAGTACTTCAATATTAGTTATCATAAGCTACATGAGGACTTTGAAAAAGAAGCAAATCCACATTCAATTCATGCATTTCATCATTCATTCACTGGATTATCAGATCAATCCACTTCATGGCTGGGACTTGATGGAGTCTATTCCAGCACAGTGGCATAAAGCTGAGAAACTAATCCTGGACAGGATACTAGCTCATCTTGAGAAACGTGCACACAATCACAATCAGCATGCACATCTACAGGAAATCTGTAGTACCACCAATTTACTGTAGGTGTCTCTGGAATGTGGCAGGAAACTGGAGACACCCCGCTTCAACAAAAGAAAAAGTAGATTCCGTACAGAAGATGTAATAAAACAGAAAACTACGCATTACGGAAAAATGAAAAGTAACATGAGACCTAACCTCAGGCCAAAATCACTAGCTGACAAACAATACCTCCATCCATAATGCTGATGTGTCATGGGTTCAAGAATAAACTCCACCTGTCAAACGGCTGACTGAAAAGGAAAGGATTACGCATCTGATGTGCAACTTTTCTTCCCCAGAAATCAGGGACTGAAAGTACAACAGCATCTCTTCTCTTGCCTTCAACATGCTTGGAGACTAGACATAGATGAGGGCTATTATTTTTTTAAACAAGAAACATCTTTATTAAATTATCACGTGACATAGGCAATAGTACATTTATATAAATGCAAACAAACCATAGTGAATTTTAGTTGCAAACATTATACATCACTTCTAATCTATCCAGTCATTTTCAGTCAAACATGATATGGCTCATTCAAATCCTGCCTTCTTTTAAATCTCATTCCTCCTCCACATGTATACTTCCACAATTCCCATTTTTCCTATATAATTTGCACCTACCCTTTTATTTATTGACATTTGTTTACCAGGAAAGTCCACTGAGCAAAGAAGAACCCATTTTCAGTGGAGGCCCCAAAAGAAAAGCTCCATAAAAGCAGTTAGTATAAAATTACATAATATTGGAACAGTTTGTATTAACAAGAAGCACAGTCATAACAGGCAGCACAGACGCAACAAAATACATTATGAAAATGTAGGCGGTACAGAGATACAATATAAAAACACAGGGCACTGAAGTAAATACAAGGTACATATCCTAGTACACTTTAATGTGAGCACACACTATTGAGTACACTCTACTGTGGGTGTAGAAGTTGAGCAATATAGGTAGAATTAGAATAACTAAAGGTATATGTATTAGAAGTAGGGATAGATTAGTGCTAGGGGTGATGAGTGTGAAAAAGTGATGTGAAAAAGTGACAGGAGTCAAGTTTTTGGAGGACAGAAGTAGAGAAAAAAGGTGATATGATACAAAGAAGAGGAGTCAAGTTTTAGGAAGATGGACATTAGAGCATCAACAGTGCCAGAGAGCGGACAGATGCTGCTTTGGAGCTATTTTGAAGGAGAAAATATTACTGGTAGTCCTAATAGCTAATGGGAGTGCATTCCATTGTTTGGCGACAGCATTTGACCTGCTGGGAGTTTTGGTTTGTCAGCTTGCAGGAGGAATTGGTTTTCAGATCAGAGTTATCTATCTGGGTGGTAGTGAGTTAGGATTGGAGATGGGGCTGGGCAGTCTGATGGATTGTAAATAATTATACGCTATGGTTAATTGCAGGTATGTTAGATTATGTGCAAGTTCGAGCCAACTGAGTGACTGCAAGGAAGAGCAGTGATGGGATGAATATTTGGCATTGGTTGCAAATGTAACAGGACTTTAACTCATTTTTTAGGGATAACTGGATATTGGTGAGGAGTGGGGCACCATATAGGAGTGATTGGAGGAGGAAGGTACGGGTAAGAGTTTGTTTGATAGAGCAGTTAAGAAAATGTTAACATCTATAGAGGGATCTTACCTTTTGATGTGTCATTTTGATAGAAGTATGGACGTGGAGATCAAAAGCAAGGTTTTCATCGAAGATGACTCCCAGTAGTTTTGTATGAGGTACTACTTCTATGGTGATCATGTTTTGAGAGTATATGATGAATTCTGCCTTATATTTATGGAGGCACTTTTCTTGGGGGGTGAATAACCGCAGTTTTCTAAATATCCAAATTCCAGTTGTTTTATCCAACTTACAATATTCACTACTTTTAGTAACACTGATCTAGACATTGATTTCCATTTTCTAGTAATTGCTTTTTTGGTAGCAATCATAATTAGACTCTGCATGGCCTTACTATGTCCGGACAATTCAGACCCTATATCTTGCATCAAAAAGTATTTTCCTTAGTTATACCAGTTTACTTATCCAGCATCTGACAGAGTAGTCTGCAAGGTATCTAATGTCTACCAAGTCATTGCACTACCAGAAAATAAGTTCCCACTTACCTCCAACATTTGCTGTTCATTGAGAAAAAAACTGTTTATAGTCTACTTGGGGTATACAGATATCTAAACACTTCCAAGCAAAGATCCTAAAGCTTCTAGACGTTGTTGCACATTTAGGAGACAAATACACACAAACATTATATATACCCCTATTGTTTCTTTGTGAATTGCTTATCCAGTCTCTCTTCCCAATCCTGTCTGACCTCCTCTGACCAATTCTTATAGTTATGCAGTATTTTATATGCTCTGGTAATTATTCCTTTAACAGCAGCTTCTGTTCTAGATTCTCCTAAAAACAGTGCTGGCCTATTGCTTAGGATCCCCTTATTTCTCTTTGTCTATACTTTAATATCAGCCTTTGATGGGAAAGTAATCTCTAGCCTGCAAATTATTGGCCTCTTCCCATTCTATTACCTTTCCCTCTCTACTTCCTCCCAATACCATGGTTCTTTTGCCAGTTTTATCCAAAAAATTCTAGCACCCTCTTGCCTATTGTCTATATCTCTAACTGCAGGGGTCTCCATTCCTCTGTTGCCTTACTTCTTGGAATACTTTCTGCAAGTTTATGTATACAATATTCTGTTTGCTTATTGCTACTCTCCTTAAGGATATGCATCCAAAATACCAGCCTCTCCTTGTTTCTTGAGCTTCTCTCCCCATTTCATCATCATCCCTTTCCACTTTGAATTATATGTTTCTACTTGTGCTTACTTGTGCATGAACTGTGAAGCTCTGAAATACCCCTTCAAAATCAGGTAATCTCAAACCACTTTCTTCTACTGGAAGAATCGGCTTATTTCACTTGACTCTTACTGTTTTCCCATCCCAGATAAAATCCTTCAGCTCTTTATTAACTGCTATCCACACTTTTTCCTCTGGTTGCTAAAAATATGCCTGACCTGTGTATAAAACTAAAGAGACTAAAAACATTTTAATTGCTTATACCCAGCTATCCATATCTACATAACAGAGCTTACAATTTCTCAGCCTTTATATTACCTTGTGTTTAGTCTCTTCCCACATATCCCAAGGTGCCACATCAGAATCCTTTTTAATCCATACTTTCAAGTACTTCATTTTATCATATCCCCATAAATATGGATACTGTTGAACCAATTACTGGGTAATTTACAGCTATTGCTTTTGTTTTAGCTTCATTACCTTTGTATTCCAAAAAGATATGAAACTGCCTCAAAACTTTCCACAACACTGACATGTCCTTTTCAGGTTTTATCAGATATAAAATAATATCAATTGCAAAGAGACAGCTTTTCTCAACTACCATACCAATTATAACTCTGAATTTCTTGAGTCCTTATTTTCTTCAGCAATGGCTCTAAATATAATGCAAATAAATGGGAAAGAGAACACCCCTGCTCGGTTCCTCTGCCCAAACAAATTATCAGAGAGGACCCCACCCACTTTAATTTGCACCTCTGATCCCTCATACTTCCTCAGTCAGCCTTATTATTTTATCAGGGAATGCAAATGTTTCCATTGCCCTGCTCAGACTTGCAGCTTACTCTGTCAAATGCTTTTTCTGCATCAAGATCCACCAGCAGCAATGGTGTTCTCTGACTTTCTGCTTTCCTCTGGATAATAAATGTTCTGTTAATGTTGTTAAATGTTTGCCTCCCCTCCACAAAGCCACATTGATCCTCATCTATCAATTTTAGCACCACCTTGGCCATTCTTTAGCTATTATAGACACACACTTTATAATCATGGTTTAGGAATGAAATAGGCCAGTATGAAGCTGATCTGGTGAGTCTTTACCCTCTTTACGTATTACAGCCACCACCGCTTTCTTCCAGTATATTGTTTTTTTTCCTCCTAAACACTTAATACCTTCCAGATCTTTATCAGTTTTTCTGTTCTAGCTTCCAAACTTCCACAGGAATACCATCTAATTCATGGGGACTTTTCTGTGGATTGGTTATATATCACCATTTTTATCTCATCCCCTCCTATTCTGTTAGTAATTCAGCCTAATCTACTGCTAACCTTGGCATATTTAATTTTTCCATAAACATTTCCATTTGTCCCTTTTCTTGATTTCCATATTTCTCTACTTTATACAGACTCAAATAAAACTTTCAAAATACTTCTCATACATTTACAGGATTTCTTGTTAATTTTCCTTGCTACAGGTTCCCCAAGCTTGTTGACAACCCTTTCTACTTTGTTGCCCAAGTAGTTGTACTAAAAGATTTGTGCTCTGGAGTTATTAGAAAACAGTTGCTTAATAGCAAGCTTTCTAAATGCATGCATATTACCAAGGTAATCCCTTATTTCCTACTTGGCATTCTTTAATTGTTCCTCCTGTTTTGTAACATTTTCCTATTATGTAGTACTTTAACCATGGTCAGTCTCTCTAAATAATTACTGATATTTTTTAACCATCTCTCTTTTATTCCCATTCTATTTTTAAACTCCACTTTAATTTATCCCACTCCCTAGCTAAATTTTCAGAAGATATTTCTATCTTTTCTAATAACTCCTGAAAAATGTCCACTACCCATTCATTAAATTCCTCTCTTTTGAACAGACAGGTGGGGAAGCACCAGTGTCATTTATTTCATTACACTGTGTTTTTATTTTAATTATTATTGACGCATGATCTGAAATAGTTATTGGGTGCATATCAAGACCTTCAATTAAACACACATGTTCCTGTGAAATGTAAAGTCTGTCTAGCCTAGCCCAGTTTTTACATCTTGAGGAATATGTAAATTCATTCTGAACTCCTATTACTGAATTCACATCTTCCATAAAAATATTTTCACAAATTTCTACAAATATCTGCCCTCCTTTGTTGTACTTTCCCTTCTAGACCTTCCAGACACATCTTCACGGCTTCAAATCAAATTCCAGTCCCCAACTATTAGTAGTGGTCGTTGCTGAAAACTGATCATGTCTCCCAGAATTTTCTTAAGCTCCATTACAGCAGTTTTAGTTGGAATATAAACACATGCCAGTGTAGTTCTACTCCCCTGCCAGTAGCCCTTTAGCAGTACAAATCTGCCATCATTTTTATCAAATTCTATCACTATTGGAGCTCCTCTTGCAATTAATACAAGTACTACTATTTTCCTTTGTCCCAAAATATTGTGCTGAATAACCATCCAGAAAACCTTTATCAAATTCACATGTTCAGTTCTTTCCAGGCATCTCTTCTGTTGCATGCATACACCATTTGCAGGGTGAACTTTTATATAGTTGTCTCTTATCAAATCCATTTCAGCCTACGTCACACAAAACTTTTACTGAAAGCCTTCAAAAAAAAAAAAAAACCCAATACCCCCTAAAACTTATTTAATACCAACACACAAAACTATACACATGTTCAAATATTGAAGTTTTACCCTTTCTAATAGGAACAAAGTCCCACAGTGACAGCCACACAGACTTTAACCTAAAAGAAAGGTTATCCATGCCAAGACACATGGTGCAGCCTGTGCTTCTAAGTGTTAACCAGGGCTGTCTTAACAACATTATTGGCCCCCAGGCAAAGCAGTACACTGGGGCCCCTAAGTACACAACCACTCACAGGATTAAAAATGAAAACAGCCAATAAAATTAAACATATTTACTGATACTGCCAACAAAATCAGTGTTTAAACATTAAAAACATGCTGTAAAGCACAGATAAGTCAACAAACATTTGAATATAGCATGAGCCTTGAAAAACACAAATTTCACCAAATTAATGATATTACAACTAGTATACCATACAGACACAGATGGCACATTCCGAAATATTATTAATCAAATGTTAAACATAAACCTTTGTCAAATTTCTTTGCACAGACTTGCTTTATAACTGACTTGAAGTTAACAGTCTTGAGAATGCCATTTGCCATACACAAGTGAAAGCAAGTTCAAACGCTGCTGCCCCATTGCGTTGCGAAACTGATTTTTTATACATTTCGGTCTTGGAAATGAACATTCTCCTGCACAGTTGGTGACAGTCATGCACATGAATACTTAAGAGTGCAATTTCAACATTGGGAAACACAGATTTCAAACTGTCAGAAATTATTTTTCTGTACAATGCAGGGCGAGGCTCACAATTTTCACCAACAATGTACTCCTTGAGATGAACACAAATGCCAGCATAATCAAGGCCTTTGTGATGCACATTAGCCAGATTTTCACACTTCATTTAGCTCATCACAACCAACTTTTTTCAATTCAGTAAAGGAAATCAGATTCCCAAATCAATCAATAAGCTTCTACAGGTTTTGTCAGCTCAAAGATAAGGGTCTCCAGAACTGAAAGGAATGTTTCTACCTTGAACTTTTCACTTTTAATGAGTACATCTTCTTCTGATTCATTACAGCTAGTAAGATGCACACTTCACTTTTGTTCGTTTTTTCACATAGCTAAAATCTGAATCTGGACACCTAAGCCTGGCTTTTAATTCAGATTCAATACATCTGTCTCTGATTTCCTGAAGATAGGTTTTCAGAGACTCAAAAAGAACCTTGTCATCACAATTAACAAAAAATGCTGGAGGGATAGGTTCCTGACCCAGAGAATCCCCAGACTCTGGAATAGACTGCCCATGCATGTCAAGCAGAGCGCCTCTTTGGCACTCTTCAAAAGGAACCTTGATGACTGGATGGGCGATATGAAATTCACCCCAGGGATTATGTCAGTCACCCTGCTAGACAGGGGTCCAGGGAAGTAAATACTGTGGGAAGAAATAGCCAGGAAATTGTTATGGCTAGGCTTGTATAGGCCCTAGGGCCAACAGCATAGTACCAACCTATAAGATTCATGGCAACAAGGATGTTCACATCCTCTGACTGTAGGACATTACTTGTTTTCTTCACTCTTTCAAGAACGTTATTCCAAAGAATGTTAGAAAGATAGTTTCCAGGTTCTCCATTTTCTTGCTCAATCCTTCTGCCTCTAGCCTTGTGTTCACTTCCTGTTCAGTGTAAGCTGATACAGTATCCAGTACACGTTCAATTTTCCCCGAAACCCCCATAAAAAGCATGAGCAGCATCAAAATGTGACGGCTATCTCGTGTTGGACAGACGCTTGATCACATCTTTTCCTAAAAATGATGCTAGAACATTCCATCAGACATATTGTAGGTATTTATAGGTTCATTGGTAGGCACTAGGCTATCTGCCCGAAGGCATTTATAAGCCTAGCCATAATGTGTTGGCTTTTTCCGCCCCCTTAGATTAGTGCCCTGTGCCTCTGTCCAGCAGAGCCACTGAAGTGATCCCTGGGGTAAACTTTGTTTCCCATCCACTTGTCAAGGTTTCTCTTGAAGAGGGTTAGCAAGGAGCTCTGCCCAGTGTAGACTGGAATCTTGTTCCAGAGCATGGGAAGTCTCTGGGACAGGAATCTATCCCTCCAGCATGTCCTATTTATTGTTGTGGTGAGGTTTAGACCCCTGGAACGTGTGTGGCTCGAGGGGATATGGTTTTCTTTAGGTGGAGCTTTTCCATCAATTCTGGGTTGGCTTTTTATGTCAGGCAGAGATCACCTCTGAGTAAACGGTATGCAACCGAGTACAGCTGGAGTTTCTTCAGTCGAGCTGCATAGGGCATCTGCTTGAGGCTAGTGATCCTCTTGGTGAGGTACTTCTGTGGTCTTTCCAGTTGTTGCAGGTTTCTTGTAAGGTACATCCCAAATGGGGCATTGTACTCTATGATGGGTCTGATGAATGATGCATAGAGAGGCCCAATGATCTCTTTCGATCGGGATGCAAACCCTTTTGTGATTAGGTGGGCCACATAGGATTTTCTAACCACTTTTTTCTAACCACTTTGGCAATGTGATAATCAAAGGAGAGGTTACTATCTACTTGGGTCCCTAGATCCCTTAATACGTCTTCCATATTTAGGGGGCTACCACCTATGTGGTAGTTTGTGGGTACTTTGTTTTTTCCAAAGGGGATGAATATGCACTTTTGGGCATTTAGCTTGAGGCCATGGTTTTGACACCAGGCATCTGTCAGAGAGAGACCCTTTTGGAGGATGTCTGTCAGCCGGAGAATAAATTACAGCCCCTACTTTGCAGTCGTCTGCGAACTTGGTCAGCCATAGTCCTCCTGTGCTTGCCTGTACCTCTGACAAGTATATGCCGAACAGGAGGGGTCCTAGGACTGAGCCCTAGGGAACACCGCTTGTAAACAGTTTAGAGTCAGACCTAGCTCCCACAACTCTTACCATGTGGGTTCTGTCCTTGAGCCAGTTGAAAACCCATCTCGTGACGAAGGGGTTTATGTTCAGGCTGGGGAGCTCGTCTATAATACCCGAGTGGGGAATGGTGTCGAAGGCCTTTGCAAGGTCCAGGTAGGCTGTGTGGACCACCTTTCCCTCGTCTATAGCCTTGGTAACGGTCTCAAAGTCGTCCACCAGGTTTAGGAGGCATGATCTGCCCTTAAAGCCGAACTGGGTAGGGTCCAATGTTTGGAGGTTTCCAATGTCTCTGTTAATGAGATCCATGATGATGCTCTCCATAGCTTTGCAGACCAAGCTAGTCAGGCTTATAGGGCGATAGTTCCCGGGATCCGTTGTGGCTCCATAGGTTCATATGTTCATAGGTTCATACTAGGCTATCTGCCCTAGGGCATTTACAAGCCTAGCCAGAGTGTGTTTGGCTTTCGCCACCCATTTTAAAATGAATTTTGCTATGCCCTTTTTCGAGGTTAGTATACTGTGCATCTGTCTAACAGTGACACAGAAATGATACCCGGAGTAAATCTACGATCTCCCATCCACTTATCAAGATTCCTCCTGAAGAGAGTCAATGAGGGACTCTGCCTAACCTGGACTGGGATTTTATTCCAGAGTGAAGGGAGCCTCTGGGTTATGAATCTGTCCCTCCAGCATGTCCTGTTTATTTCAGTGCTGAGGTTCAAGTCTCTCGAGCGCGTAGCTCGATGGGATTTGGATTTTCTGAGGTGCAGCATGTCCATTAATTCCGGGTTGGACATGGCTTTATACATCAGGCACAGATCGCCTCTGAGCAGGCGGTATGCCACTGAGTAGAGCTGGAGTTTCTTTAACCGGGCAACGTATGGCATCTGTTTGAGCCCTTTGATCCTCTTGGTGAGGTACTTCTGGAGTCTTTCCAGTTGCTGCAGGTGTCTGGTAAGGTACATCCCAAAAGGGGCATTGTACTCAATTATGGGCCTGATGAGGGATGAGGAAAGAGGCACGATGACCTCCCCCGATCTAGATGTGAATCCCTTCATGATTAGGTGGGCTATATAAAATGATTTTCTAACCACTTTGGCCATGTGGTTGTCGAATAAGAGATTGCTATCAACTTGGGTCCCCAGGTCCCTAATTACTTCTTCCGTACTTAATGGATTGCCATCTATGTGGTAATTTGTGGGCACTTTGTTTTTGTCGAAGGGGATGACTATACACTTTCTGGCATTTAGCTTGAGGCCATGGCTCTGGCACCAGTTGTCTGTTTCTATGAAGCCCTTTTGTAGGATGCTTGTGTCGGCTGGAGAGTCGATTATGGCGCCCAGTTTGCAATCATCTGCGAACTTGGTCAGCCACAGTCCTTCCGTGTTGGCCTGTACCTCCAAGAAATATATAGCGAACAAGAGAGGTCCCAGGACTGAGCCTTGTGGGATTCCACTTGTAACTAGTTTGGAGTCCGACATGGCTCCAGCAATTCTAACCATGTGGGTTCTGTCCTTGAGCCAGTTTGCAACCCATCTAGTGACATAGGGGTTTATGTTTAAGCTGGTGAGCTTATCTATAATGCCAGAGTAGGGTATTGTATCGAAGGCTTTTGCAAGGTCCAGGTAAGCTGTGTGGACCACCTTCCCCTCGTCAATGGCCTTGGTGACAGTTTCAAAGAAATCGACCAGGTTTAAGAGGCAGGATCTGCCCTTAAAGCCGAACTGGGTAGGATCCAGTGTCTGTAGGTCCCCAATATCTTTATTTATGAGGTCCATGATGATCCTTTCCATAGCTTTGCAGACCAAGCTAGTCAGGCTTATGGGGCAATAGTTTCCAGGATCCGTTGAGGCACCACCTTTGTGGAGAGGGACCACTGTTGCTGTACGTCCCTCTTTGGGTACATATCCTGTAGTAAGGCTGAGACTGAACAGTAGTTTTATGTTTGGGTTTAGTTCTTCTTGGAGTTCATGTAGGACGCAGCCCGGGACACCGTCTGGTCCCATTGATGCTGCGTTGTTTTGCTTTGGAGAGGGCGGCTCTTACCTGAGCATCTAAGATGTCAGGGGGGCAGCACTCTGCTGGGACAGATATTTGCCCTTTTGGTGGGGAAGGGGGGGAGAAGTTTGCGCTGAACCGGTCAGCTAGGATGTTGGCAATGTCTGTGGGTTCGGTGTATTTTTTGTCATTTTGGACTAATTCTGAGCATATCTGGGAATTCCCACCTAGGTTTCTAACATAACTAATGAAAGCCTTGTGATTATCCTTAGTGTCCTGTGCAATTTGTCTCTTGAAGCTGGCCTTATGGCTGGGGTCCACCAGACAGGACGCCTGCCTTTGGAGGATTGGGTCTTGGCTTTGTTTGGGATTGCATAATCCATGCATTCCTTAAGGTGTTCATAGAATGTGTTTATAAAGGATTCTGCGGTCTGGGCCGTATTTTCCACAGGTCCGGGGGCTTTTAAAGGATTCCACCTCGGTTTTGAGGAGTGTGAAATTTGGTGTTCATAGAATGTGTTTATAAAGGATTCTGCGGTCTGGGCCGTATTTTCCACAGGTCCGGGGGCTTTTAAAGGATTCCACCTCGGTTTTGAGGAGTGTGAAATTTGCTTTAGAGAAGTTTTTCACTGTGGTTTTCTGGGCAGGGGCTGGGGTCAGGATGTGAATATCTAGTGAGATTAGTTTATGGTCTGATCTTACCAGTGAAGGATACACTTCTGGTCTGGAGCATAGAGTCCCCATGTTGGTGATGATCACGTCCAGTATGTTTTCCCCTCTTGTGGGAGTGGTAACAAGCTGTTCCATAGCATTTGAGTTTATAAATTCTAGGAACCTTTGGGCTAGGGTGTTGGAGCTAGAGTAATGCTCCCAGTCTATGTTTGGGTAGTTGAAGTCACCCAATATAATGGTGTTTGGAGAGACCTTCATATTTTCCAGTGTTCTCAGGAAGGCCGAGTGGGGTTCCTGGGTTTGGGAGGGTGGTCTATCGCAGGCTATAAAACTGGAAGGCAGTTTTACCAACTGTTAGTTGCACATGGATAGTCTCTGATGCTTCGTGCTGTGCCACCAACCTGGATGTGTGGGTATCTGACTAATATTGATACTCCCCCTCCTTTTGTGGTTCGGTCCAAGTTTTGGGGCCAAAAAACATGGTAGGAGGTATAACCTGGTAGTGCTGAGGTGCTCTCGGGAGCCTTGAACCAGGTTTCTGTTACTGCACAGATATCGATGTTTTCCATGCTAAGGAGAGTTTCGAGTGCGTGCATCTTGAAGTTTAGACTTCTGGCATTGAGTAGCATTACTCTTGGTTTCTTATCCCTTGTGATACCTATGGAGGTGGGTTTGTCTTTTAAGCCTTGCCTAAAAAAGGCACTATGGGGGTGGCAAAAGCCTTTGCCAATATCCGAAAGCCCAGGGGCGACAGGTGCAAGCCGTCCCTAGCGAAGCATCGTGGCTTGTCGAGCATGTCATCCCAGGCTGACAGGCAATGGATCCCCTTTGAATGACACCAATACTTAAGCCAATTGTTGAAATTGATAATCTTGTCTTCATATTGTGGCATCATTCTTGGTGTGGGTAAGATGCTACTCAAGGTCAGGGTCATACCGGCCCTGGGCTACATGCTCAGAGAGCTCCTCTATGTCTCTTTTCATGTAGTCCAGGGAGGCACGTCTCGGGTCATTCACACCAGCATGGACAATGACCAAGTCATATTTGTACTTGCCTTGGAGTGACCTGAGTGCTTGTGTTATGTGGCGGATCCTAGCGCCCGACAGGCAGCTCACCGTGACCTTCTCCTTGTTCAGCCTGGTGAGCGGGACGTCACTGTGCCTGACGATAGAGTCACCTATTAAAAGTGTATCAGGTGTGTTGTTTAGCCTTAAGGGCTGTGAATGTTTGGCACACTGGCTTTGTGAGCTATGTGTTGCACGTGTTTTGTTTTGGGGTAGCGGTTGCTTGGGTGTCTGCTTTGGAGGTCTCTGTTGCTTAGGCAGATTTTTATTTAGAGCCTCCAAGTTTATGTGTTTGGTTTGTTGTCGTGGTAGGTCTATGTGAGACTGAATTGTAGTGAGTGTGGTTTCCTTCTCCACCTGACTGGTTACACCAGTACTGAGTTGAGACAGCTTAGCCTCCAGTTTGGCTATATGGTTGCATCTCTCACGTGTCGGAATTTGTTGGGAGGAGGAGGAGGGTTGTCTGTGTACATGAGGCAGTTGTAACATTGTCTCAAGATTCCCAGATTCACCAGCTGGACCGGAAAGGAGATTGACAACTGACCTTTGGACATGCTAGAATAGTACTGGGAATTCCTTTATAACTGAAAAAAGGGCCAATGGGGAACAAGGTACTCAAGGGGAGTTTGTGAGGGTGTAGTGCTTTTATTTTTTAGTGCTGACTTATATAATTGCTTTAGTGAGCAAGTGCCAGGCTTTAGAGTAGGAATAGGGTGTTTATTATGAGAACTAGATCAATTCTAAGGGAAAAAGTGAAGAGGAGACTTTGTGGAGCCGAGAATGGTTTAAACCCAATTAAGCGACGTTGCTATGCGCAAAATCGCGCAAAGCCACGCTAAAGCGGGTTTTATACAGGGGGGGACTTGAAAGAGCTAGAAATTGGCCCAAAGCGGCATATAGACTACCAGATTCTTGTGCTGGGAACATTCCTCCAGGGATAGATAGGCTGCTCTAAGCTCCCCACTGCCACTGGTGAACAAAAAAGCCTCCCTTTATCCAAGAATGGAAATGGGCAACACAGGAACTTTCCAAAAGTCCAGAATACAGCAAAGCCTGTATTTGGACTACTCTAGGTCAGGAAAGACGGGAAACAAGGATAATTTTTTTTTTTGCAACAGCAGGAAAATGCAATAAATATATAACACAGGCTAGCACACTTGAGTGTGTAGCCTCAACAGGTAAATGCAACAAACAGGGCAAACTTTAAAAGTGCAGGTGCAAAAACAACTTTAAACAGTTTAAAACAGTTCAAGAAGCAGAAATACTTGAAGTTTAGCTAGATCGGACAGTCGCCCAGGTAGTAGTAGTAAAAAAAAAAAAAAAAAAACACTTCTCAGGTTAGCAGTTGCTCTTTTAGCCTCTCTGCTGCTAGCACCACTCTAAAGGACCACGAGGAGCTTGGCTAAGTAGTAACAAGCGCAAAAAGCGCCAAAGCGGGTTTTATACAGGGGGACTTGAAAGAGCTAGAAATTGGCCCAAAACGGCCAAAAGACTACCAGATTCTTGTGCTGGGATCACTCCTCCAGGGATAGATAAGGCTGCTCTAAGCTCCCTACTGCCACCGGTGAACAAAGAAGCCTCCTTCTATCCAAGAAAGGAAATGGGCAACAGAGGAACTTTCCAAAAAGTCCAGACTACAGCAAAGCCTGTATTTGGACTACTCTAGGTCAGGAAAGACGGGAAACAAGGATAATTTTTTTTTCTTTTTTAAAGCAAACAGCAGGAAAATGCAATAAATATATAACACAGGCTAGCGCACTTGAGTGTGTAGCCTCAACAGGTAAATGCAACAAACAGGACAAACTTTAAATTACAAGCGCAAAAGCACGCTAAAGCTGGCTTTAAAGCAGGGGGTTAGAAAGAGATAGGAAATGGCCCAAAACGGACATTAAGCTACAAGTTACTGGGCTGGAACCACTCCTCAAGGGACAGATAGGCTGCTCAGAACTCCCCACTCTCACTGGTGAACAAAGAACCTTCCCCCTATCCAAATAAGGATATGGGCAACACAGGAACTATGACACAGCCCAGAGATCAGCAATACCTGAAGACTGGACTATTCTAGTTCAGTAAAGGCGGGAAACAAAAAAAAAAATCTTAAGTAGCAGAAATTAGGTACAGAAACACAGTAAATGCATTAATTCGGCTAGTGCACTTGAGTGTGTAGCCTACCAGTTGCCTGTATGACTCTGCAGGACACCACGAGGAGCTGTGCGGAGTTGTATACAATAACAAACTTTTTAAATCACAGATTCGCCAAGAAAAAAAACTGGCGTTTTAGGCAGAATTAGTTAAGACAGCAAGAAAAGCAGAAAACAGATACTTAATTACTCCAAAGTCACTCTTTTGTCTCCCTGCTGCTGTAGACTCTGCAGAACACCTGGAAGGCACTTGCTGAGCGGAATACAAGCGTAAAAACTGTGCAAATGAGGTTTTTATAGCAGGGAAGTGAAAGAGATAGAAATTATCCCACAATGGCCAATAAACTACTAACTTCTGGGCTGAAACCACTCCTCCAGGGACAGATAGGCTGCACAAAAGCTCCCCTCTCTCACAGGTGAACAGAGAAATTTCCTTCTATCCAAGTAAGGTAATGGCAACACAGAAATTTGTAACACAGCCCTGGATTCAGCAGTAACCTGAAAACTGGACTATACTAGTTCAGAAAGGTGGGAAACAAGTATATCATTTTTTTTTCCAGAAAATAGAGCAGATACAATCAAAATTAGCCCAAAAAGGCCAATAAACTACCAACTTCTGGGCTGAAACCACTCCTCCAGGGACATATAGCTTGCTCAAAGCTCCCCCTCTCTCACAGTTGAGCAGAGAAACTTCCTTCTATCCAAGTAAGGTATGGCAACACAGAAACTTGTAACAAAACCCTGGATTCAGCAATAACATGAAAACTGGACTATACTAGTTCAGAAAGGCGAGAAAGAAGTATATACACATTTTATATATATATATATATATATATATATATATATATATATATATATATATATATGTATACACACACACACACACACACACACACATACATTATATATATATATATATATATATATTATTTTTCCAGAAAATAGAGCAGATACAATCAAAACAACACTTTACCCAATTGACCAGTTAAAAAGCTTAAAACTGAGCTCTGTTCCAGCAGTCTTCAATCAGACAAGTTCTAACTGCACAGTCCTGCCACTAGGGTACAGAGAAACCTTCTCCAAAAAAGATGGCCTGGGTCAGTGCACAATTCATACAAACAAAGCTAGATCCAGCCGGCCTGAATCTAGTCTATGCTACATCAAACAAGGTGCACCGATTTCAGAAAAACAGTTAAAGTAAACATGCGCAATAAGACTAACCAGAAATTCCCAGCTCAGAAGGGCAGAATCTAGCCTCTCCTCCCACAAGAGTGCAGACCACAAACCTTCCTAATGTAAAATAACTGGCCTGAAGCCCAAGTCCTTAACCTAGAACTAATACACTTTAGAATAACAGACACTGAGCCTTCAATCAGCAGTTCCCAACTTAGAAGGATGTACGCTACCTGTCCTGCCACAACAGTGCAGACTACAAACCTTCCTAATGTAAAACAACTGGTTTGAAGCCCAAGTGCTTAAACCAAGGGCCTTAGAATAACAGTTACAATTTAATCAGGCTACTAACAAGCTGTAATAAAGGCAGCAGAAAAAATTTAATTGAGTACTTTTAAAAGAGGCAAAAGCAAAATAAGGTAATAAAGTAGGAAGAAACACAAATACCGTAAGGCAGTTAAAGTGGAAAAAAATTTTTTGTTTGTTTTTTTTTTAGATGGAGGAAACAGAGTAGATGAAGATACTATAGGGGAATTCCCTTCCCAAGTGCTCTTTCTGTACACTGCAGAGGAGATGGGACTGGTAAGAGTATCCAAAGTCAAAATATGATCTCATTGTACTCAGTTGAGTGAGTGAATGAGATGGGTCCAGGAGGAGTGTGCAAAAAGAGATTTACAGCAGGGGCAGGCAATTCCAAAGCCACCAAGATTAGCACCACAACAAGAAACCGAGAGGGTGGATGGGGAACTACTGCAGAGATTCAGAGACGCACACAATATTTACTGAATCCAAAACCCACAATATTTACTCACTCAAATCTTAAATAAGTGCAGAAAATATACTTAAATTAGCTTATGTCCAGTTGATATATGCAGACAAGTCTCAGTAGCCAGCAACTCGATTTAAAATGATTACTAGAAATGTAACCAACACAGATTTTAATGTTTAGCAGAAACCCCCAAGCTAATTAACACTAACAAAGGAATTTCAAAGCAGTCCAACAACTTTCAGTGAGCTCAGATGGCTAACTGCAGAGATTTAGAGACACACAATATTTACTGAACCCAAGACACACAATATTTACTCACTCAAATCTTAAATAAGTGCAGAAAATGTATTTAAATCAGCTTATGTCCAGTTGATACATGCAGACAAGTCTCAGTAGCCAGCAACTCTATTTAAAATGATGTGGAGTGGAATAAAGGTTGCTGTGTGCCACTTTGTGGGCACGTGGCCTGTGGAGAGGCCGAGTTTAAACTGTGCATTTAGGTGAGGGGTTAGTTCATCTTTGAGCTCGTGTAGGACGCAGCCTGGGACACCGTCCGGTCCCATTGATGCTGTGTCTTTGGCTTTGGAGAGGGCTGTTTTAACCTGAGTGTCTGATTTCAGGGGCACTACATTCTTCTGGTATAGTTATGGGCCCTTTTGGGGGTGAGGGGGGGGGTGAAGTTTGCACTGAACCTGTCTGCCAGGATGTTGGCTATATCGGTCAGTTCAGTGTATTTTGTGCCATTCTGCACCAACTCCGAGCAGATCTGAGAATTGCCACTTAAATTTTGACACAGCTAAAGAATGTCTTGTGGTTATCTTTGGAGTCCATAGCAATTTTTCTTTCAAAGCTAGCCTTAGATGATTTTATGAGGGAACAGTTTCTTGCTGATATTGCTCAGGGATGTCTTCCCTTCTTGGGATTTTACTCTTTTCTGTACTAGTTTCCTCCTTCTATTGTATAGCTCGTTTATGGCAGGGTTCCACCAGACTGGTTTCCTTTTCTTGGAGGAGTAAGTCTTGGTTTTGTTTGGGATAGCACAACCCATGCATTCTTGTAGGTGCCCATTGAGTGCATTAGTAAAGGATTTTGCAGCTTGGACAGCATTATCCTTTAGCATGGAGGCTTTGAAACTTCCCACCTCAGTCTTAAGTAACGTGAAGTTTGCTTTTGAAAAGTTTTTCACAGTGGTTTCTTTGACGGGGGGGGGGGGGGGTGGCAGAATGTGGATATCCAGAGTGATTAGTTTATGGTCAGATCTAACCAGTGAGGGGTTGACCTCCGGTGTGGAACACCAGTCGCCCATGTTGGTGATGACCAGGTCCAATATGTTGTCACCACTGGTGGGGGTGTTGACCAGTTGATCCAGGGCATTTGAGTTTATAAATTCTAGGAAATGTTGGGCAAGGGAGTTTGTACTTTATTAGTCCTCCCAGTTAATGTTTGGGTAATTGAAATCACCCAATATCAGGGTGTTTGGTAGGACCTTTGTTTCCCAGTGTTTCCAGGAATGTGGAGTGGGGGTCCTGGGACATGGTGGGTGATCTCTAGCAAGCTATAATTTGAATAGCAGTTTTGCCTATTTTTAGTTTCACATGGATGATCTCTGAAGCATTGTGCTGTGCCACTAACCTGGAGGTGTGGGTATCCTTGATGAATATGGATACGCCCCCTCCTTTTGTATTTCAGTCTAGGTTTTGTGGCCAAAATGTATGGTATGAATTGTAGCCCGGTAGTGCTGGGGTGCTCTCTGGAGCCACAATCCAGGTTTCTGTTACTGCACATATATCGATTTTCTCCATACTGAGGAGTGCCTCGAGTGCGTGCATTTTGAGGTTTAGACTGCTGGCATTGAGCAGCATTACCCTCAGTTTTTTGTTACTTGTGCTATATATGGCACTGGGTTTGTCTTTTGAGCCTTTCCTAAAAAAAGGCACTATGGGGGTGGCAAGAGCCTTGGCCAGTATTGAAAGCCTAAGGGTGACAAGTGCAAGCAGTCTCTAGCAAATAAGCGTGGCTTGTCGAGCATGTCATCCCAGGCTGACAGACACTGGATCCCCTTTTAAGGACACCAGAAGCTTAGCCAATTGTTTAAACTGATCATTTTCTCTCTATACTGTGGTAACATTCTTGGTGAGGGCAGGATGCTACTCAGGGTCAGGGTCATACCGGCCTAGGCTACGTGATCAGAGAGCTCCTCCATGTCTCTTCATGTAGTCCAGGGAGGTACAGCTCAGGTCATTCACACCAACATGGACAATGACAGTCATATTTGTACTTGTTCTGGAGTGACCCGAGTGCTTGTGTTATGTGGCGGATCCTGGCACCATACAGGCAGCTAACAGTAACCCTCTCCTTGTTCAGCCTAGAGAGTGGGACATCAGTGTGCCTGACTATAGAGTCATCTATTACTAGTATGTTGCGTATGTTATTTTGCCTTAAGGGCTGTGATTGTATGGCACACTGGTTTTGTGAAGTATGTGTTTCATGGTTTCTGTTGGGGGGTGAAGGTTGCTTGGATGTCTGCTTTGGAGGTCTCTGTTGCTTCTGCAGATTTTTATTTAAAGCCTCAGAGTATGTTTTTATGTATTTATGTGTGTTTTTTGCCGGTGCTGGTTTCATAGGTCTATGTGAGACTGGTGGTGTGATGCAAGTAATTCCCTTCTCCTCTTGACTGCCTGGTCCAGTCTTGGGTTGAGAGCGCTTAGCCTCCAGTTTGGCTGTATAATTGCATCTACGCATGTATTATGTTTGGTGGAAGGAGGAGAGGGTTGTCTGTGTACATGAGGCAATTGTAACAGCCTCAAAATGTCTAGATTCACCAGCTGGACCGGAGAGTACACCTGAAACTGCCCTTTGGACATGCCTGGATAGGTACAGTGAACGGTTTTACTGATTGGCTGGTAAGGTCGAATAGAGAGCCTGTCCTTCTCTACAGTATAGAGGGGGTCTAGTGCTAAGGTTTTAGTGTTTGCTATGAGTTTTGAGCAAGTGCCAGCATGAAAAGCGAATGGTTTGAGTGCTTAAGTTGAAAGTTTGTCTAGTTCCAAGGGAAAAATTGAAGAGTAGACTTTGTGGAGCCGGGAATTATTATACCCTACATAACCGGCACTGCCTGGCACGCAAAACCACGCAAATGCGGGTTTTATAGCAGGGAAATGAAAGAGATCGAAATTAGCCCAAAATGGCCAATAAACTACTAATTTCTGGCCTGAAACCACACCTCCAGGGACAGATAGGCTGCTCAAAGCTCTCTCACAGTGAACAGAGAAACTTCCTTCTATCCAAGTAACACAGAAACTTGTAACACAGCCCTGAATTTAACACTAACCTGAAAACTGGACTATACTAGCTTAGAAAGGCGGGAAAACAAGTATATTTTTTCTTTTTTTGTTTTTTTCAGAAAATAAGGCAGATACAAATCAAAAAAACACTTTAAATGCACATAAATGGCTATCACACTTGAGTGTGTAGCCTACAACAGTTAAACAGGTAATTTTAACACAAAAATGACTTTGTTAAAGTGCAGGCAGTAAAATAAGTACAATATGTAGCTGAAACAAGCTTTTTAAATCACAGAAACGCTAGAAAATCAGCGTTTTCGGTGGAATTCGCTAAAGGCAGCAAGAAAATACAGAAAAATGATAATCACTCCAAAGTGTCTCTCTTGTTTCTCTGCTGCTGTAGAACTCTGCAGGGGACCAGGCAGGAGCTTGCTGAGCTGTATACTGATTGACCACGGCAGATTGATAGTGGAATTTTGTTTTCATTAAGAAAATCCACAACAGTGTCTGCTAGATTCTTTGCTCCATAAGAAAAGATGGGGATGAACTTAATGAAACGTTCCACAGGCTCACATCCTAGAAATGTACCAGACAGTACATGTCAGTTAATCAATGTGTAAAATATCTGGAGTGAAATCCACACTTATTGAGTAATACTTTGACTCATTTCTTCAAGAATAGCACAAAAAACACGATGTCCTATTAATTCAATACATTCCTCAAAATGTTAGACTATAAATATGGTGGGTTCCCTTCTCCACGATTTCCATACAATTTGAGATGTTCACTCAACAGCTCTAGAATACCTAAACAGTTTCCATTTTTTGCTGACTCAATTTGATTTTCTCCACAAAATGGCAAACCTCAAGAGGCAAGAAAGTGAATTACAATTGTATTAAAGAATCTACACTTTCAGTTTCTTTATGTCATATCAAATATGCTGTCATGCACTTATGAGGTTCTCCATTTTCATGTTCTACAATAACATTGCTATGTTTTCAGTCACTGAATCGTGATGTAGCAAAGAGATACTCTGTCTTGGACAACAGATGATGCACAAAGCAGTACAACCTTGGGAAGGTCATTTCACACTCGCCACTTGACGTTTGAACACATTCTTTGATAAACACCTTATCTATTCGCTCCTCCAGCTCCTTTATATACTCTGCGTGAGTTTGAAAAGTTGCTATCATGATTCCGACATGATGACAGCCCACTACAAATACAGTAATTTATTCGGTTAGTATCGTTAATGTTCCATAGCCCCAAATCTTTGTCTTGGATCGCAAACTCCTTTACTGTTACAGATTTGGATATTTCCTCTTGTGGAAATTCCCTAGCAGTAGGAACAGGTAATGATACCACTGGTATGTCTGCTGGAACTGGATGATTGGATGCAGATGCAGGAGTCAATGTAGATGTGGATGCTATATCTGAAGTAGCAGTATTAGTGGCCGACGACTTTCAACCTGGATGTAAATTTTGGAAGTTTGTACATTTTTTCCTTCTCCTCTGCAGCTCTTTTCCCCTTCTGCACTCCACTCAACACACTATGGTTCATTTCTGCTCAGAGTTATTCACCAAGTGTCAAAAAAAATTAAAACAGGTTTTAGAGCAGTTTCAGCAGTAGAAATTTTAGATCAATGAGAAAAGTAAACACCTTGAAAACTGTGTATGTACAATAGTGGCCCACTACTACGACTACTTAAAAATAAGACCAATCCACAAATACGACCACAAAAGTTGCCACACTTATTAAAAAATTATAATCAAGATTTAAATGCGTGTCTGTGTATATGTGACTTTAAAGGACCGGCAAAGGTATTTCAGTTCACGGCTCATGTATAGTAGAGAGTTGATTATCCAAACTAATTGGATAGGGTAGTTCAGATAATCAAACACATAACTGAACAAGATAAAAAAAAAACATAATCAGCAATCCATCTACACGCTGTGGGAGTAGAACCCATAGCCTTCTGCATCAAAAGCAAGTATACCACCTGTTGTGCTACTAACAATGCTTTTAAATACTTTAGCACAATAGTGATAGCATTTGCTAAACAGCGGAACACTGAAAACAGACTTGGCATAAACAGCACTACACTTCTCTTCCCCTGAAACTCTTGGCTCCTTATAAAAATGCACCTGACACTCACTTTTTTGATAAATTGCACTAGACACTCAAATATCTCTTTCAACTTTGTAGCACAAGAAATATGGAAAAAGCCAAAATTTATATTGGGGGAGACAATGGTCCAAAACCAGGACTGTATAATCTTAAAACATTGCTAAAATAAAAGGTTTTGTGTTAGCATGTATTTCCTGAAAGATGGGAAGACAAACTTAAACGGCTGTCACTATTGCATTTAATGAATTCAGTCCCCACTGATTTGCCAGAAAACCACAAAATTTTAAAGAGGAACAGACCAAAAATATAAGCCAAAATTTCTAAATATCCTGTGAAAATCTGGACAGTTGAGATCAAGGCACTCAACTCCTTGAAACATGAGTGGTGATAGGGATATATAATTCAGGATCCTTTATCCAAGGTACAGGGTCGAGTCTGAGCCAAGTAACACTAACCACCAGTTATCCGTAATTGGGATATTTTATATATATACACACACACACAAAATCCAGACAACACTTGATGAAATGGAACCGTGGAAGCAGCAAGGCAGCAATGAATGGAACTATAATTTCCACATGGTAGGAAGAACAAGTGATGCACTTATAGATGCAACTTTTAGGAAAGCTGCCACTGGAAGACTGCATTCAGATAACTGATGTTTGGATTATAGATGTTCTATTGTACAATGCTTTCTAATATCTATAATTTTCATAATTCTTCAAATATTCATAAGTTAGTATAGTGCAGTATTTATTTAATGACAGCAAGTCACAACATACATAGATTAGCATGCCCCCCCCGGCAACTGTCCAATGTGCCCATGCATTAAGATGGCATTGGCGCCAACTGGTTTTACCTTATCTTTAAAGCTCTCCCAGCTGGTAAAATACCCTGAATGCTTTCAGAGAACATTATCTCTGAGCCACTCTCTCTTTTTCCCCAGCCAGTCACTCTCCACCAGACTAAATTTCTTTATCAGATTGTCTCCATGGAGATATAAGGGCCAGATACAGAACTGCTACTAAACATACATTCACTTTCTAGAAAAAAGCCTCAATATTCAATATTCTTTTTCATTTACTTGCTTTCTCTTAAAACTTGTTACTAAAATCAGTCCAAGATCCTTAATCTAGTCATTCCACCATGAGAAAAAGCACATTATTTTGTTTTCTGTCATGCTCGTTTAACCAGGTATTTTTTTTAAAACACTGCAGTGCCTACATTTCTTAAAACTGAACAAGAAAGAGGGAAGGGAGAAAGAAAAGGGAAAAATTACACTTAAAAATAACTGAGACATTTTTATAGCAGGCAAAGTAACCATACACCACAAAAATAGTACCATTAACAAAAAATGTTCTCAACTTTCTCCCCAAAGCATTTTTCCAAACATTAATTCTATGCAGAGTCTGCATGCTCTCCCTGCGGTTGCGTGGGTTTCCTCTGGGTGCTCCAATTTCCTCCCTATCCCAAAGACATGCTGTAGGTGGATTGGAGACTCTGAATTGGCCCTAGGTGTGAATGTGTGCATTTATGTGCCTTCTGTGGAAGATTGGGTGCCAGGCTGACAACCCGACACTGTAAAACGCCACTGATGATCGTTTTCCAAACTGCTCTGCTGTGGTGACCCATAACTGGGAAAAGCTGAAAGAATTAGAATGAAATGAAGTAGGTGAAGTAGGACATACACTTTAGAGTCCCCCCCACAAGTCCAACATTTCCAGATTTTATTCTGCTGTTATATTTCACAAATATAATTATTGCACTATAATCCCACATTAAGTTACTGGTTTGATTACTGCTCATCTACATATCTCAAATCCTGTCTCTGCTTCATTTCCAACGTACTCTCAATTGTTTTAGTCAATTCTTGCGGTGCCTTTCTTCTCCAACATTTTTCATTGAAAAAGTGGAAAAGGTTACATAGGAGCAGACACTCTGTGGTCTTTACTACCAGCATGGGCGCGCACACACACACTTTTACAGCTTAACAACATGTAGTTTTTAGGACCCAAGGACTCATGAGTGTGCCACACGCTAACATAATTTAAAGACAAAAGTGTGCGGAAAACTAATTCACACCATTGCTGCAGCCAGAGTCAACACTCAGTTAGCAGCGCCGCTGGTGTAATACTCGTCCTATACAAATGAGGAGTGTTCCTACTTTTGTCAGCTGACTTTTACTTCAATAGTCATAAGGCTTGTATTTTATTCCGTAGTGTAGGATGGCTTCGTTTGTTAGTGTGTTTTGTATCTCTCACTTGCTCTAACGATAGTCAGTACGTTAACATGGACTGTTGTGAGTAATTTACTTTAACGAGACTTTTGCAATTATTTCACTTGTTTTAAACAAAAATGTAAGTGTTGTAGGTTTTAACAATGACCCATTCAGAAAAATTGTATAATGTTGCTTTGTGTTTTGCATTAAGACTAATCCATGTTTAAACGTCTATAAAATCCATAGTTTGTGTAAATTGGATCTTGGGGGAACTTTGTCTTTGATTCACCAGTACTATATTTCTGATCATCATTCCAATTTAAATACTGCTGCCAGTACAAGTCAATTTGCAGAGTAGCCAGGCATACGCAAAGTACGCGCTTGTGCACGCTTTAAGATTTATTATACTGCACTAAAACGTACAAAAACTATTTTAAAGCTGTTGGCATGTTTTTATGATAATATGCTTTAAATTGCGCCTCCCCATCCTGTGCTTAGTGAACTCGTGGTGCAGTGATGGCTAGGCAAGTAGTAAGACAAATGAGTGGATGATTACCAAGACCTAGCAAGTGTGAGATGATATGAAAGGCTTTGCTAAAGTTTACAAATAGCATTCCATTGTAAAGGTTTTCATCTGTGGCATTTGGTATATGATTCATGAACTAGTCCAATGCAGCAGCAAAATGCCATGTTCTTTTGGAAAGCAGCTGGATATCTTAAGTGAATCAATAACTTGAGTGAACTGCTTTTTTCAAGTGTTTTGGTAACAGAACTGAGTATGGAAATTGGTCAGTTATTTCTGCCACATTTTTTTTCCTTTCTTGTAACTGGGAACTGCACAGATGAAATTTCCATAGCCTGGCTGTAGCTTCATCCATCAGGGATTTATTCATCAGGATCTATGCGCATCTTTGCTTACACCTAGTAGAAACAAGTGCAGGGCAAACCCACATGGTGGAACCATAATATCAACAAGCTTTGTAATAAAAGACAAATAATTTTGACAAAACGTACAGCAATTCCCAGAATGGCAGAGCCCTTGTCAGTGAAATAAGCAAACAACCCAGGAGCTAAATAAAATCCACCAAAGCCAATTCTGAGGCTAAAACAGCTACACAATGCAAAGACAGTCACAAGGCATTTCTTTAATGTAAGGAGCTGTTTCTGGCAAAGGAAGGTTTCAAAACATTACAGATTACACGAGAAAACAGCATATGATATGTTTTGGGACCCATTTTTTAACAACTCTAATTTTACATATTAGATTCCATTACTATAACTATTATTATACCCAACTGTTCTACTATAAGGAGCAGTTTCTGGCAAAAGAAGCTTGCAAAAACAATTACAGATTACATGTGAAAATAGCTGCTTCTCAACTAAAAGGCATGGATGATTTATTTGTAATGAGCTGTTTCTGGCAAAGGAACTTTGCAAAATAACAGATTAAATGAGAACAGCATATTGTAATATTAGGACCCATTTTGTAAGGGTTTTAACTTTACATATTACATTGCATTATTATACCTATTCTTATTTAATACTACTGTGCAACGTACGCTGCTGTGAAATGTAATGTACGAATGACGTCTCAGACAAATCTGTATTCCATGTCAATCATGGAACATTTGCATACTGAAACTCTGGCCTACACCTTGTCAATCACGCAGGCCATGCCCATTCCTGCATGAACCGAAGGGTGGATTTCTAATCCTCAATATCAACTGTGAAGCAGCTCCATTTATTTAACTGTATGTGTGTTTATTTTTATTTAAATTAACTGTGAAGGTATTCAAGTGTGTGCGTGCGTGTGTGCGCGTGTGTGTGCGTGTGTGTGCGTGTGCGTGAAAATGCTCCAGTTACTTACAACTGGTGGTTAGAATTACCCAGGTTCAAACCCTGAACCTTGTACACAAGGATCTGCATTCTATACCCACACCACCACTTTTGTGCTTCAGGGAGTTGAGTCCATAGCTCTCAACTGACTTAACGGAATATTTGACTAATACTTTTGGTCTGTTCCCCTTAAAATTTGTGGTTTTGTGGCAAATCAGTGAGAACGGAATTGGAAACACTAGGTAACACAAAACACTTTCACCAACTTTCTAAGATTATACAAGCAATATTTAAAATGTGCCCCTGGTTTTGGGCCCTTGCCCCCCCCCCCCAATAAATTTTGGCTTTTTCCACATTTCTTCTGCTATGAAATTGATCAATTTGGTTGTGTCAAGTGGATGGTGCACTGGTAGTGTTGCCGCCTCACAGCAAGAGGTTATTTGGTTTGATTCTTGGCCGGGGTACCTTCTGTACGTCTTCCCTCTGTCTGTGTGGGTTTCCTCCCATGTTGCAAAGACATGCATCTGGAGCATTTCTCCCTGGGCTGCTGCTGAAAATTCTTTGTTTCAAATTGGACTTTTCCCAATAAACAAATGTCAAATACATACATTTTACAAGGAGCTGAGAGCTTCAGGGGAAGAGAAGTTTAGTGCTGCTTATTCTAAATCTGTTTGCATTGTTAGTAGCACAACAGGTAGTAGTCTTATTTTTGATGCAGAAGGCTGTAGGTTCTACTCCCACGATATGCAGATGGATCGCTGATCATACACTGTGTTGTAATTTAAAGGGAGTGGATGCTGCAGTCCTGTGAATGGCCTCCTTTGGAGGAGTTATCCAGCAACTATGAACATGTTATCAGTTTGCCACCCAGTCACTATTGCAATATTACTAGCTTATTTTTTAATGCAACATAGGCAATTTATTCTTCAAGGGTAACAACCACTTTATTTGTAGATGAAGTATAAAGTTGTTTCCTAGCAGCATCATCTTCATTAGTTAGAGATCCATTTAATGTGGAATTATTTAGATGACAGACTTCTGCAGAGATTTTGCATATTTACCGATACTGGTGGATTGTAATGACAGAAGTTTGAGTGGCCTTTTATGGTTAAAATATTCTGAAATGGGTAGTTTTGTCATTATTGGTTCATGCATTTTGTTTCATTGCTTACTAGAAGACTGCTCAAAACTACAAATTTAAAACACATTCTAGCAACTGGTGCTGTATGATACAAGGAATATAATTTAATACAATCAGGAAGGTGACTCAAAGATTGCATACATGTATGCATGGCCTTAAAATGTGTTTGAAAACAACCCAGAGGTAAGTGTGAAAGGCTCAAAATCATTGGCAAATTTTAAGCTTTAATCTTGTCAGCAAAGCAATGGATGAAGATAAAACATTTCACACCACATTACCTTAACCTGGCCAAGCCTTCTGACACAATCCCCTACTCAGGTGGAGTAAAAAAGATGAATAATGTAGGAGCAAACACTTGCATCACTAGCTGGATTGCCAACTTGCTTATAGGATGCAGGAGATCAAAATAGGGGAAGAGACCAGTCACTAAAGGAGTTCCCCAAGGTTCGGTGCAGAGTCTTTTTCTGTTTGGCATATACATCTCAAAAGTAAAAGGAAATACCAAAGGGCTTTAGCCGGCTAAGTTTGAGATGACTGCAAGCTAGGAGCAGTTACTGAATCCCCAAATGACTTAACCATCATGCAGGAAGGTTTGTCCCAAATAACGACTGGTGTCAAAATCATGACAATGCCCTCTGAGAACTGATACAGTTGTTTTGCATTTGGGAACTTGTGTGTACAGTGACTTAACTTTTCACCAACGTGTCTCCAGAGTTATAAGAAAGCCTTTCTATATTGCACAGCTCAGAAAACAAATTGATTGCGACTAGAGCTAGAGATGGTGTCCGCCTTTACAAAGCTCTCATTAGGGCAATCATTTTGTATAATGACCACTTTGGCATGCATCTGTCCAGCCCCATGCAATAATTGGAATACCTTCAGGAGATACCTTACTAAAAGGATACAAGTCCTTAACAATAGGTCTTGCATGGACCACCTCAAAGATTTATCACTATACTCAGTATCTTACAGAGTGCTTAGAGGTGACATGTCTGGCATACAAGGCATCCTCTGACCTAATACAGCTGGACCTACTGAACATCAGCAAGTCAAATTACATAAAAAATACTCAGTCCACGTATCTAAACTGAATGTTGCGGAGAGATGGATATATATCATAGAAGATACCACTGTTCCATAACAGACTATCCATAAAAATAAAACAAAGCTAATCTGTCCATATTCAAATGCAACTTGCCGCTAAGGATAGGTAATGGGAAATGTACTCCAGGATTGCCCCTCATGCCACTAATGGATAGAGGCATTTCCTAAATGCTGCATCCCTTACATAGCCCTAGTGAGAATAGCTGTGATCATACCATGGATAATTTGAAGGGGGCCTAATATACAATTATCAGCCATGGGATAGGCAAGACCAACTCAGAAAATGTTAATTCAAGCACCAAAAGGGAATTTGCTAAGCTTAAAATGTCCTCCAGGTGAACCTATGTTGTGGTAGTAAATAGTTATAAAAAACTCCCCTTTTTAGATCACTAAGTGCCCCTCTCACCCCCCCCCCCCCCCACAGTCTTCAACAGATTATGGCGCCACTGACTACCAGAAGCAGAATCACCTTCTGTTTCACAGCTCACATTTTGGTGGACAAACTTTTGCATTCTCCCCTTTACTAATAAAGGCCTAGGTTGCTTTCTCATACCCAGGTCTGGAACACACACGTTGTGCCCTTTCAAATAACTCCTGCTGTGGAGTACCAGTCCAGTTGCTTATTTATGCTTTCATAACATTAATGCAGTCTGGTCCTTCCAGCTTCTCTGGTATAACTGAAAATCTCAGGTTTTCCCTATGTCTTGTGTCCTCCAGTTCTATTTTTTTTAAACATTTCTTCTTGAGCAGTCTCATTCAGCCAGCTTTTTCTTCATTTCAACCTCTGATTTTTGCAGCTTTATCACCTCATCTGAATATATGCTTAAAGCTTCTTCCACTTTCCAGCCTTTTGTTGTTTGTGTTGATATATACTCAGTGTTTCATTTATTTTAACCAGATCTGTGTGCAGTTGTCTTGCATCTTCCTGTAGGTTACTAGAAGTCATGTCTGAAGGTTGCATTGGTTCTGGCTGAACAGCTGCAGAACTTTCCCCAGTCAGTGTTTCTACCTCACTTTTGTAGCAGATTTTTCTCCAGATGCTCTATATTTCTTTTTTCCTGGCATCCAGGCAGTACACTTACTAGTCAGTTACTGAATTTTACAATTAAACAAAAATCTACAGGCCTTCTCTGCTGAGTTTGTTTTCACACTGGGAGAGCTACAGTTAAGCTGTTACTCAATGCAGAGCCATCTTTGAAGTCAGGGGTTACTACTTCTACCATAGCCCAAGTTTCTCTCTTTTTTTTTTTGGTTTGGTCTCCTCCTACATATCCTTAACCATAACAAAAGCCTTTTTAATCCATACTCCTAAATGTTTACTATGATGTATCCATAAATACAGGGATTGCTGAACCAAACTATGTCTGTAGATAACTTCCATCCTACAGCCTTTGTTTTGTCATTAATTTTATATCCTGAAAAGACTTTACACATTCTCAAAATGTTCTAGAACACTGGGATGTCCTCATCTGGATTTATCAGGTATAATAAGATCTGCAAAAAAAGACAGTTTTTCTTTATTACTATACCAATTACATCCTTAAATTTCCAAGTTATTTATTTTCTTTGTCAATGGTTCTAAACATAACGCATATAAAGGAGGAGGACAACACCCCAACCTGGTTTCTCTGTTCAAAATCAACTTATCTGAGATGAATTCTCCCACTTAAATTTTTGCCTCTGATCTTTCATACATTTTCCTAACTTACCTTATTACTCTAACTTACCTTATTACTCTATCAGGGAATGCAAATGTTTCCATTGCCCTACTCAAAAAACAGCTTACCCAGTTAAATGCTTTCTCTGCATCAAGACCCAACAACAGTGGTATTTTTTCTCATTCTGCTTCCCTCTGGATCATCACTGTTCTTTTAAATGTCAAATGTTTGTCTCCACTCCACAAAACCATATATATTTACATCTATCAGTTCTGGTAATGCCTTTGCTATTCTTTTAGCCAACATACAGAAACACTTGATAATCATGGTTTAAAACTGAAATGGATCTATATGAAACTGGGTCCTATGGTTTTTACCATTCTTAGGTAATACAGTCACAACAGCTTTTCTCCAAGACGCTATTGCTTCTTCTCCTTTCAAAATACCATTAAATAAAACCTAACAGACCCTCATCACTTTCTGCACTTGCAACTTCCAAATGTCCAGAGCAATGCCATGTGTTCTTGAAGAGTTTCCTGAAGTTTGACTACAAATTACAATTGTAATCTCATCTCTATCTTAACTGTTAGCTGTTGAGCTTCATCTGCCCCTAACCTTGGCATAATTAAGTCTTAGGTAACTACTTCCATTTGTGCTCTTTCATAATTTCCACATTTCTCTGCTTTATACAAACTTTTTTACAAAATTTCCTAAACATCCTTCCTAACGATCTCTGGTTATTTCACTTGTTATAGGCTTCCTAAGTTTGGCAACAACCCATTCTATTCTCAGCTGCCTTTGTGACTTAAAAGTTTTTCAGTTTTGGAGTTATTCTCAAAACAATAGCGGTTTAACAACAGACTTTCTAAACTCATGCAGATTATCTAGATACTCATTTTTTTTTTGAGTATTCTGCAATATTTTAATCTTTCTTAGCTTAAGTAATTCATATCACCTCAATCAACTCTCCTTCGCTTTCATTTATACTCTAGTTTTAAACTCCATTTTCATTTTATTCCACTCACTAGCTATAACTTCTGTAGATATTTCTATCTTTCCTAATAGTTCCTGAAAATTTTCCACCACCCATTTCTTAAATTCCTCTGTTTTAACAGGAAAGTGAAAAAGTGCCAGAGTCTCATTTTTACTTCATTACAAAGCATTTCTATCTTGGTTTTATCAGTGCAGAACCTGAAATAGTTCCTAGATGTGCGCCAAAGCTTTCATTTAAATGCATAGGTTCCTGTTAAACGTAACGTCTTTCAAAGTCTACCCGTTATTTTATCTTGGGGAATATAAATTCTGTTGAAGTTCCTACTACTGAATTCACATCTTTCATTACAAACTTTTATAACTTTCTTCAGAAGTCTACCCTCTTTAGTTATATTTTCCCCTCTGATACAACCTCACAGTTGCAACTCGGGTAATATTCCCTGCTGAAAGTGGATTTCTTCAAAAATTGTCTTAAGCTCCATAACTTGCCATTTTTGGTGGAATACAAATACGCCACCTTAATCCTCCATCCTTATCAACAGCCCCTTATGGCCACAAATCTGCCATTGTCTTTTTAATCTTCTCTCACTACTAAAGCCCCTCTAGCAATTAGAATTATTCTCCTTTTTCTTTGTCTCTGATTTTCTTCTGAATATCCACCCTGAAATCCTCTTTGAAGGATTCACATGCTCATTTCTTTCCAAATGTGTCTACAGCATTGCTATTCCCAGTCTGAATTTCTTAACATAAAACAATATCATCCCTTTCTGTAGACTTATAAGGCCAGTTATATTCCAAGGCAATAATGATTAGCATAGTCATTATGCTAAAAAGCTACTGTTTTCACCTATTATACATGTCAATTTTTGAATGTATATTTCCATCTTTTGCATTACATGCACACACTGTGTCAGGCTGATCTTTTATATAGTTTTCTCATCTCTGTGTGAACCTAACATTTTTAATGACTTATTTTGGTTTAACAAAAACCCTCAAACAAAAAAGTAAATACAATTTTAGAACACCCCACCCCATTTTAACTTGGGACACACAAAACCTTGCAGATCTTCAAAAAACTAAGTTTAATCTAACAGGAACAACTGCCCCAAATCAACAGCTGCACCCACAAGCATCATCTAACCTAAATTACCAATGCTAACACATACGCCACAGCCTCTGTTCACACTTGCATTGATTGCTGTCTGTTCTTTTCCTATCTCTAGTCCCCTCACAGATGTGAAAATCAGAGAGAGCATGCTTTAAGAAATCATTAACTTTTAACCCAAAGAAACAAAGCACTGACTATCTTTAAATAAAACTTAATACATTTAGCAGAACTATGTATGATTATGTAGTAAGGCTGCAAAGGCATCATTCTCTTATTCACTTGCCATAAGTTCAAACTATTTTTCACTGAACTGCTTGCCATTCTAACCTTTAAATTGTGCATTTCTCTTAAAGAATGCTCATAACTCTCAAAATTAATTTCTTGCACCTGAAGACAGTGCGCATCTTGCAAAAGTAGTCAGCAATTGTACATTTCACTCAAAGCAGAACATCCAACTACCTTCAGCTGCAGACAGCTTGACTCGCACTAAACATCTGCCAATAGGGAAAAAGTGAATGATCTCTAAGTGTAAAACTCATTTTTTAAGGCTTTCATCATTTTGTCTTATTTTCAAGCCTGCTTGTAGAGCACCTGTGTATAGCTTAAGACGTCATAAATCAAGACATTCATCCTTGTAAAAAAAAAATGAAAAAAAAGAGAAAATCTCAATTCTACTACACATATAATCAGTGCACGTTTACACACCCCAGCAGTCCAAAAACCACAGCAATATCCAGACTTTATTCTTGTTATACTATAAAGCCAACATCTGTGTTAAAAAAAGTACTTGTTTATTTTAATCTCTAACACAAAGTTACCAAAAAGACTCAAACACATTTAAAATACCCCTAACTATACAAAACTGCTTTACTGTATATAACATGCAGTATCATGAAATATTTTCAAAATACCAGTAAGACAAATTCTTTTACTTAGTTAATTTTTCCCCATTTTCATGTCCTTCTAAACACTGATGCCATAAAGTGTGGTATCAGCTTTACAGTCCACCCCAAAATTTAACAAAGCCATCAAAAGTCCAGTCTTTTTCAGTCACTTTCTTACAAAGCCCTACTTCACAAATGAGACTGATGCTTTATAGTCTCCATTTATTCACTAATATCAGTGTTGCCGGTCTTCCTGTTAGTCTCCATTTCCCAACAGACTCTGTTTCAAGTCTAATACACTCAATTCTTCTAATAGATTCCTGTGCTTTTTTCAGTCTCTCAAGCATTTTCCATTGGTATGCAGAGAAAGGTTTCACTGTCAAAGTCTCTCTGCGAGCTTTATGATCAGAAGAATGAGAAATTGAGTCCCCTTCCATTTGCTGGTTTACTTTTTAATGGAGTAAACTTTTTTTTATTTCCTCCTTAATCTCTACTGCATCCAAAATGTCTTATTCCGCAAGGAAAAAAATACTTTGAAGACAGCTGCATACTGCAGGTTGGATGTCATACCTGCCTCTCCACATTCCTTCATTACAAAGATAAACTCGTTTCTCTTCTGTGATGCAGAATCAGAATTGCCTAGACATAAGAAGGCCTTGCACAGTTTAATTCTGGTAGCTGCCAAAAAAGCAATTACTAGAAAATGGAAATCAAAGTCTAAACCAACTGTACTGAAAGTAGCAAATATAGTAAGGATAAAACAACTGTAAGTGGGATCTTTAGATAAGGGTTGGAGTAAATTACACAGAACAAATGGGAATTGTGGGAACAATATATGCAGACTAATGCTTTGGAGGAGGAATGAGGTTTAAGGGAAGGCAGGAATTGAATGAGTTAAGTAATGCTTGACTGGATAGATTCAAAGTGATGCATAATGTTTGCAACTGAAAATGTCAATATGGTTTGTTTTCATTTATATAAATGTATGACTATCAAATTATCGACATAGGCAAAGAGGTTTCTTTTTAAAAAAAAAATTCTTTTTTGCCTGGTGTACTAATTTTTTTCTACGAACACTCAGATGTCTCCAATTTTAATACTCCTTTCTGCCACAATTTTGTTAGGCTCCATACACTCTGCAGGTATAATTGCATCTTTATGTCTTAGCTGTTTTTTCATAGACAGGTTTGGAGCATACACTTCATGCGCCCTTTCAAGTAACAAAACCTGTTCTGGAGTACCAGTCCAGTTAGTTATTTGTGCTTCCATAAAATTAACAGTGTTCCTTGCAGTCTCTGTGGTGCAGCAGAAAATCTGAGGTTTTGTCTGCCTGTTCCGTTTTCTAACTCATCAATTTCTGAAGCTGTTCTTCAGAAGTCTCATACTCATTTAGCCTTTTCTTAGATTTTATCCTCTTATTTGTGCAGTTTTATTAACTACTTGAAGTGTCTTCTATTTTTTCCAGCCTTTTCTTATTTGAGTTTATATACGCTTTCAATATTTCATTTATTTTAATCAACAGTTTGGCTCGGATATGTAAAGGACTGAATAAAGCATTCTTTAATTACTGTGAAAATGCTGTTTAGATGACAGAAGTAAGGAGACACACGAGGAAACAAATACACTGGCATACCACGCAGGTTAATCTTTTTGCTGTGTACTGCCATACAACTTTCTAAACCTAGCAGGTCAGGAATTGGGATACGCTGATGAGCTCTCTAAGGTTATTATGGGACAATTAATGTTTCTCATACTCCCCAAGTTAAGTGCTCTCAGTAAAAAAAAACAATAAAAAAAGCCTCATCTCAGCAATTAAATTATACTTAAAGTTTCTCACTTAGTTTAACTCAAGAGTAGGAATTGCATCTGCAAGTCAATAAAAAGACTTAACGCCACCACTCAAAATTAGCACTATTATTCCGTTCTTGGTGCTGCGGTAGCATTGTCGCCTCACACTAAGACGTTGTCCTGTTCGATTCTCAGCTAAAGCGTCTTATGTGTGGAGACATGCATGACTGGGCGTACCTTCACTGAAGGTTGTGTGTCAGGCCTGGCAAGTCGGCACGTAAAAATATACTGCCAATCATTAGTGGACCGGAGTTCCGCTGTGGCGACCCCTAACCGGGAAAAGCCGAAAGATACAACTCTGTTCTTCTACAAGTGAAAAAAACTGTGATACGACATTCCATCCTACTGCTTTGTAAACTCATCTACTGTGCCCTTGTGCTGCACAGTATTGGAGAAGTCTGTGCACATCTAAGGTATGAAGTATCCCCTTCTCCCACATTTTTAGGTTCTGGACAGAAAACGGGGAGATCAATAGTTTGACGTAAAGCAAACTCAGACTTCACTTTATGTATAAAAGAAGGACTGGCTCCCAAAGAAACATGGTCTCTTTTCATAATAATATACTAAAGCTAAAGACCACCAGGGCCTTCACAAGCCTAGCCTCGCAACTCAAAATTACATCCCAGTGTAACGTGCGTGTCTAAATTGGAGGGATATGTTAGTTGGGAGATTATTAAAAAGCTACTTGGGGGTATGTAAGTTAGAGTACATTTACAGTCTGCCTCTGTCTATAGTAGAAATGGAAGCCATGAATTTACGATTTCCCACCTAATGGTCAAGGTAACATTTGAACATGGTTAAACTCTGCTTCACAGGATAAAGAGCCTATTCCACAGTAAGTTTGAGACACACAAGTTAAATCCCTGCATAATACAGTTGCTTAAATTAACACATCTTAACAGTAAATGTTCCTACGATTATTGCTGCAGTAGCCTTAGCTATATAGGGTTATATTCTACCAAAGAAGCAAGAGGCAGCCAGACAGCATCCAAAGATTTAGGGCACCTTCCATGCACCCAACTGTTAGGCAGCTCACGCTAAGATGACTAAAACACAGGTTTGGGTATCCCTGCCAGACAAAAGGAGGCTGAGCCCTGACAGGACAAAGGCAGGAATAAAAATAAATATCCACACCCTGGCAGAGGAGAAACAAGGGGGATAAAGGGAGGGTGGGAGCAGTTACTGCAGCAGTGATCATTTGATTATCTACTGTTATGACAGGTTTTAAATACAGCTGCAATAATCTTAACTATATAGGTGGATTACTGTAGCTTATTGCATTAGGGAGGTGGAAGAAGAGGTCCAGAAGCCCTGGAGAATGATCCAAGCAAAGTCTGACCTAGACCTAGAGAAGAACTCAAGCTTATACTACTTAGAAGTATGTACACTGTACAAAGTAGCAGATTCTACAATACTTCTGCAATCCAACCCTTTCCAAAAAAACATAGACAAAGCCAAAGCACTGGTAGAATGGGACTTGACCCTATCTGGAATAGTTTTGTTATGGTGAATATAATAGCCATACACAAGTATTTGGAAATAGTCTGACATAGGTTGTCTTCTTAACTTCACAAGAAATGAACTGATACGAAGATCTGAAAGATTTACTTCCATCAGAATAGTACCAGAGCGGTCTGTGGACATTCAAGGTATAGAGTAAATTTTCTGTCTCATTTTTAGATTTAGGAAAGAAAATGGGGAGACTGATGGTTTGGCTTACAGTAAACTCTGATATTACTTTTGCCATAAAAGAAGGATTAGTTCTCAAATAAACCCTGTCTGTGGAAAATGAGATGGGGTTGACTCACCACAAAAGCCTGCAACTCAGATACTATTCTTGTAGAGATCAGAGCAATTAGTAAAACAAGTTTTCCATGTTAAGAACCTTGAGTCAACCAGATCAGCTGGTTTAAACAGAGCAAGCATTAGCTTGTCCAATACAAAATTAAGATCCCAAAAAGGGGTCAATCTTTTACTACCGGAGGCCTCTTGCATAAAACCCCTTTCACAAACATTCTGATATGAGACTGCACTGAAAGAAGAGGATCTATGGGTAGACATGCTGAAATGGCAGATAAATGAATATTGACAGAGCAGTAAGAAAGACCATAGGACAATAACTAAATTATTGTAAAAAACAGAGAAGAATTAGCCCCGAATGGATAGTGGTTATGTTGATGGCACCAACAAGAAAACTTTTTTCAAGTTGCTAGTATACGATTTTCTAGTAGAAGATTTGCTTGCTTACACACGTACTTGCTGCATATCCTCAATAAATAGGTGCCTAAAAGGAATTAAAACCCCATCATCCAGGCAGTCAACTGAAGCAGACTGATTTTGGGGTGCATCAAACACCACTGATTTTGTGTGAGTAGATCCATTCTGTGAGGAAGCTTGTGTTAACTGCCCCTCGCCATTTCCAAAAGGGAGAACCACAGTTGCCTGGGCCGGAATAGAGTCACCATAATGACCTTGGGAGATTCCTTCTGAATCATTAGAAGTACCCAAGACATTACCAGAAAGGTTAGAAAAGCAAACATGAACATTCCTGTCCAAGAAGAAGAAACAAGAAGGCATATGTCTTTCTAGCCTTTCTTGCATGGAGTCTTGGAATAGAATCTTGCCAGTTCATTGTTCAGAAAGCAGACAAGGATTCTATACTTAAGGAACTCCACAGAGCTAGATCAAAGCCCGGAAAACCCTCGGATTTAGTTTTCATTCATAAGGGTCTGCCCTCAACTTCACTCCTATGAACTGTAGGATGCCTATAGAATGAGACTGTGCTGTGAAGGCATATCCCAAGCCAAAATGGCTAGTCTGCAAATAGGGTATGACCGTATTCCCCCTTGCTGGTTGATGTACCACACAACTGTGGTATTGTTTGTAACACCTTGAGGTCCCAAGGACCAAAGACGATTCAAAGAATAAAGTGCCTTGATCAGAGCAAACATCCCTGATATTTTTTTGGTTGCATCTGTCCTTGGTGTCCCATACACCCTGCAGTTTTATCCCCTCTGAAACTGATCCTCAAGTAAAGTCCAAGAAGTATGTAGTGAATGACTAATTTGGAACAGGGAAGGAGGGCGGCAGACCTGGATTTAAAGGATATTTCCACCAAATGATTTCTCTTCTGACAAATCCCAGCACTGGAATTTGAAAAGAAATATCTGCTGGGACCAAAGACTTAATTACCACTGTATGTTCTCACATAAAGTCTTCCCAGGGGCATCATGAGAAATCACTGAAGCCATGAGACCCAAATTCTTGATGTATTCCCTCACACTGACCAGAGTTTGAGTGGAAAACCTCAAACAGATCTAGGTACACACCTATTTTTTTCCATGGAAGGAAAAACTCTTTGAACTGAAGTGTCTAGTTGACATCGCAGGAACACAGTTCTGTGTGAAGGAGGCAAGAAAGACTTGAATTTTGTGTTGGAATCCCAACTTGTGTAAGACGTCTGTCACGAAGAGATTGCCGACACTGAAAAAGACTGCAAAGATAAGCAAGTCATCTAAATATGGAAAATATGAATATCCTATAGCCTACAATGAGCTGTAACTGGAGCTAGACATATACGTTGTGAACAATCTTTGTGCAGTGGATAGTTTAAAGGTAAGGCACAAAACCGGTAATATGATCCAGACAAAAAATTTTAAGAGATGTCTGAAGTCTGGATGAAAGGGGATGCAATAAACATCTTTTAAGTCTAAAGTTACCAGGCAACTTGAAGGTGGAAGAAGAGGTAATAGGTTGTAAAGTGACAATTTGAGTTTGGGCACTAATCAAAATCAGGTTTAGGGAACAAACGTCCAGAACTGGTCTCCTGGCATTTTCTCTCTTTGGCACTAAGGACTTCCTTCAATTAAAACCCTTCCCTACCTAGGAAGGAGAAACTGGTTCCATCACTCCTTAGGACAGCATGTGATGAAGAAACAGTGGGGAAAAAAAAGTCTGATCTAGAAGATGAGTACTGACCACCTAGAAAAGTGTAATTTCCTCCCACTGCCATCTGTAACTTTGAATGACCTTCAGAATCAAATTTCTTAGAGACTATATGTTGCTAAAGGGAAAACTGGAAATTCAGACCTTCTGGAAGAAAAAAGGGGCAATGGTAGGAAAGGGTCACAAGAGCTCGAACAGTCATTAAGACTTGGACAGTCCTTGGTTTAGGAAGGTTCAAGACTTTTTTAGAACCCCCCTTGCCATTTCTTTATTGTCTGTTTACCTGTAATTTGTTGAGGCTGTTTATTCTAATTTTTGCCAAAAATGGATGGAGGAGTTAAAGAATCCCTTAGAAAACTTAGAAAAATAGGTCTGAAAAAAAAAATCAGAGATTTCCTAGATCGGCTTACCACTTTTAATACACATTTTGATAACCTCTGCAAAAGATAGGCCAAAAACAAAAACTCTGTACAAAAGGAAATTTAATATCACATTTGCAACATCTGGGAGGTTCTGAGAATGCAGTCATGTAAATGTCGTCAAAACAGTAGTAGTGGCCATAGCCGTGGAAGTAGTATCAAGAGTGTCACACATGCACAGTAAACAATGAGCACTGACCTGTGCAACAGTAGAAACCAAGTTATTTAAAACAGATTTTTCCTCAAAAGAAGAAATTTCAGCTTCCCAGATTTGCTGCACACTGAGTTCAATTCCAGCTCTCCCAGTGTGAAAACTGGAACTTTGCAGAGAAAACCAGTGGACCTAGACTTCTGGGTAAATTTCAGTTAATGGCTAGTAACTGCACTGATGGCAGAAAAAAAAAGAAATACTGCGAACCTGAAGAAAAATCCGCTACAAAATTCGCCAAAAAACACTGACTGCGAAAAGTACTGTAGCTGTTCAGCAAAAAGTAACGCAAGCTCCAGATACAACTTCCAGTAACCTAGAGGAAAGTATAAGGAAAGTACACACAGACCAGAGTAAAAAAATGAAACACTGATGGAGCATATAAAATCAAATAATAAAAGGCTGGAAAATGGAAGCAACTTTAAACAGATACTCAGAGAAGGTGATAAAACTGTAAACTTGAGGTCAAAATAAAGAAAAAGGCTGTCTGAATATGAGAATACACAAGAAGACAGGTTTCAAAAAATAAACTAGAAGACACAACACGTAGAGAAAATGAGAGATTTTCTGCTATAACAAAGAAGCTGAAAGAACAGACTATTAATTTTATGAAAGCACAGATAAGCAACTGGACTGGTATTCCAAAACAGGAATAGTTAATCGAAAATGCACGTTGTTTGTAGGCTCCAAACCTGGCTATGAGAAAACAGACCTTTAATAGTAAAGATGCAATCTTAACAGCAGGAGGAGTTGATTCTCTCAAAACTGTGGCAGAAGGAGAAAATACTAAAAGTGGGAGAAAAAGTGTTTGGTCAAAAATGATGACTCACTGTACACCAGGCAGAAAAGGAGTAAATTTATCCCATTATTCAGGAAATGTCAAAAAGCAGACGCGAGATTTAAACTGCTATACCCAGCTATCTTCAAAACATTTTTCCCTGGAGGAAAAACATTTTTTGAAGAAATACACAAGGAAGAAATATAAAAGTCTGTCCAACAAAAAGTGAGCTGTGAAACAGGAGATTCTGCTTCTTGTTCTTCTGGTAATAAAGACCAGAGAGAGAGAGACTGCCAGTGAAACCCTTTACAATGTTTCAACAGAAGAACGCTTGACAGAGGGGAAAAAAAAGCACAAGACTTGATTATAAGAATCGAGAGTATGTGGGAAATGAAGCAGATAGAGAGTTTAGGTGAAGGAGATTAAAAAGAATAGAACAAGAAAATTTGGAAATATTGGATTCTCTTGGACTTCGATAAACCTTTAGGGGACTCAAGCATATGCCCTACTTCATTTCATTAATGTTCGGAAAAATGGAGAGGAAAAGAGGAGGGAGAAAACTAAGTAAAAGAAAATTCTTTCTTAATAGAACTATTTAAATAGTGCATCATTTTCTTTGCATATTATAAAAGTTTTTTTTAGTTATGTTTAGGTATAATGGGGATACTAATGTAAACAGATGCTCCTGCTTTTTTCCATTTTGTTTCTTTCTCCCTTCTCTCCTTCTCCTTGTTCAGTTTTAAGAAATATAGGCACTGCAGTGTACAAAAAAAATCTATTTTTCATTCTTGCACAAGGGAATGACTGGATTAAGGCCATTAATTTAATCTAGTAACACATTTTAAGAGAAAGGCAGTACTCTCTTCTCTAGCAGACAATCTGAAGAAGAAAGATGTCTTGGGGAAAATGTTTGACAGCATTCAAGTTTTCCCAGCTAAAAGAGAGCTATAAAGGTAAGACAAAAAACAGATTGCGCTTAACAGAATCACAGGCTACACCATGCGTCTTAGCAAGGACAACCTTTTTTCTTTTTTTAGGTTAGCTCGAGTCTGTGTGTCTGCCAGTTTGGAACATCTGTTCCTATTGGGAAGGTAAAACTTCAATATTTGAAAATGTACACAATGTGTTGTGATTAAATAGGTTTTAGGGGGTACTGGGGTGTGCGTATTTTTGTTTGATGGCTTTCAATAAAACAAGTTCTGTAAGATGTGACAGATTCAAACGGAGATGACAAGAAACTGTATAAAAGAATAACCTGCCAAACAGTGTATGCATGTAACACAAAAGCTGAAACTAGACATTAACAAAAAAGATGTTCTGCATAAAAGGTAAGAATAATAATCTCTCAAGAATACAAGTTATGTACTCACCACAACTAGGCATCTGTGTTGTCACAGGATCATAGCAGGCTACTAGGCTAATGGCCCTGGGGGCCCTTACAATCCTAGCCAAGAGTTTATCCACAAATATAAACCTCAGTCAGCACCTATCGCCCCCTGTCAAAGAATGACACAGGTGGAACCCCTGGGACAAATTTGTGGTTTCCCATCCACTCATCAAGGATGCGCTTGAAGAGGGTCAGGGAGGTGCTCTGTTTGATGTGTATGGGAAGTCTATTCCAGAGAAGAGGCAGCCTCTGAGAGACAAACCTGTCTCATCAGCAGGTTTTGTCGACGAGTCACATTAGATTCAGGCCTTTTGAGAGGGTAATGCATGAGGAGTTAGACTTATGGATATGGCGCACCTCTATTGCGCAGAGTCAGAGACTGCCTTGTAGGCGAGACACAAATCAACCCTGCACAATCTGTATGATATCTTGTCCATTTTCATTTTTCCTCACTTATGAGGTTCAGATCAGATCCTCTGATCTGACTTGGCTGCAATTACCAGACTTCAGATGCAACTTCAGCTCCTCCCTCAACCCATAATGACCTACCTCTATACCCATTGCCCAAGATCAAATTTGCTGCTCTACATCCCAATAGCTGAAAAGAAACAGATATAGCCAGACAAAGGACAGGGCTCAAACCTGGAACTGTAGGTTTCTAACAGTCCAATTGGTCCATCCAGAAGAAAAATGGATGGGGGATGGATGGGAGAGGAGCTGAGGAAGAATGAAAATTGACGACACAGATGCCTAGTTATGGTGAGTACATCATTTATAAATCTGACGTTGTCCTTTACATTCTTCCTCACTTATAGGACAGAGTACCCAGCTATGATCACCTTGAATGCCCTCATGAAAGGATATTCCAGGGTACTGCCAAACAAAAGAAAGCTCCGTTTCTAGATATGATGTTCATTTGTAATGAAAAACAAAGGCATGAAACTTGGGACCATGTAGCTACTCCACAAATGTCACCAAAAGATATTCTTGACCAAAAAGCAGATGAAATAGCTCTGGATCTATTTGAATGAGCTCAGGGAGGTTTTGGTAATGTCATCTTCTTGAGAGTAAATCCATGAATTACAGTCTATAATCAATTTAGCTAGAGTATCTTTAGAAACTGGTTGGCCTAGGCAATTTGAAGAAAGATACAAAAAGCTGGTCTGACTTTCTAAACCATTCTATCCTGTGAAGGTAAAAACATAGTTGTCTATGCATATCAAGGAGGTGTAACATGTTTTCTTTTATTGGAAAACTTTGGAAAGAAAACTGGCAAGTGAATGGATTGGTTTGTTATTTTCGGAAGCCACTTAAAGTATATATATAAAAAAAAAGGTTAGTCCACAGGCAAATCCTATATTTATGAAAAACAATAAAAGGGTTTTTTGCTGAAAGAACCTGGAGTTCACATATTCTTTCTGATGAAGTTAAGCTACCAAAAAAAAGTCTTCCATGACAAACACTTTACATCAGATTTGTCAGGGGATTCAAAGGGTTTTTGTGTTGAACCTTCAAGAACCATAGTAAGATCACAAGGAGGTGATGGATCTTTTAATCAGAGGTCTCAGAAGAAAAATGTCTTTCATAAAAGCTTTGCAAAATCTAGAGGAAGCCAATGAAAACGATTTTCTCCCTGTGTGGAAATTTGAAAATGCTGCCAATTGAAGTGTAATTGTAGAGTAACTAGCCCCATCTTTGAAGAGAGCTGGCAAAAAATAAATAGCAGAAACTGGTGCAGAAAAAGTATCAGTCATCTGACACCCAAAATCGAGAACTTTTTTCATTTACTTTTATAAACTTTTTTGGTAGAATCTTTTAGAGAAGCCAAACTAAATGTTGCAAACAGGGGAAGAGAGCCTGAACTGTAACTATTACTGGAAATGGAGGACCCATGCAGTCAGCTTGAGGGCCTGAATGTGGGGGAGCTGAGTCCCTGACAAGTGAGAGAGGAGATTCTGAGTAGGTTCCGGTATCCATGAAGGATAAAATACAGTTGTGTACACTTACCATAAATGAAGATGTTAGAGTGCATTCACTGTTGCAGTCATCACATTTGGGTTACCTGCCAGCAGGTTGCTCTCAGCCAGCCTGAACACCAGAGTCTTCAGACTTCTGCGTCGGATGCTGTCGCCTCTTCCATGACGTCAGGTTGTCAGGGGTATAAAACATGCAGCTGATGCCACAACATCAGTTTTTCTTGCCCCAGATGTCAGGTGCCCCCACAATAGGAAGCAATTATATGGTATGGAACACCCACAGCAAAAAGCAAATACACAAGATATAATATATACCAAACAAGGAGGAAAGGTAAACCTCAAGAGAAGTCAGAGGGCTGGAGGGAGGGTAACCAGGACTGCAACAGTGAATACACTCTAACATCTACATTTATCTACATTTATGGTAAGTGTACACAACTGTACCATGTTCTTCGTGTTTCACTGCTGCAGTCATCACACCTTGGGTTGATTCCCAATGCTAAGGAAGGGTGGAGGTAGTTAAAGAGCATTAGGGCTAGCAATAAGGCCCTGTAAGACTGTTGTGGCAAACCCAGCTCTGGATTTAGAATAGGCAGGTGGTAATGCCTGGTGAAGGTATGTACAGAGCTCCAGGCTGCAGCTTCCAGGATGTCCCTGGTAGGGACTCCTCTGAGAAATGCAGTAGAGGTAGATGCAGCCCTGGTGGAATGAGTTCTTATCCCCTGTGGGGAAGGTTTTCTATGATGTTTGTAACGGAAATGTATGCAATGTGCTATCCATTTGGAAATGGTTTGCTTTGAAATGGCCTTCCCCTCTGCCCCTGCAGCAAAGTTAACTAGCAGCTGGTCAGATTTTGAGAGGCTTAGTCCTGTCCAAGTAGAATCTAAGCTGTGTATGTCCAGAGAATGCAGTAGCCTTTCCCCTTTATTCTGAGGATTAGGGAAAAAAGTAGGCAAATTAATAGACTGGTTTAGAACCATACTAGAAACCACCTTGGGCATAAAGGATGGAATACACCTGAGGGAAACCCTGTCTGCATGGAAGTAAATGAAGGGTTCTGCTGCCATGAGGGCCTGCAGTTCAGACACTCCTCTTGCTGAAGTGATGGCTAGAAGTAAAGCTGTTTTCCAAGAAAGGAATTTCAACTCTGCTGTAGCAGCTGGTTCAAGGGGGTTCCAATACAAAGTTAAGGTCCCAGGCTGGAGTGGGAGATCTCCTAGGGGGTCTTAAATTTTTGGCCCCCCTAAGGAATTGTTTTAGCAGGGGATGAGAGAAGAGGGGTGGCTCAGAATTATAATGTGCTGATATGGCAGAGGCATGAATCTTAATTGAAGAGAAAGATAGGCCCTTGTGGAGCATTTCTGTTAAATGTTCTAGGCTATGAGGTAAGCTGGGTACCGGTGACCATCCCCTGAGCCTGGCTCCAGGAACAGTCTATTTTCCACTTTTCTGAATCGGATTTTATAGTACTAGGCCTCCTTGCCACAAGCATGACATCCAGCACCTGCTTACGGAGGACTGCTGGAGGTGAGCTCAGGGAATTAACCAGGCTGCAAGATTCAAGGTTTGAAGCGGAGGGTGTAGAATATGACCTGCCTGCTGGGACAGTAAGGAGGGGGTCCAAGGCAGGTGCCAAGGTAGCAGCACTGTCACACTGCGCAAAAGGGGGTACCAGTGCTGGCGTGGCCAGTCTGGTGCAATCAGTATTGTCCTTGGCTTGTCCTGTTTGATCTTTAGTAGTACCTTTGAGATGAGAGGCAGAGGGGAAAAAGCATAAACTGAGAGACTTTCCCAGGTAGAGGACAGGGCATCCACTTTCCAAGCTTGACTGTGGGGAGTTGTGGTGCAGAATTTGTTCAATTGGTAGTTCTGAGGGGAGGAAAACAGGTCTACCTCTGGTGTCCCCTATTTGTTCAAGAGCTTGAATATTTTGGGTTCCAGTTTCCATTTGTGTGGGTCCATGAGATTTCTACTCTAGTCTGCCAGTGAATTTAGTTTACCTGGCAGGAATTGAGCTTGTAGATTCACTTGGTAGTGCAAGGCTGTGTTCCACAGAGACATGGCTAGTCTGCAGAGTGGGTAGGAATGGGTTCCCCCCTGCTTGTTTATGTACCACATAACTGTGGTGTTGTCTGTCTTTACCAATAGTTGTCCTGAAAGAATAAGGTCTTTGAAGACTGTCAGGACATTCTGTACAGCTAACATTTCTTTTTGAATGATATGCAGGTGCATCTGTTTTGGGTTCCATTTGGCCTGAATGCACTTCCCTGCCATGAGAGCCCCCCCCCCCCCCCCCATACATAGCCTGATGAGTCTGTTGTTAGGGTATGGGCAGCAGGGGGTAGAGTGAAAGGAAGTTCCTTGTTGTGGTAGCAGGCCTCTGCCCACCAAAGGAACTCTACCCTTAGACAAGGAATGATTGGAATCATTGTTTCCAGGTCCTGAGAATATTGACACCATAGACTTTTTAGATACCACTGAAGTTTCCTCATAAGCAGTCTTGCATATGGAATTAACAGAATGCAAGAGGCCATGAACCCCAGGGCTTGCAGGAAGTTCCTTGCAGATAGCTGGGTTTGTGTGTCCAGTAGTTTGAAGTAGGTTGTCAAATGAACTGGTTTCTCTGGAGTGAGGAATGCCATCTGGGAATCTGTGTTTGTGTTCAAGCTTGCTCCCATGAATACAATCTGTTGGCAGGATAAAAGGTGTGATTTCTTCTCACTTGATGGTGTACCCCAGTGAAGTGAGAAGTCTCTTTACAAATGCCAGGTGTTGTAATAGCAACTCCTGACACTCTGCCTGAATCAGGCAATCGTCCAAGTATGGGTAAATCTGAATATTTCTCTGCATGCAAAATGCAATGGCTGGAGCTAGGCACTTTGGGAACACCCTGGGTGTAGTAGATAAGCCAAAGGGAAGTGCAAAGAACAGATAAGTGCATGGAGCCTGCCCTGAAGCATAGGTATTTCCTGCAGGATTCCATTTATTGGGATGTGCAGGTAAGCTTCTTTTAAGTCTAGAGTTGCCAGCCAGGCATCATTGGCTAGCAGAGGAAGAAGCTGTTGAAGAGTTAGCATTTTGAATTTTGGAACCACCAGAAAGGTGTTGAGAACAGAAAGGTCCAGGATAAGATGCCAGGAGTTTTCTTTTCTGGGAACCAGGAACAGTCTTTAATAAAAACCTTGTACCCTTTTTGTTCTACTGGGACAGGCTGAATAGCCCTGATACTAAGGGGCTAGAGCACTTGTTTTTGGGCCTCCGACCACTGGTTTGGGGGGAGGTCTGGCCATCCACTTGGGGTTGGGAGTGAGTGGAAGATGAATCTGTATCCTAGGGAAACTGTTTAAAACCCATTTATCCTGGGTAACTAGTTCCCAGTTTTTTGCATGCAGGGTGAGCTTTCCTTCTAAGGAAGGAAGTAGTTGAGCAAGGCTTGGTAGAGTTAAGGATTAGTCATTGTGCCATTTTTCCATATGGAGTGGCTTACTACACCCTGCTTTGGAAGCAGGCGCCCCCCCCCCCCCCACTGCTTAGATCTGTGCATAGCCTGAGACTGAAGTCTTGGTGGTCTGCTGCTCCTGGGTTTGGACTGAGAAGGCCTGGAAGAGACTGGAAAGGACCAATTCTTTGAAGGCCAATGCCTACTGAATCTAGGTGGCTGTACTTGTAAGAAATATTAAACTGTTTGCATAGATTTTAGCTTTTTTCTCCAGCCTTTTGAGGACTTCTGCTTTGTTGTCAAAAAGGCACTCCTGGTTTAAGGGTGCATCCAGTAATTTAGCTTTAACATGATCTGGCAAGTTTTGTTCCTTAAGCCAAGCATGCCTTCTAAGTACAGACCCAGTGACAGCAGCCCTGCAAGATGCTTCTAAAGCATCAAAACCACAATGCAAAGTATATTTTCCTACTTGGTCAGCAGAATGAATTAATTCTTGTAAATCTTTGTGTTCAGCACAGTCAGGAATCAACATAATTTTCTGTTTAATTAACCCCATAATATGTTGCTGATACTTTAACATATGAAAATGGCAATTTAAAGCCCTAATGGCCAAAGTAGCACAAGTATATACCTTCTTACCCCATCTGTCTAAAGCTCTAGAATCCCTATCAGAAGGGGTAGGATCTTTGGCAGTAGTAGCTTTAATGCCTTTTGGTCCTTGGAAATGGTCTCTGGATCCGAAAAGGAGTTTCGGAGCATCAGGTACTCTGTAGTACCTGTCAGGTTTCCTGGGAGATGGAGGCAAAGTGTCTGGGGTAAGGCTGGATTCCAAGAAAACATCACCTACAATCTTTAGAACAGGAGGGATAGCTAAGGGCCTGTGGTGAGACAGGATTAAAAATTCCCCCAAGTCTCTTTTTGGACTTAATAGTCCTGGCTTTCCCAGTGGAAATGTTTCCTAAGTGTATGCAAAGTTTCACCAAAAGAAAAATCTTCTGGAGGAAGCAGAGGGAGTGGAATCCTCTGCATCAGAATCCTCATAAGTCGAGACAAGGGTAAATCCTGGTAGCCAGAAGGAAGAGCGATATCAGATTCCTGATCAGAAGAATCAGAAAGAAAATCAGTTCTAGGTCTCAGAGGGGGAAGGCTGGCTTCCCCTAATTAATGTAATAAGGTCTTCAGCCATTCTAATCAATTGTTTTTGAGGCATATGGGCCTGAAAATGCGCTTTGGTCATCGGTTTTCTAGGCTTAGTGTGAGCTTTAGGCCTAAGAAATTCAGTATTCTTAACTTGAAACGAAGTCATCGGTTTAACATGAAAATCGGTAGGCCTGAATGCACCCTCAGAAGCTGGTGCCTGCACAGCGGCTCCAAACCCATCCAAAGTAGAGACATCCGCATGTTCCATAGTCAAAGCATCTCACGGCATACCAAACTCCGAATGGGTCTCAGTAGATGCCTGCGAATCTGTAGTAGCGGATATCAAGGGCTGCGAAAGCGCCTGAGTACCAGCGGACTGGCGACTAGCTTATCAGAAGCATCATCAGCAGTTTTGGACCTAAGCGGTCTGTCTCTGTCTTTATCCTTACGTTTTTTCAGAAGATCGGTAGTCGGATGGCTTACCAAAGCCATTTCGAAGTACGGAGATCAAGAACGAAAGTATTTAGCTACAAAAACAGCCCAATGACGAATAGTTCAGGTGTTGAACAAGGCACAAAACCGACAGCGTGGAACGTCGTGGTTTGGGTCTAAACAGGTGATGCATTAAGAATGAAAATCTCTGAGGTATTTGCTTTCCACAGGCAAAACAATTGATAATTTTTTCTAACATCGGTTAGAACAAGAAAAAAGGATCCCCAATGAGGTACTTATCTTTTCCAAGACTTCAGGTCTGAAACTTGAAAATTAAAATTTCCGGAGTCAGCCGACCGGCACTTGTGAACTGCTTCAGCTTTGGGCACCACATGGCAAGAAAGACTGATGTAATGGCATCGACTGCATGTTTTATATCCCTGACGACCTGACGTCATGGAAGAGGCGACAGCATCAGACACAAAAATCCAAATACTCAGATATTCAGGCCGGCTGAGGGCTACCTGCAGGCAGATAACCCAAATGTGATGACTGCAGAAGTGAAACATGAAGAACATCGAAGATGAGACTGTAGAAAGGGGAACCATACTTGCAGAGGCCAGAAGGGGGCAATGATGATTATTGAACTCTAAAACCTGCTCGATTTCTACAAAACTCTTGGAATCAGGGCAAGAGGAGGATAAGTATAAAGGAGACAGAGGGCCAAGCATGAAGAGGAGCATCACTCAGTGACTCGCCCTGAGAGGGGGATCAGAGTGAAGTACTTGCTGCATTTGTTGTTGAGAGAGATGACAAACAGGAGAAGTAAGGTTGGCCCCACTGCCTGAAGATCGTATTTACTGCCAACTGATCGAGAGGCCATTCATGAGGGATCAGACTTGCTCTGCTTAGTTTGTCCGCAAGGATGTTAGTTTCCCCAGGGATGTGCATCGCAATGAGAAAGAAGTCTGATGAGATGACCCATTCTCAAATCTCCCAAACCCTTATGGGATCAGATGCAAAGGGGATAAAGACAGAGTTCCTCCTTGCCTGATGTGCCAGACCACAGACATGCTGTCAATGTGAACTGCAATAGTCCCCAAGGGAAGAGAACCTTGAAATGGCTGCAATGCTAAAAGGACTACTTATCTCTAGGACAGTAATATGCAACTACATCTCTTGGGGGGGATGACATACTTGCACAGATCTTTCCAATACCAATAAATGCCCCCACTCACACCGCAGTTGGTCACTGACTACTGGGCTCTGTAGCAAAGGGTCTGCCCAGAAATAAATAGTCTGATTGTATCCACCAGTGAATGTGTTCTTGCAAATCAGGGTGAGTATTACTTGAAAAGACAGGGGCTGACATAGAATGGACTACTGTACGGCTAGAGTCTATTGGACAACCTGTAAGAAGAAGCATGCATGTGGGAGTAGTATGATGGCAGCTGACATCGACTCAAGTGCTTCAAGCACTAACCTTGTTGGAGAAAATAAATGAGAAAGGTTAGCCTGAAACAGTAGTAGTGCTGTGGAGAGGTAAAGATGCTATCTGGGTTGTGTTCAAAACCGTCCCGATGAATTCCAGGATCTGAAGTGGTGCAAGTTTTGATTTGGCAAGATTTATTATAATGCCTAAAGTGTTGCAAATCCTCAGCATATAGTCCCTGGTATGTTGTTGATGCTTGGGGGGGGGGGGTGTCAATCATCTAGATATGGAAACACCTGGAATCCCTTCAGTCTCAAGTGAACTGCTACTAATGCTATGCATTTGGTAAACACAACAGGGACTGTGGTAAGTCCAAAGGGCAGAGCTCTGAATTGGTAATGATAAACTCCCAGCTGAAAGCGAGGATGCCTCTGGATAGTCTATTTTGATGTTTGATGCGCTAGTACATGTCCTTAACATCTATAGAACATATCCAATCATCCTTGTGCAGAAATGACAGGATGGACTGAACCATGAAAATTTGGACCTTCAATTTCTTCGCATACTAGTTCAACTTGCTTAGATTCAAAATGGGTGTGAGGTCCCCTGCTTTCTTTTGCACAAAAAGAAGCATGAATTAGTTCCTATTCCTATCTGGTTGGGTTGGGACCTTCTGGATGACTTTTTGAAAGCACCTTTTGTATTTCTTGTGCTGTAGCCTTCCTCTAACGAGGTGAAATGCTGGGAAGTTTCTTACTTTGACAATGGAGAAGAAAAATGCTATGCAATAACCTCCGGATATTATTCTTAGCACCCATAAATCTCTTGTGATGTTTGTCCAGGCATCTAGGTGCAAAAAGCATGAACCCCCAACTGCCTCCAGAGTTGGACAGTCGGGCAGCACTTCAGGAGTGCTGACACAGCCTGTCTGAAAACAAATATCCCAGGTTCTGCGGGCCTCCTCTACCTCTAGAGCAACATGTAGCAATAAACTTTCCCCCTCTGCCTCTGGAGGAATTGTCTCCATGTGAATCCTGGAAAAATCCTTGCGATTTACACAACCACATTTTCTTACCACTTTTCTGGTTCCTACAGAAGGTCTGTTGAAACACAGAAAACTTTAATCTCTATGACAAACAAGTTCTTTCCTTCTCATCTGCTGTGGGTAAGGTATCCTTTAGTGACGGCCCAAACAAGGAAGCGCCATCAAATAGGGCATTAACAAAGGACATCCTAAAGGGCTATGCAAAGTCTCATAGCCATATTCAGGCATGAGTCCTTAAGGCAATACCTGAACCAGCTGCTCGTGAGGTTCCTTCAGCTGTGTGAAAGATTAACCTCATTGAGGCATTTGAAGCAGATAAAGAGTGTCCAGTTGAGAGGAAGTCCTTTTGAAATCCTCAGCAGACATGCACTCTAGTATCATATAGCTCTTTAGTCAAATCTCTCTGAAGCCTAGTAAAGTGTGCCAGGTAAATAGCAGAAGCTAATACTTGCTTTCCAAATCTGTCCAACTTTCTGGACTCCCTATTAGGTGGATGGATAGAAGAGCTCTGTTGTGCTATCTCTTTCTTAGTGGCGGCCACCACCATCATAGCATCAACTCAGTACTGGCGTAACCAGTCAGGAGGAGAAGGAAACCACACTTACAATTCCAGTCTCACACAGACCTACCACGACAGCAAACCAAACACACAAAAACATACTCGGGGCTCTAAATAAAAATCTGCCTAAGCAGCAGAGACCTCCAAAGCAAGACACCCAAGCAACCGCTACCCCAAAACAAAACACGTGCAACACTTAGCTCACAAACCCAGTGTGCCGAACAGTCACAGCCCTTAAGGATAAACAACACACCTGATACACTTGTAATAGGTGACTATCGTCAGGCACACTGACGTCCCGCTCACCAGGCTGAACAAGGAGAAGGTCACGGTGAGCTGCCTGTAGGGCGCTAGGATCCGCCACATAACACAAGCACTCAGGTCACTCCAAGGCAAGTACAAATATGACTCAGTCATTGTCCATGCTGGTGTGAATGACCTGAGACGTACCTCCCTGGACTACATGAAAAGAGACAGAGGAGCTCTCTGAGCATGTAGCCCAGGCCGGTATGACCCTGACCTTGAGTAGCATCTTACCCTCACCAAGAATGATGCCACAATATGAAGACAAGATGATTAATTTCAACAATTGGCGTAAGTATTGGTGTCATTCAAAGGAGATCCAATGCCCGTCAGCCTGGGATGACATGCTTGACAAGCCATGATGCTTCACTAGGGACGGCTTGCACCTGTCACCCCTGGGCTTTCGGATGTTGGCAAAGGCTCTTGCCACCCCCATAGTGCCTTTTTTAGGCAAGGCTCAAAAGACAAACCCACCTCCATAGGTATCACAAGGGATAAGAAAAGTACAGTTTTGTACCTACCATAAATGTAGATGTCCGATAGGTATGCATCTGCAGTCATAACATATGGGTTGTCCTGCCTCAGGCAGCCCTTCGGTCGGCCAGATTCCAAAGTCTGGGTCTGGCCTCGGCTGATGTCGCACTTTCCCCGACGTCAGAGCTTCTGGGGTATAAAGGCATCAGCCGAAGCCATTTTCCTCAGTTTTTCTTGCCCCAGATGCCAGGTGCCCTCTAGGAAGGCTAAATTTGGATAAATGCTGAAAAGTTCCAACCATTTGCAAAATATACACATGTATAAACAAACAAATACACCATAATGGATTCCTCCAGCTAGCTGAAAGAGGGGTAAGCACCCTAGGAATACCACAGAGGGGAAGGAGGGTGGGTAATCCTGACTGCAGATGCATACCTATCGGACATCTACATTTATGGTAGGTACAAAACTGTACTATGTCCTTTAAGGATGCATCTGCAGTCATAACATATGGGTAGAATACCATAGCCAATCTGGGGGAGGGGGTACTAAAAGAAGGATGGTGTAGTTAAGATCCCCTGCAGTACTGCAGTTGCAAACCCTGCTCGGGATCTGGAGTATAAAGGTAGATTGTAATGCTTGGCAAATGTATGCATGGAGCTCCAAGTAGCAGCTTCTAAAATGTCCTTGGTAGCCACCCCTCGTAGGAAAGCTGTAGTGGTGGCTGTGGCCCTTGTGGAGTGAGGCCTGATATTTTCAGGAACTGTCTTTCCATGAAAGGAGTAACAAAAGCGAATGCAATTTCCTATCCATTTTGAAATTGTCTGTTTGGAAATTGCTCTTCTTGCACTCCTGTTGCATATGCTACAAAAAGTTGGTCAGTTTTTCTGCTAGTTTTTGCTCTGTCCAAATAGTAGCGTAGTTGTCTGTGTATATCCAAGGTGTGCAAAAGTTTTTCCCCTTTATTCTGTGGGTTAGGGAAGAACGTTGGCAAGTGAATAGCTTGGTTCAAGGATACCCTAGATACCACCTTTGGCATGAAAGTAGGATTGGTTCTTAATGGCACTCTATCCTGGTGAAAAATAAGAAAAGGCTGCACTGCCATTAATGCCTGTAACTCAGATACTCTTCTTGCTGAAGTGATTGCTTGAAGGAAAGCTGTTTTCCATGATAAGAACTGTAGGTCTGCTGATGCTGCTGGTTCAAAGGGAGGTAGAGTCAGTTTTTCCAGCACAAAATTGAGATCCCATGCAGGTAGAGGGGGTCTTCTTGGAGGTTTAACATTTTTGATCCCTCTCAAAAATTGCCTGAGAAGAGGGTGTGAGAAGATAGGTGGATCCATATTGTATTCTGCTGAAATTGCTGAAGCATGAATCTTAATGGAAGAATAAGACAGGCCATTGTGGAACAATTCTGCTAAGTATTCAAGGATGTGTGCTAGGTTTGCCACTGTGACATCTGTGCCCTTTGATGTGCTCCAAAAATAAGAAATCTCTTCCATTTAGCTGAGTATGTCTTCCTTTTGGAAGGTCTGCGAGCCTCCAGGATAATGTCCTTCACCCTCTGAGACAAAACAGTTTGGTTGGGTTTTAAGGAATTTTCCAGGCAGTTAGCTGTAATGTTTTCAAGTTGGGATGCAGGGTCTTGAAATTGTTCTGCGTTAGAAGAAGAGGCCATTGAGGAAGAGGCCATGGATTTGCCCTAGACATGCTTCTCAGTAGTGGGTACCAGTGTTGTCTTGGCCAGTCCGGAGCTATTAGTATCACTTTTGGCTGTTCCTCCCTGATCTTCAGTAGAACCTTGTACATCAATGGGAGAGGTGGAAAGGCATATCCTGTTAGGGCATTCCAGCTGAAAGAGAGAGAGTCCACCCTCCATGCTTGTGGGTGGTATGTCCTTGAGCAGAATGTCTTCAGTTGGTGGTTGAGTGGGGAGGCGAACAGATCTATCTCTGGCATTCCCCATGTCTGTTATAAGTTTGAAGATGTCTGGGTGCAGCATCCATTCGTGTGCATCCATGGTAGTTCTGCTTAAGCTGTCTGCCAGTGTATTTTCTTTTCCTGGAACGAATTTGGCCTGCAGTTGAATATTGAGATTCAGGCATAGGTTCCACAGATCCATAGCCATCCGGCATAGAGGGTAGGAATGTGTGCCTCCCTGTTTGTTTATGTACCACATGACCATGGTGTTGTCTGTCCTTATTAACAGATGTCCTTGGTGGAGGAAGGGTCTGAATGGTTCGATTGCATGCCTCACTGCCAGCATTTCCTTTTGGTTTATGTGCATGCTTAGCTGCCCTTGAGGCCATAGGCCTTGGATTCGTTTGTCCTCCATGTGCGCTCCCCATCCTCGGTCTGAGGCGTCCGTGGTGATGGTTTGGCTTGTTTTTGGTTTGTTGAAAGGCAACCTTCTGTTGGACTGGCAGGCCTGAGCCCACCAAAGGAATTCCTTTTGAAGGCATGGAATTATTGGTATCATGGTTTCTAGACTGTGACTGTGTTGAGACCATACATTCCTTAGGTACCATTGTAATTTCCTCATATGCAACCTGGCATGTGGGATTAAAATTATGCAGGATGCCATGTAACCCAGGGCCTGCAGGACTTTCCTTGCAGTAAGCTTAGTTTGTCTTGTCAGAACCATAAAGTAATCTGGAAGTTGTTTTTGTTTTTCTTCTGTGAGGAAAAGCCATCTGGGTGATTGTGTCCAGATCCGCACCCAAAAAGGTTATCCTTTGGGATGGTACTAGTCTTGACTTTTGGATGTTGACTGTGTATCCCAAGGTCTGTAGCAGGTGTATAGCATAGGCCAAGTCCTTTAACAATTTTTTCTTGTTGTCCGCTTGTATTAGGCAGTCGTCCAGGTATGGATAAATTTGAATTCCCTAAAGTCTGCAGTGTGCAATTACTGATGCCAGGCATTTCGTGAATACTCTGGGCGCAGTAGATAAGCCAAAGGGCAATGCTGAAAATTGATAATGCTCTGATCCTGCAAGAAATCTGAGGTGCCTTCTGCAATCTGGTCGGATAGGGACGTGCAGGTATGCCTCCTTGAGATCTAGAGTCACCAGCCAAGACTCCTTGCCCAACATGGGAAGAAGTTGCTGTAGGGACAGCATTTTGAATTTTGGCACAACGAGATAAGTGTTCAGTGCGGACAGGTCGAGTATAGGCCTCCATTGGTTTTCTTTTCTTGGCACAAGAAATAGTCTGGAGTAAAATCCTTGGCCTTGTTCTGTAGATGGTACCCTTTCTATAGCTTTCATCTGAAGTAACTTGCTGATTTGTCTTAAAGCCTCTGCCTTCTGGTTTGGTGGAAGGTTTGGCATTCCGCTTCTTTTTGGCAAAGTATGGAAGTGAAACCTGTATCCTTTGTCTATTATTTGCAATGTCCATGTATCCTTTGTAGTGCAATGCCAGTTTTTGAGAATAAAGCCAGCTTTCCAAGGGTGCTTCCAGTTGATCCCTGGTAGGCGGAATCAGAGTCAAGTCATTGTGTCTGTCCTGTAGTAGTGGTAGTAGTTGTAGCTGCTGCACTACTCCTCTGGTTGGCAGGCTGCCACTGGCGGCCTCTGTAGGCCCTTGATTGACCTCTGCCTCTAGGGCGCCTGTTTCTGCCTCTCTGTGCTCTGGAGGAATCTGGAAAGGACCAATTCTTTGTAGGCCAGTTCCTACTGAACCTCGGTGGTTGAACTTGCAGGAAATCTTTAACTTTGCACAGATTTTGCTTTTTCTTCAACCTTCTTTAGAATCTCCTGTGCAGGGGAGCCAAATAAATGCTGTTTCTCCATTGGAACATAGAGGAGTTTAGCCTTGACCTGGTCTGGCAAAGATTGCTCCTTCAGCCAGGCATGCCTACAAATTACTGCCCCAGCCATAGCTGATCTAAATGAAGCCTCCAGTGCATCATAGCCACATTTTAAGAAATGATTACTGACCTGTTGTGAGTTGTGTACCAAATCCTGAAGGGATTTACAGTCTAAGGGTTCAGGTGAAGAAAGTTTCTTATTTAGCTGATCTAACAAAAATTCTTGGTACTGTATCATATGGAATTGACAGTTTAATGCCCTGGCAGAAAGAGTAGCAGATGTATAAACCTTTTTTCCCAATCTCTCTAACGCTCTAGACTCTCTTTCAGAGGGTAGGGGATTTTTGGCAGTAGCGGCTCAACCCCTTTAGCGCCCTGAGAAACAGTTTCTGGGTCTGCAGCATGGGCTTTATACAAGTGAAAGTGAGAATCCGGGACCCTGTAATATCGGTCAGGTTTGGCGGGGGCCGGAGGAAGAGAATCAGGTGCAGTACTGACATCATTGCACACATCATCAATTACAGTTAGAACTGGAGGTATAGCTAAGGGCCTATGCTGGGGCAAATGCAAAAAGGTCCTTAATCTTTTTCTAGAATCAGAGAAATCCTGTCCTTGCCATTGAAAGTGTTCTCTCATGGAATGTAAAGTCTCCCCAAAGGAAAATTCTTCAGGGGGGGAGGCTGAAGGGATAGATTCTTCTGCATCTGAATCCTCATAAGGAGAGTAGACCCCTTCCTGGTGGTCTGACAAATCAGATCCATCCGTGGAGTAATCTGAGGAGTGAGGTTCAGAGGGGTCAGCCCTGGGCCTTTTGTCTGGAAGAGGCTGGGAGGCCCTGTCCGGGTGAAGTTGGGAACCCCTAATTAAGGAGATAAGGTCCTCAGCAAGACTGAGGATCTGAGAACTAGAGGAAGGCCTCTGGGATAGAGATTTGGCAGGCATAGCTTTTGAAAGTTTGGCAGCTTTAGCCCTGGAGAAGGCCTTTATAGACATAGAAGCTGGGGGCCTAGCTGCCCCACGTGCAGGAGTTGAAATGTCCAGCGGTATGGTGTCGGACAAATCCTGAACACTAGCTTCGGTAGGGAGTTCTGAAGCCGACTCAGCCGGGGCCTCTCTGGCCTCGGTGGTCGGAGGTATGATTTCGGTAGTAGGAATAACCGTGGACTCTGTTTCAGCCGAAACAGAGACACTCACGGTAGGCCTAGCCGTGGTTTCAGCCGAAACCACGGGCCGCAAGTGTCGGTCCTTTTCCTTGCGTTTTTTGACCATATGCGTAGTCGGAGTCTCCGACAGCATTTTATAAGCAAAATCGGTTCCAAAAAACTCCTCTGCAAACTCCGACCGACGTCTAAGAGTCCGTCGGTTGAAGGAGGCACAGGCTAAACAAGCTGATACGTCGTGGTCTGGGCCTAAGCAAGGAAGGCAGTAAGAATGGAAATCCTTATGAGGTATTTGTTTCCCACAAGTTAAACAATTTACTTTGTCTGACATCGGCTGAGGCAAGAAAAAGTCCCCAACGGGGTACTTAGCTTTTTTCAAAGTCTTCGGTAGCTGAATTCTCTGGATCTGACCGACCGGCACTTGCGAACAGCTTCTGCTTCGGGCACCGCGCGGCAAGAAAGACTGAGGAAAATGGCGTCGGCTGATGCCTTTATACCCCAGAAGCTCTGACATCGGGGAAAGTGCGACATCAGCCGAGGCCAGACCCAGACTTTGGAATCCAGCCGACCGAAGGGCTGCCTGAGGCAGGACAACCCATATGTTATGACTGCAGATGGATCCTTGAAGGACATCTAAGAGTAATGCTACTCAATGCCAGAAGTCTAAACCTCAAGATGCATGCACTCAAAACTCTCCTTAGCATGAAGAACATCGATATCTGTGCAGTAACAGAAACCTGGTTCAAGGGTCCCGAGAGCACCCCAGCACCACCAGGTTATACCTCATACCATGCTTTTCGGCCCCAAAACTTGGACCGAACCACAAAAGGAGGGGGAGTATCAATATTCGTCAAAGATACCCACACCTCCAGGTTGGTGGCACAGCACGAAGCATCACAGACTATCCATGTGTAACTAACAGTGGGTAAAACTGCCTTCCAGTTTACAGCCCGCTACAGACCACCCTCCCAAACCTAGGAACCCCACTCGGACTTCCTGAGAACACTGGAAATTATGAAGGTCTCTCCAAACACCATTATATTGGGCGACTTCAACTACCCAAACATAGACTGGGAGCATTACTCTAGCTCCAACAACCTAGCCCAAAGGTTCCTAGAATTTATAAACTCAAATGCTATGGAACAACTTGTTACCACTCCCACAAGAAGGGAAAACATACTGGACCTGATCATCACCAACATGGGGGCTCTATGCTCCAGACCAGAAGTGTATCCCTCAGTGGTAAGATCAGACCATAAACTAATCTCACTTGATATTCACATCCCGACCCCACCCCCTGCCCAGAAAACCACAGCGAAAAACTTCTCTAAAGCAAATTACATACTCCTCAAAACCGAGGTGGAATCCTTCAAAGCACCCGGGCCTGTGGAAAATACGCCCCAGACCACAGAATCCTTTATAAATGCATTCTATGAACACCTTCAGGAATGCATGGATCATGCAATCCTAAATAAAACCAAGACCCAATCCTCCAAAGGCAGGCGTCCTGTCTGGTGGACCCCAGCCATAAACAAACTATACAATAGAAGGAGGAAGCTACTACATGATAGAGCAAAATCCCAAAAAGGGAAGGCATCTCTGATCAGTATTAGCAAAAAACTACGGGCACTCAAAATCGTCTAAGGCCAGCTTCGAGAGAAAAATTGCACAGGACACTAAGGATAATCGCAAGGCTTTCTTTAGTTGTTAGAAACCTGGGTGGGAATTCCCAGATATGCTCAGAATTAGTCCAAAATGACAAAAAATACACCGAACCCACAGACATTACCAACATCCTAGCTGACAGGTTCAGCACAAACTTCTCCACCCCCCCCCCACCAAAAGGGCAAATATCTATCCCAGCCGAGTGCTGCCCCCCTGACATCTCAGATGCTCAGGTAAGAGCCGCCCTCTCCAAAGCAAAAAACACAGCATCAATGGGACCAGGCGGTGTCCCGGGCTGCATCCTACATGAACTCCAAGAAGAGCTAAACCCAAACATAAAACTACTGTTCAATCTCAGCCTTACTACAGGATATGTACCCAAAGAGTGGCATACAGCAACAGTGGTCCCTCTCCACAAAAGTGGTGCCTCAACAGATCCTGGAAACTATCACTCCATAAGCCTGAATAGCTTGGTCTGCAAAGCTATGGAAAGGATCATCATGGACCTCAAAGATATTGGGGACCTACAGACACTGGATCCTACCCAGTTCGGCTTTAGAAATGTTTGAACTTAGATGGATTTTAAGACTAAAAGCGCACATACCACCTGGACTTAATACTGTGGTCAATATTCGACCTGCCCTCTCAGGACCTGCATGATATATTAGATCATTTTACTTTTGTTTACGTTGCCCTCTGTCCTATTTTTTAGTTATTTTTCAGTTTTCTGTTTTGTTACATCACACATGTCCATCCCCTGGACTTGTCATATGTCCCAACAACACTTTGTCATGTCAACACCCTTTAGAACTTCAAAAAGGGTTGAAGTTTATACATTAACGTATAGCGTTTTTTAGTGATATCTGTTACATGACTAACTCAGATACGTATTGGAAGGGAGTTTTTAGATTTATACTATCTTACCTAATGTAAGACTTGTGACTTTGTATTTGGAAATAAGTGGTACATATGAAGTATGAATCAGAGAAATCCTGTCCTTGCCATTGAAAGTGTTCTCTCATGGAATGTAAAGTCTCCCCAAAGGAAAATTCTTCAGGGGGAGGCTGAAGGATAGATTCTTCTGCATCTGAATCCTCATAAGGAGAGTAGACCCCTTCCTGGTGGTCTGACAAATCAGATCCATCCGTGGAGTAATCTGAGGAGTGAGGTTCAGAGGGTCAGCCCTGGGCCTTTTGTCTGGAAGAGGCTGGGAGGCCCTGTCGGGTGAAGTTGGGAACCCTAATTAAGGAGATAAGGTCCTCAGCAAGACTGAGGATCTGAGAACTAGAGGAAGGCCTCTGGGATAGAGATTTGGCAGGCATAGCTTTTGAAAGTTTGGCAGCTTTAGCCCTGGAGAAGGCCTTTATAGACATAGAAGCTGGGGCCTAGCTGCCCCACGTGCAGGGTTGAAATGTCCAGCGGTATGGTGTCGGACAAATCCTGAACACTAGCTTCGGTAGGGAGTTCTGAAGCCGACTCAGCGGGGCCTCTCTGGCCTCGGTGGTGAGGTATGTTCGGTAGGAATAACCGTGGACTCTGTTTCAGCGAAACAGAGACACTCCGGGACAGCCTAGCGTGGTTTCAGCGAAACCACGGGCGCAATGTCGGTCCTTTTCCTTGCGTTTTTGACCATATGCGTAATCGGAGTCTCCAACGGCATTTTATAAGCAAAATCGGTTCCAAAAAACTCCTCTGCAAACTCCGACCGACGTCTAAGAGTCGGTCGGTTGAAGGAGGCACAGGCTAAACAAGCTGATACGTCGTGGTCTGGGCCTAAGCAAGGAAGGCAGTAAGAATGGAAATCCTTATGAGGTATTCGTTTCCCACAAGTTGAACAATTTACTTTGTCTGACATCGGCTGAGGCAAGAAAGAGTCCCCAACGCAGTACTTAGCTTTTCAAAGTCTTGGTAGCTGAATTCTCTGGATCTGACCGACCCGGCACTTGCGAACAGCTTCTGCTTGGGCACCGCGGCAAGAAAGACTGAGGAAAATGGCGTCGGCTGATGCCTTTATACCCCAAAGCTCTGACATCGGGAAAGTGCGACATCAGCGAGGCCAGACCCAGACTTTGGAATCCAGGCCGACCGAAGGGCTGCCTGAGGCAGGACAACCCATATGTTATGACTGCAGATGGATCCTTGAAGGACATCTAAGAGTAATGCTACTCAATGCCAGAAGTCTAAACCTCAAGATGCATGCACTCAAAACTCTCCTTAGCATGAAGAACATCAATATCTGTGCAGTAACAGAAACCTGGTTCAAGGGTCGAGCACCCCAGCACCACCAGGTTATACCTCATACCATGCTTTATTTAAAACTTGGAGAACCACAAAAGGAGAGTATCAATATTCGCCAAAGATACCCACACCTCCAGGTTGGTGGCACAGCAAGCATCACAGACTATCCATGTAACTAACAGTGGGTAAAACTGCCTTCCAGTTTACAGCCCACTACAGACCACCCTCCCAAACCTAGGAACCCCACTGGACTTCCTGAGAACACTGGAAATTATGAAGGTCTCTCCAAACACCATTATATTGGGCTTCAACTACCCAAACATAGACTGGGAGCATTACTCTAGCTCCAACAACCTAGCAAGGTTCCTAGAATTTATAAACTCAAATGCTATGGAACAACTTTTACCACTCCACAAGAAGGGAAAACATACTGGACCTGATCATCACCAACATGGGGGCTCTATGCTCCAGACCAGAAGTGTATCCTCAGTGGTAAAGATCAGACCATAAACTAATCTCACTTGATATTCACATCCGACCCACCTGCCCAGAAAACCACAATGAAAAACTTCTCTAAAGCAAATTACATACTCCTCAAACCGAGGTGGAATCCTTCAAAGCACCGGGCCTGTGGAAAATCGCCCCAGACCACAGAATCCTTTATAAATGCATTCTATGAACACCTTCAGGAATGCATGGATCATGCAATCTAAATAAAACCAAGACCCAATCCTCCAAAGGCAGGCGTCCTGTCTGGTGGACCCCAGCCATAAACAAACTATACAATAGAAGGAGGAAGCTACTACATGATGAGCAAAATCCCAAAAGGGAAGGCATCTCTGATCAGTATTAGCAAAAACTACGGCACTCATACAAAATCGTCTAAGGCCAGCTTGAGAGAAAAATTGCACAGGACACTAAGGATAATCGCAAGGCTTTCTTTAGTTGTTAGAAACCTGGGTGGGAATTCCCCGATATGCTCAGAATTAGTCCAAAATGACAAAAATACACCGAACCCACAGACATTACCAACAGCCTGGCTGACAGGTTCAGCACAAACTTCTCCCCCCCCACCAAAAGGGCAAATATCTATCCCAGCCGAGTGCTGCCCCCCTGACATCTCAGATGCTCAGGTAAGCGCCGCCCTCTCCAAAGCAAAAAACACAGCATCAATGGGACCAGGCGGTGTCCCGGGCTGCATCCTACATGAACTCCAAGAAGAGCTAAACCCAAACATAAAACTACTGTTCAATCTCAGCCTTACTACAGGATATGTACCCAAAGAGTGGCATACAGCAACAGTGGTCCCTCTCCACAAAAGTGGTGCCTCAACAGATCCTGGAAACTATCACTCCATAAGCCTGAATAGCTTGGTCTGCAAAGCTATGGAAAGGATCATCATGGACCTCAAAGATATTGGGGACCTACAGACACTGGATCCTACCCAGTTCGGCTTTGTTAAGGGCAGATACTGCCTCTTAAACCTGGTCGATTTCTTTGAAACAGTCACCAAGGCCATGGACGAGGGGAAGGTGGTCCACACAGCCTACCTGGACCTCACAAAAGCCTTAGATACAATACCCCACTTGGGCATTATAGCTAAGCTCACCAGCCTAAATATAAACCCCTATGTCACTAGATGGGTTGCAAACTAGCTCAGGGACAGAACCCACATGGTTAGAATTGCTGGAGCCATGTCAGACTCCAAACCAGTTACAAGTGGCGTCCCACAAGGCTCAGTCCTGGGACCTCTTGTTCGGTATATATTTTTCGGAGGTACAGGCCAACACGGAAGGACTGTGGCTGACCAAGTTCGCAGATGACTGCAAACTGGGCACCATAATAGACTCTCCAGCTGACTCAAGCATCCTACAAAAGGGCCTCATAGAAACAGACAACTGGTGCCAGAGCCATGGCCTCAAGTTAAACGCCAAAGTGTATAGTCATCGCCTTTGGCAAAAACAAAGTGCCCACAAATTACCACATAGGTGGTAATCCATTAAGTACGGAAGAAGTAATTAGGGACCTGGGGACCCAAGTTGATAGCAATCTCTCATTTGAAAACCACGTGGCCAAAGTGGTTAGAAAAACATTTTATACAGCCCACCTAATCATGAAGGGATTCACATCTAGATCAGGGGAGGTCATAGTGTTTCTTTACTCATCCTTCATTAGGCCCATAATTGAGTGCAATGCCCCCTTTGGGATGTACCTTACCAGACACCTGCAGCAACTGGAAAGACCCCAAAAGTACCTCACCAAGGGGATCAAAGGGCTCAAACAGATGCCATATGCTGCCCGGTTAAAGAAACTCCAGCACTACTCAGTGGCATACCGCCCGGAGAGGTGATCTGTGCCTGACGTATAAAGCCATGTCCAACCTGGAATTAATGGACATGCTGCACCTCAGAAAATCTAAATCCCATCGAGCTACGCGCTCGAGAGACTTGAACCTCAGCACTGAAATAAATAGGACATGCTGGAGGGACAGATTCATAACCCAGAGGGGCTCCCTTCACTCTGGAATAAAATCCCAGTCCAGGTTAGGCAGAGTCCCTCATTGACTCTCTTCAAGAGGAATCTGGATGAGTGGATGGGAGATCATAGGTTTACCCCGGGTATCACTTCTGTGTCACTGTAAGACAGAGGCACAGTATACTAACCTCGAAAAAGGGCATAACAAAAATCATTTAAAATGGGTGGCGAAAGCCAAACACACTCTGGCTAGGCTTATAAATGCCCTAGGGCAGATAGCCTAGTATGAACCTATGAACTAGGACTCCTTTGCTCCAGTGGGGTCAAAAACTTGTCAGGGTGCATGGAGATGGTCTTGAAAGCATCTGGCCCCTTCCATGCATGGTGGGAAACCAGATCAAAAAGTTTATCCACCAGGGGGGAAGGGGTTGCGGTACCGAACACAGACTGGTCAGAACCAAAAGCCTCCAATAACACAGCTTCTTTGGGGGGGGGGGGGGACAACCAACCACCCTTCACTATCATCAGCATCTCTAGAATATCTCCAAAGGAGACATCATCTGGTGGTGATCTGGGGAATCACTCTACCAAAATCTGCGTTTTCCATGAGAAACTCCAAGGGGGAGTCTGTGCATCTCCTCTTACATGTTCTCTTGTTCTCTTCTGGGACACCCCTGTAGGATGTTCTGGAGAGATGTCGGAAAAGAGTGAAGGCTCCTCTGACACTGGCTGGAGACTAATTGGAACTGGCTGTCCCTGTGGAAAAAGGTCTGACCAGCTCTGAACCGAAGGAAAAGGGGTAGGGATAAAAAACATGAAAAAACAGTTCTCTCTGGAGATAAAAGCCCTTTCCACCACCATGAAGGCTGAGGGAATGGGAGAAGTTCTGATCTAACTCCTTGGAGCCAAAGCTTCCAAAGAAAGTAGATTTAGGCCACTCCCGGATCTGATCCTTGAGGAGAGTCTCAGATCCAAACTTTAGAGCTGAAGCTCCAAGGGGAAGGGATGGATCAAACACCACCAAACACTTCAGCTCAGAGACCTGTTCTGATCTGAGGGTACTGGAGCAGAACCAGTAAGGGAAACAGTCGAAGTAGGGGAGGAAACTTTCCTCAGATCAAATGCAGAACTTTTCAGGGATCTCGGATCCTGGGGCTCCTAAACCACTGGATGGATTGAAGGAGAAGAAAGAACAGTCTTAGATGTGACAGACATACTCAATGATCCGACAGGGGATGGAGCTTGTAAGATCCAGGGAAAATACAAGAAAAGAAGGCAGATTTTTAAAGAAATTTATGAAAATATTTGGCATGTAAGATGCAAATTCAGTAATAAGAGTTCAGAGTGAATTTACATATTCCCCAAGATACAAAAACTGAGATAGGCTATACAGAATTTACATTTCACAGGAGCATGTACATTTAATTGAAGGTCATGATACACACCCAATAACTATTTCAGATCATGTGCTATGGAGAGGATCATAATGGAACTCAAACAAGGACATAGGGGACTTGCAGACCTTGGACCCAACCCAGTTTGGCTTTATCAAGGGCAGATCTTGCCTTTTGAACCTGGTCGACTTCTTTCGAAACAGTTACCAAGGCCATTGATGAGGGAAAGGCAGTCCATACAGCCTACCTTGACCTTGCAAAAGCTTTCGACACAATACCCCACTCGGATATCATAGAGAAACTTACCAGCTTAAATGTAAACCCATATGTCATAAGATGGGTTGCAAACTGGCTAAAGGACAGAACCCACAGGGTTAGAGTTGCTGGAGCCATGTCAGACTCCAAGCCGGTTACAAGTGGTGTCCCACAGGGCTCAGTCCTTGGCCCCCTATTGTTCGGCATCTACTTCTCAGACGTACAGGCAAACATAGGAGGACTATGGCTGACAGTTTGCGGATGACTGCAAACTGGGTGCCATAGTGGATAGTACATTGGACACAGACATCCTTCAGAGGGGTCTCACAAACTGATAGCTGGTGCCAGAGCCATGGCCTGAAGTTAAACGCAAAAAAGTGTATAGTCATACCCTTCGGGAAAAACAAGATAACCCCAAGCTACCATATAGGTGGCAACCCACTAAGCACAGAAGAGGTTATCAGGGACCTGGGTACCCAGGTTGACAGTGGCCTCTCGTTTGACACTCACGTTGCTAAAGTGGTTCGAAAGACCTTCTACATTGCCCATCTGATCATGAAGGGATTCACATCCAGATCAAGTGAGGTCATTGTTCCCCTGTACTCTTCACTTATCAGACCAATGATAGAGTACAATGCCCCATTCGGGATGTATCTCACCCGACACCTGCAGCAATTGGAGAGACCCCAAAAGTTCCTCACCAAAAGGATAAAGGGACTCCAAAACCTGTCATATACTGCCAGACTGAAGAAACTCCAACTCTATTCAGTTGCATACCGTCTGCTCAGAGGTGACCTGTGCCTGACATACAAGGCCATGACCAACCCGGAATTAATGGACATGCTCCACCTCAAAAAGTCCAAATCCACCAGAACCACTAGAGCAAGTGACTTAAACCTTAGCACAGATATAAATAGGGCGTGCTGGAGGGATAGATTTATCACCCAGAGACTCCCCATGCTGTGGAATAAAATCCCGGTCCATGTGAGGCAGAGCACCTCGCTGGCTCTGTTCAAGAGAAATCTTGACCGGTGGATGGGAGATCGTAGGTTTACCCCGGGAATCATCTCTGTGTCACTGCTGGACAGAGGCACAACAAACTAATGGGCACATTATTTCTAACATAAGGGGTGTGGCGTAAGCCACATAACTTTGGGCTAGGCTTATAAATGCCTTAGGGCAGATAGCCTAGTATAAACCTATGAACCTATGAACCTATAACTAAAATAAAAATACAGGGTAATGAAATAAAAATGAGACGCTGGCGCCTTCCCACCTTTCTGCTGAAAAGAAAGGAATTTAAGGAATGGGTAGTGGAAATTAATCAGGAGCTATTAGAGAAGATAAAAGTTGCTTCTGAAAATACAGCTAGGGAGTGGGATAAAATTAAAGTGGAGTTTAAAAATACGGTGGAAATAAAAGAAAGGGAAATGCAGTTAAGTAGTTACAAGAATTGAGAGACTGACAAATGTTAGGGGAATCTTAGAAAACAAGAGGGGCAACTGCAGAATGCTAAACAGAAAATAAGGGATTACCTTGATAACATACACAACTGCGGTGGTGGTGCTGCGATAGCGTTGTCGCCTCACAGTATGACGTTGTCCTGTTCGATTCTCAGCTAGAGCGTCTGTATGGAGACCTGCATGAATGGGCATACCTTTGTTGAAGGTTGTGCATCAGAGCTGGCAATTCGGCACGCAAAAATCTACTGCCAATCATTAGCGGACCGGAGTTCCGGTGTGGCGACCCCTAACCAGGAAAAGCCGAAAGACGCAAACAAACCTTGATAACATACACAAGTTTAGAAAGATCGCTATTAAGCAATTGTTTTCTGATAACTCTAGAGCACAAAAACTTTTAGCATAATGACTCAGGCAGCAGAAAGTAGAAAGGGCTGCCACCAAGCTTAGGGAGCCTATAATAAGGAAGATAACAAGGAATCCTGTAGAAGTACTAGAAGTATTTCAGAAATTCTATGAAAGTCTGTATAAAGCAGAGAAATGTGGAAATCAAGAAAATGTACAAATGGAAATGTTTATGGAAGAATTAAATATGTCAAGGTTAGAGGCAGAGGAAGTTCAATTACTAACAGTTAGGATTGGAGGAGATGAGATAAAAATGAGATAAAAATGGTGGTGTATAACCAATCTGCAGGAAAACCCTCATGAAAAGAGTATTCCTGTGAAAGTTTGGAAGCTAGGAGGGAAAAACAAAGATCTGGAAAGTTTTGTTTAACAGTACTTTAAGAGAAGTACCAACATCCTGGAGCAAAGCAGTGGAACTTGTAACACCTAAGAGGATAAAGATTAATAATATACACCTTCATACAGATCCATTTCATTACTAAACATGGTTATAAAGTGTTTGTCTATAATGGCTAAAAGAATGGCAAAAGTGATGCAAAACTGACAGATTTGGATCACTGTGTTTTTGTGGAGGGGAGGCAAACATTTGACATTAACAGAATTCTGATTTTCTCAGATTCTGCTTCCCCCTGGATCATAATACTGTTGGTGGGTCTTTATGCAGAGAAAACATTTGACAGAGTAAGCTGGGACTTTATCAGCAAAGCAATGGAAGCATTTGCATTTCCTGATAAACTTTTAACGCTGATTAGGATAATAAGAGGGATCGGAGGTGAAAATTAAAGTGGGTGGAATCCTCTCAAGCTCTGCCTCAGCACAGGAACCAGGCAGGGACGTCCCCTCTCCCCCTTTGTTATTTGCATTATATATAGAACTGTTAGCAAAGAAAGTAAGGGACTCAGAAATTCGTGGTTACAATTGGTATGACAGTAAAAAAAAAAGCCATCTCTATTTGCAGACATTATTTTATACCTAACAAAACCAGAAAGGGACATTACAGTGCTGTGGAACATATCGAGACAGTTTCATAGCTTTTCAGGACACAAAATTAATGAAGTTAAAATAAAGGCAATAGAGGTAAATTATGTACCCATATAGAAATTGTTCCAAGCAATATACATACTTATGGGGACATGATAAAATATTTAGGAGTATGGATTAAAAGTGATTTTGGTGTGGCAGTTAAGAATATGTGGGAAGAGACTAAACAAAAGATAAAGCAAAAACAGAGAATGGAAGCTCTGTTATATGGATATTGATAGTAAGATGCAAGCAGTTAAAATGTTTTTGGTCCCTTTAGTCTCATACACAGGGCAGGTATATTTTTATTAACCAGAGGAGAAGTTGTGGAGAGCAATTAATAAAGAGCTGAAGGACTTTATCTGGGAGGGGAAGGCGGCAAGAGTCAAGTGGGATAAGCTTATTCTTCCAATAAAACAGGGCAGGTTGGGATTACCCAATTTGAAGGGGTATTTCAGAGCAACACATTTAAGGCTCCTATACATAGCACAAGCCAAAAACTATAATTCAAAGTGGAAAGAGATGATGAAACAGGGGGAAGCTCAAGAAACAAGGATGGATGGAATGGGATTTTGGCTACAGACCTTGGAGAATAACAATCTTACTGCATAATACATTCATAAAGTAGAAAAAAGCATTCTAAGAACTAATCCAACACATGAATGGAGAAAGGAGATTCTGCCAAATAGGGATGACTGCAATTAGGGATATAGACAACAGGCAAGGGGGGTGAAATTTATAGGAGAAAACTGGCAAAAAAAATGGTATTGGGAGCAAATAACTAGAGAAGGAAAGATAACTGAATGGGAGGATGCCAAGAACTTATCTGGACTGTAGGTTAGGGACTGCCTTCCCCGTCAAGGATTGATAGAGTACAGGCAAAGAGAAAAAGAGGGGTCCTAAATGAAAGACCAGCAAAGGTAGAGTTTTCAGTATAATCTAGAACAGAAGTTGCTGTTAAGAAGGGAATAATCAGTACAGGATATAAAATACTGCATGATAACTATAAAAATCAACCAGAGAAGGTTAGAAAGGATTGGGAAGAGAGACTGGATAAGCAATTCACAAAGAAACAATGGGGGATATATGTCCAACTCTCAAATATGCAACAGTCTAGATGATTTAAGATCTTTGCTTGGAAGTGTTTACATAGATATTTTTATACCCCAAGTAGACTCCAAACTCAGGTAGACAGCAAATATTGGATGTGTGATGGGGCAAAACAGTTAACTGGGAACATATTTTCTGAGAGTGTAATGAGTTGACAGACTTTAAAGATTCCCAGTAGACTGCTCTGTTCAGAGATGCTGGGTGAGCAAATTGGTGTACGTAAGGAAATGAGACAGAATCGGAATTGCCTAGACACAGTAAGGCCTTGCTGAGTCTAACTATGATGGCAGCCAAAAAAGCAACTGCTGTAAAATAGAAATCAAGGTCTAAACCAACTTTACTAGAAGGAGCAAAGATAGTAACAGAGAAAACTGGAATTGAGTTCTTTAGAAAAGGGTAGGAGCAAATGACAGGAAAAATTAGGAAGTGTGGGATCAAGACATGCAAAAGAGGAACAAGGTTTAAAAGAAGGCAGGAATTGAATGAGCTATGTAACGGCTGACTGACAATTACTGGATATATTACAAGTGATGTACAATGTTTGCAGCTACATTTCTGTTGGCATTTTTTTAATGTATAATGTTTGCAAATTAAAATGTGTCAGTATGGTTTATTTTCATTTATATACATTAAGATTGCCTAGGTCATGCATGATAACTTAAGACTTTTTTTAAAATAAGAAAGAAGAAGAAACTGCAGGTAAAACATTCCTTATGCTTTCACAATTAGTCCAAACAAACAAGCCTGACAATTAAAAATTCTAAAAAAAAATCAAGGTTGTGAAAGTATACAGTTTTTCCCATACTTTTTAATTACTTTCCCATCCTTATCAGAAGTAGTAGGATTGGAATTAACTACGTGCTTAACAGCAGTAGTGGGATCAACTAAAGCTATAGCTGCTAGGTCAGGTTAGGGAATATTGTATAAAATCTTAAAAGACTGAGGAACTTCATCATATCTGCCTTTTTAGGGGCAGCTAGCTGACCATCAGGAAAACTGCAGGCAGTAACTTACATGTCCTCTAAAGCAGAGACAACATGAGGAATTGTAGGTTATGGAAATTCCATCTGTAACCAGTCATTTTCTGAATGATTTAAACCTCAGTGTTCTCTCACTGAGAGCACTGGAATATTCCAAGAATAGTCTCAGAGAATGCAAAACCCCACAAGAAGAATCAGAGAAGTACAGTTGTGTACACTTACCATAAATGTAGATGTTGGAGTGTATTCACTGTTGCAGTCATCACACTTGGGTTACCTGCCTGCAGGTAGCCTTCAGTTGGCCCGAATACCAGAAACTTAGTATTTCTGCGTCGGTTGCTGTCGCTCCAGGGTCTGACGTCAGGCTGGCAGGGGTATAAAAACAGGCAGCAGACACCATTACATCAGTTTTACTTGCCCCAAATGTCAGGAGCCTCCCAAACAGGGAGCTAAGCTATGGTGGAAAATTCTCCACCAGTAAAAAGTAAATACCAATACCCCTGCAAGGGGTGAGTAATATACACAGAGAAGAGAGAGAGAGAGAGAGAGAAGGGGGCTGGAGGGAGGGAAACCAAGACTGCAACAGTGAATATACTCTAACATTTACATTTATTGTAAGTGTACACAACTGTACTATGTTCTTCGTGTTTCACTGTTTCAGTCATCACACTTGGGTTGATCCTCAAAGCTGTAGAAAGGGTGGAGGCAGTCAAGAAGTGTTTGGGATGGGTAGTATCCCAAACTTGCAGGACTGCAGCTGCAAAACTCACCCTGGATTTGGAAAATATAGGCAGGTGGTAATGCTTAGTGAATGTGTGTACAGAACTCCAGGTAGCAGCCTCCAGAATGTCCCTGGTAGGGACTCCCCTGAGGAATGCTGTAGAGGTAGAAGTTGCCCTAGCTGAATGTGTTCTGATCCCCTGAGGGGTTGGTTTCCCATGGTGTTTACAACAGAAATGGATACAGTGTGCTATCCATTTGGAAATTATCTGTTTTGAAATGGCCTTGCCCTCTGTCCCTGGTGCAAAACCAAGTAGTAACTGGTCAGATTTACTGAAAGCCTTAGTCCTATACAGGTAGGATCTGAGCTGCCTGTGCACGTCTAAGGAGTGCAGGATCCTTTCCCCTTTATTTTCAGGATTAGGGAAGAAGGTTGGCAAATGGATAGACTGGTTGAGAGCCACACTGAACACCACTTTGGGCTTAAAGGAAGGATTAGTCCTGACGGAGACCCTGCCAAAATGAAAAATGATGAAGGGTTCCACGGCCAATGCTTGTAGCTCAGACACTCTTCTTGCTGAAGTGATGGCCAGGAGAAATGCTGTTTTCCAAGAGAAAAATTGTAAGCCTGCTGACGCTGCAGGCTCAAAAGGGGACAGTGTGAGCTTTTCCAGTACAAAGTTATGGTCACAAACAGGTGTGGGTGCTCTCCTTGGTCGCCTTAAGTTGTTCGACCTCTCAGGAATGGTTTGATGAGAAGGTGAGACAATAGGGGTGGATCAGAGTTGTAATGAGCTGAGATGTCAGAGGCATGGATCTTAATGGAGGAAAAGGATAGGCCTCTGTGGAGTAGATCTGCTAAGTAATTCAGGATAGGGAGGGCAGAGTTGTGTCCTCTCCTTTTGATTGAATCCAGGAGCAATACCTTTTTTCCACTTATCAGCATAGGATTTTCTTGCACTGGGTCTTCTGGCTTCAAGAATTATGTCCAGTACCTGCTGCTTAGGCTGGTCACTGGGGGAGAATTCAAGGAATAAGCCAGGCTGCAAGATTTAAGGTTTGCAGTTGTGGATGCAAGCTTTGTCCCCCCTGCTGAGTGAGCAGGGTGGGGCTCTGAGGTAGGTGCCAGGGTGGCATCGGTGACAGGCTGCGCAAGAGTGGGTACCAGTGTTGGCGTAGCCAGTCCGGGATAATATGAATTGTCCTTGGCCTGTCCCTGTCTTATCTTGAACAATATTCTTGAGAGAAGGGGCAGAGGGTGAAATGCATAGATTGAGAGGTTTACCCACTAGGATAGGGCATCCACTTTCCAGGCCCTGCTGTGAGGTGTCCTGGTGCAGAATTTGCTGAGCTGGTGATTGCAAGGGGAGGCAAAGAGATCCACGTCTGGGGTCCCCCATTTCTGAATCAGAAGGCTGAAGGTTCTGGCCTCTAGTTGCCACTCATGTGGGTCTAGGAGATTTCTGCTTAAGTCATTTGCCAGTGTGTTTTGTTTGCCTAGCAGGAACTGAGCTTGCAGATGGACCTGCATGTCCAAGGCCGTGTTCCACAGGGCCATGGCTAGCCTGCAGAGTGGATAAGAGTGGGATTCCCCCCTGCTTGTTGATGTACCACAACCGTGGTGTGTCTTTTTATTAGCAAGGGTCCTGGTGAGAGTAGGGATCTGAAAGCTATTAGACCATGCTGCACAGGTAGCATCTCTTTTTGGTTTATGTGCAGATGAATTTGACTTGGGCTCCAGTGGCCCTGAATGCACTTGTCATCCAGGTGTGCCCCCCCAGCCATAATCTGATGCATCTGTGGTTAGGGTCTGGGCAGCATGGGATTGAGTAAAGGTTAGTCCCTTGTGGTTGCATGCTGCTGCCCATCAAAGAAACTCTGCCTTTAGACAAGGTATGATGGGAATGACTGTTTCCAGGTCCTGAGAATGTCGGCACCAAACGTACCACTGAAGTTTCCTCATATGCAGTCTGGCATATGGAATTAGTAGGGTACATGAGGCCATGAACCCTACGGCCTGCAGGATTTACCTTGCAGATAACTGGGTTCTGGTGGCCATTTGACTAAAGTAGTCTACCAGATAGACTTGTTTTTCTGGTGTAAGGAATGCCATCTCAGATGCTGTGTCCAAGCTTGCTCCCAGGAATACAATCTTAACTGGGGACTAGTTTAGATTTCTTTTCGTTGATGGTGTACCCCAGGGAGGTACAAAGATTTTTTACAAACGTCAGGTGCTGCAACAGCATTTCCTGTCTGCCTGCCTGAATCAGGCAGTCCAAGTACGGGTAAATCTGAATTTTAATCTGTCTGTAGTAGGCAATTGCGAGAGCCAGGCATTTTGTGAATACTCTGGGAGCAGTGGATAAGCCAAAGGGAAGTGCAGAGAAGTGATAATGCATAGATCCTGCCCTGAAGCGTAAATATTTCCTGCACAAGTCCCTTATAGGGGTGTGCAGATAGGCCTCAAGTCTAGGGTAGTAGCTAACCAGGCATATTTGGCCAGCATACGAAGAAGCTTCTGCAGGGTGAGCATTTTGCAATTTGGTACCACCAGGAAGGTGTTTAGGGTGAAAGATATAAGATTGGGAGCCAAGTGCCCTCTTTTCTGGGTACCAGAAAAAGTCTGGAATAGAACCCTTGACCTATCTGTTCCGCAGGAACAGGACGAACTGCCCTTATAGACCGCAGGGCTTTAACTTGGTTTTGTGCCTCTGCCCACTGGTTTGGAGGAAGGTCTGGGAACCCTTTCGGGGTTGGCAGTGAATTTAAGTAAAATTTGTACCCCTGGATATAATGTTGAGGACCCATCGGTCTTTGGTGATAGTAGTCCAGTTTTTTGCATGATGGGCAAGTTTTCCTCCTAGGACCACAAGCAGTTGGGCAGAGGTGGAGAGTGGAGTTGAAAAGTCATTGGGAATTCTTCCCATAAGGGGGTGGCTTAGCACTCCTCTTTTTTTTTTATGTGGAAGCACTCCACTACTTAGATATCTGCATACCCACAGACTGTAGTCGGGGGGGGGGGTCTGGTTCCCCTGGGTCTAGTTTGAGATGGCCTTGAGGGAGCTGGAAAGGACCAATGTTTCGAGGGACAATGCCTAATGTCTGCATAGATTTAGCTTTTTCTTCCATCTTTAAGAACTTCTTCTGCTTTGGTGCCAAACAGCTTGTCCTTATTCAAAGGAGCGTCTAGTAATTTTGATTTGACATGATCTGGCAAGGTTTGCTCCTTAAGCCAAGCATGGCTTCTCAGTACAGAACCAGTGAGTGCTGCCCTGCAAGATGCTTCTAGGACGTCAAAGCCACACTGCAATGTATGCTTGCTGACTTGGCTTTCAGACTGCATAAGCTCTTGTAATTTTCTGCACAGTCCGTAAAGGTGGCTGTATTTTGCTTAATACGTTCCATAATATGTTGCTGGTACTTCAGCATGTGAAACTGGCAATTCAAAGTCCTAATGGCGAGAGTTGCAGGTGTGTATACTTTACCTCATCTGTCTAAAGCTCTGGAGTCCCTGTCCGAGAGGGTGGGATTCTTAGCTGTAGTTGCTTTGATACTTAGATGGGTCAGCAGTAGGATTTTTGAAAAGGAATTTGAGAGACTCTGGTACTCTGTAGTACCGGTCTGGTTTGCTTGGAGCAGAGGGGTAAAGTATCATGATTTAAACTGGATTCCATAAAGACATCATCCACAACATCCAGGACTGGGGTTATTGCTAAAGGCTTATGCTGTGGCAAGTCCAGAAATTCTCGGAGTCTCTTTTTGGACTGAGGATAGTCTTGGGATTCCCAGTGGAAATGCTCTCTTAAAGTATGTAAGGTTTCCCCTAAAGAAAAATCCTCTGGAGGAGAAGCAGAGGGAATAGATTCCTCTACATCAGAATCCTCATAAGCAGATAAAGGCATGTCTTCATAATCCGATATCTCAGAGTCGGACTCTTGGTCTGTTAAAGCTGCTGGGGACAGGTCTCTTTCTCTTAGCAGGGGAAGGCTGACTTCCCCTAATCAACATAAGGTCTTCTGCCATTTTAAGCATTTGATGTTGTGGCAAGGAAGCAGGTGCCTGAGTTAGGGTCTTTTTTTAAGTGTAGCATGTACTCTTGGCCTTAGAAACTCGAAGGTTTTAGACCAAACTGAAGATGCAAAAGTCGGTTTGTGTCGAATATCAGTAGCATGAAGAACTTCTCAGAAGCCGGTGCCTGCTCAGTGGCTCCGGACCCATCCAAGGTAGAGACATCCGCAGGTCCCGTCGAAGAAGAGTCTCGTGGCACACCGGACTCAGAACAGGTCTTGGTAGAGGCCTTTGAATCCACTGAAGCGGGCATCAGGAGCTGTGAAAGCACCTTACAGAGTACCGGCAAACTGGCGACTAGCTTAACAGAAGCATAGTCAGATGTTTTGGACCTGTGCAGTCTGTCTTTATCCTTACGTTTTTTAGGTAGATCGGTAGTTGGATGGCTTACTGAAGCCAATTCAGAATATGGAGAACAAGAATGAAAGTATTTAGTGACAATAAGGGCCCAAAGATGAATAGGTCGGGCATTGAACAAGGTACAAAACAGACAGCGAGGGACGTCATGTTCTGGGCCTAAACAGGTGGCGCAGTAAGAATGAAAATGTCTGTGTGGTATTTGCTTTCCAGGCAAGACAATTGATAACTTTTTCTGACATCGGTTAGAGCAAGAAAAAAGGATCCCCAACGGGGTACTTAGCTTTAGAAGACTTCAGGATAATTTAATTAGATAACGAAAACTCAGGTAGTGGCCAACTGGCACTCGTGCAAACTCTTCTACTTCATGCTCCTCAGCAAGAAAGACTGATGTAATGGTTTTGACTGCCTGTTTTTATACCCCTGACGACCTAACGTCAGACCTGGAGCCACAGCATCTGATGCAGAAATACTAAGTCTCTGGTATTCGGTCCGAATGAGGGCTACCTGCAGACAGATAACACAAGTGTGAGGACTGCAACAATGAAACAAAGAACATCTGAGCTCTCCTCAGAGTCTCTAAAATCTGGGGAGAAAACCCTGCATCTGTCCCTTCATCTGTTCAAATTCAGAATCTTGAATCTCGAGGAAGAGAGGTATCCCTCTTTTACAAATAATCTACTTTACATGAAGGATCAATAGTCTGAATTAAACAGACCATGGGACCAGTAGTTTGTTCCATGGTCAAGCTGAAAAAAAATAAGTTTTCTTACCATAACCTTCCATCTGTGTTGTTGATCTTCATTCATTCATTACTGATGGGGTATCTGTTCCGTCCTCAGAAATGAGTCGGGCATTATAACAAGCTCACACCAGCCAAAAAACTCTCGAGCTAAGCTTACCTATAGTGCCCCTCTATCACCTCAAATCAAGTTTGCCCATAAGAAAGGAAGACAGAAAGCGGAGGCTTTATCTAAGCAACTTCCCCATCATACGGTAGAATCAAATTCGAACCTCCAGGAGTCTTTCGGAGAGGGATGGCAGGTGGACTGTAATGAATGAATGAAGATAAACAAGGACCGAACGTTATGGTAAGAATATAACTTCTTTATCTGATGTTCATTCATTCCTTACTGATGGGACAGAGTCCCTAGCTACTTTATTTCTTGGGAGGCCCTATGGAAGGATACTCCTGAGCACCAATGAACCAAAGGAAGCTCTCCCCCCTGGAGATAAAAATCCAATTTGTAATGCATGATAAAGGTATGAGGGGTGGCCCATGCTGCTGCACAAATGTCATCCATAGAAGCACTTGCATGGAAGGCAACAGATGCGACTGATCTGGTTGAATGTAATTTGACCTTAGATGGTAGAAGACCTTTGTTTTGTTGATAGATTGCACTTGCTTCATCTCAAAACCATTTAGATAGAGTTACTTTGGAAACAGATCTTCCCAATTTTGGTCCTGAGAATGATACGAATAATTGGTCAAATTTTCATAGAGATTTAGCCCTGTCCAAGTAGAATCGCAATTGTCTATGCACATCAAGTAAATGTAGTGAATATTCTCCTTTGTTAGAAAAATTTGGATAGAAAACTGGCAGATCTATTGTTTGATTAATAGTCAAATCGGAAATAACTTTGGGTAAGAAGGTGGGATTAATCCGGGGTGATACTCTGTCTTTATGGAAAACCATGTAATGACCTTTTATGCACAAGGCTTGTAGTTCAGATATTTGTCTTGCTGATGTAATAACTATCAAGAATAAAGTTTTCCAGAATAAAACTTTTATATCGCAAGTGGCAGCAGGTTCAAAAGGAGGATGAGTCAAGGATTGCAAACTAGTCTCAAATTCCAGGGCTAGACTGGTTCTTTGAAGGGTGGCCTAATGTGCTTTACAGCTTTCAAAAAAGTTTTACAAAGACAGTGAGAAATTAAGGAAGAGTCCTGGAAGCCATTGTGGAAATTAGAGATCACTGCCAGGTGTACTTGAATAGTTGAAGCTGCCACTCCCGAATGGAGGAGGTTTGATAAACAGTCCAGTACCAAGGTAAGCGGAACTGAAAATGGGTCTATTCCCTTCTCTTGAGAGCAAATTATGAATCTTTACCACTTGCTGAGATAAAGTTTCCTGGTGGATGGCTTGATGAGAAGTTAGAAGAATGTGACATACAGGGGAGGATAAGTGATTTTGCTTACCAATTATGGGAGGTGGAGGAACCAAGCTGTCAGCTTGAGGCTCGATAGGTTTGGATGCACCAGCCCTTGTGGGTGTGACAGCAATTCCGGAGATGGATCCAGAATCCATGGTTGATGTACTAGGTGAGGTCAAAGAAAGGGAAACCAAACTTGTCAGGGGCAATAGGGTGCAATGAGGATTACTCTGCTTCTCAACCGAAGAGCCTTCTTTAGAAATTGTGGGGTCAGAGGAAGGGGAGGGAAAGCATAAAGAGGTCCTGTGGGCCAATCATGTACTAGAGCATCCCTCAGGGACTTCCCCTGTGGGGGAATTACGGCAAAGTACCTGCTGCATTTGTGGTTTGCGGGGATGCAAATAGATTGCAGCAAGGCTGGCCCCAGAAACTGAAGATCTTCATCACTATGATAGGATTGAGAGACCACTCATGAGGCAGGAGAATGTATCTGCTTAGCTTGTCTGCAATCAAGCTGGAATCCCCAGGAATGTGTGTTGCTATCAGAAAGAGTTTGGAAGCTATTGCTCATTGCCCCTTGTTTATTGATATACCAAACTACTAACATGTTTGTCTGACTGGACAGCAATTGTCCCTGACGGGAGGACAGACTGGAATGCTTGCAATGCTACTTGCACTGCCCTTAGTTCTAGAACATTGTTAAGCAGGTAGGCCTCCAAAGGTGACCAAGTGCCTTGGACTGTATTTGCCTGGAAATGCCCCCCTCCACTCCATCAGGGAAGAGTCCGCAGTCACTATGGCCTAGAGTTGAGAGGGGGAGAAAGGATGACTCCATAGGTCTTTTTCTGGCTTCATCTACCAAAATAAATCTCGCATGCATCGATTTCTTATCCGGATCTGAAAGGCCATAGGATGAGTCAAAGGGGACCACTGTCCTAATTCCCCCACAGGGGATGTCCCTGACGGATGCTCTAGTACACAATTGGCCCACAGGACTTCTTTATGCTTTCCCTCCCCTTCCTCTGATCCCACAATTTCTACAGAAGGCTCTTTGGTTGAAAAGCAGAGTAATCCTCACTGCACCCTACTGAACAAATGTGAATAAAGCTCAGTAAGGAATATTTTAGAAGACTTACATTAATCCTGAAAACAGCACTGACATCTAGGAACAAGATTCAAGCCATAAATCAATTTGCGCTTCCTGTCATAACTTATAGTTTTGGAGTGAGTGACTGGCCCCAAAAAGTGTTGGACAGATTGCACATTAAAACAAGAAGGATGCTTCATGCTTTTCATGCTTACCAAATGATTTATAAAAATCAGTGTATACCAAGATTATACATTCCCCACTCCGAAGGAGGGATGGGCCTCCTTGAAATTGATTACATGTATAGATCTGCAATCGTGGGACTCCACATTTCTGCTGACCTCACGTGATCCAAATGTAGTGAAAGTTTTGAAACATGAGAATAAATCTTAAGATGACATCTCTGCTTAATTTAGCAGAAGCATATAGACGTCAAGCAGGAATGGAAATTATACCATAAGTAGATAAAAATCATGCAGTAACTGAATGTGCTAAAAAACAAAAGAAAGAATATAAGGTGAAGGACCAGATGAGAAGGCAAGAAATGTGGAAAAAACAAATATAGTTGCAAGTATAGAAAACTTCTAGAAGAGCCTCATGATGATCAAAAATGAACACAAGAATGGTTAAGGAGAGGTGAATTCACATCAAGAAATGAAAGGTTAATATTGGCAGCCCAAGATAGTGGGCTACGTACATGCTAGTTTACAAAGTCCATTGAACATGTGGGAGAAAGACATATGTAGGTTTTGTAAAACTGAATTTGAAACCGTTACACCTTGTTGCTGTTTGCAACGCACTAATGGTAGAGGGACTGTATACTGAAAGGCATAATAATTTGGTGAGACTGTTACACTGGAGATTGTACAAATATTATGGTATTGAAGTGGCTGAAAAACAATGGAAACATGAGCCACAAAGAATCATAGAAAATGATGAAGTTTACATCACATGGGATCACCCAATACCAACAGTTCAAAAGATACATGCTAGAAAACCGGATATAGTGGTCCAAGAAAAGAAGACAAAACTAGCATTGATCTCGCCACACCCAGTGACTACAGTGTCTTGCGTACAGAGAGACACAAAGTCATAAAATACCTGGATCCGCAGGCAGAAATGAGAGCCATGTGGAAGAAAGATGGTCTTATAAAAAATAATTTACAATCATATTTAGATAGGTTACCAATTCATGTAACACAGTACGAACTGCAGGAGTCATTACTGGGCACATTGCTGGTGCTCTGAACAGCACTTTTGGCCAACGTCAAAGAATGAAACGATACTAACTTCATGAACTTTAATCGTACTTTGACTTAGGAAAGGGGTCCATTCCAGCCATGATATTAGAAACCTAAAAGGCTTGGAGAAATTAAAAAAGGCAGAGACCACTGTTCTAGTAAAAGCCACTGTAGAAGCCTCATGTGTAGTCTTGCCAGGGGAACTATTGCAATCTATGCTGCCATTGATAATCGTAGTTGAACTGCCCGAGCTGGAACTTTGTCCTGAGAGAGTATCACCCAGAGTGGAGACCTTAGTCTTTCTAACCTATGAAGTGGGAGGGAGACTATGCAAGACTGAGTATTGAAAGTTGACCCTATGAATTTCAGACTTCGAGAAGGAGTCAACTTGCATTTCTTAGTTTACTGAGATCGCCAAGGATTTTGCTAGCTTTAGGGTGTAATGTAAGGCTGTAACCAGTAGACACTTGGTGGGGGTGGCAAGGAGCCAATCGTCTAAATACAGAAACACCCGGTACCCTTGCAGTCTCAAGTGAGCTGTTACCACTGCCTTGCATTTGGTGAACACACTGGGGGCCATAGAGAGACCAAAAGGCAGTGCTCGGAATTGGTAGTGATTGGCTCCCAGCCAGAAGAGGAGGAATCTTCTGGAGCATTTGTCCATTTTTATGTGGTAATATGCATCCTGAAGATCTATCGAGCACATCCAATCGTCTTTCTCTAGAAACGGTAGGACAGACTGAACAGTGACCATCCGGAATTTTGTCTGACAATTTCTTTAGGATGCTGAGGCCCAAGATTGGACTCCACTCCCCTGTCTTTTTTGGCATTAAAAAGAACCTAGACTAAAATCCGGATCCTGTGTGGTCTGCTGGGACTCTTTGGATGACTCTTTTTAGAAGCAGCTTTTGTATTTCTTGAGCTGATGCTTCCCTTTGACTGGGTGGAATGTCGGGAATATGTCTTAGCAGCCTTGGGTAAAGAATGAAAGGCATGTGATAACCTCTGGCAATTATCGCCGGCACACAATAAGCTGTGGTTATTGACTGCCATGCAAGGTGGTGCAGAGAAATCCTGCGACTGCTTCCAGAGAAAGAATCTCTGTTTCCCTGATTATGCGGACCCCCTCTGCCTCTGAAGGGGCATCTTCCAGATGAGTTTCCCCCTCTGCCCCGGGGAGTAAACTCACCATGTGTCAGGGAAAGGACCATGGAATTTTTTGTACCACATCTTTCCACTCCTCTGTTTCCTAGAGTAGGATCATGGGGGTGGTGGAAAAATGCATGCCCATGGCAGACAGGATCTTACTGTCCTTTTCACACATGGCTAAAGTGTCTTTTACCTTTGGCCAAAAAGAGAAAAAGAGGCCTCCAGAACAGCCTTGAGAAAGGAAGACTTAAAAGTGTCTGCAAAATCAAACAGGCACATCCAGGCGTGATGTCTCATGACAATACCTGCACCTGCTGCTCTAGCCACCCCCCTTTGGTAGTACGAGAAATCAACCACAAAGATGAGTTAGATATAGATTCCAGGGTGGAAAGCTGTTGGGCAACTTTGTCGCATACCTCATCAGAAACTGCTCCTGCTAAGGTTCCCAAGAGCTCAGAGATTAGGGCTCTCTGAACTGGGTAAAATGTGCCATGTAATTCAAGGACTGACTGGCAAAGGTCGATGAAAAATACACCCGGTTCCCAAATCTATCACCCGAGATTACCTGTTTGGTGGATGGATAGTAGGGCTCTCCTCGGCGAGCTCTTTCTTAATGGCCGCCGCCACCACCATAAAGTCTACTGGTAGGCCTTTGGACCAGAGTGGGTTGTCCTCTGGTGGAGACAGAATTTTTTCTGGTCTCCAGGGGATAGGTTCAACGGTGTCAGGATTCCTCCAAGCACGTTGCACAATGAGCTGAACTATGTCATCTGCTGGTAAGGTCACCCAGGAAGTGGCGGGTCTAGCATGGAAAGCCTGCAAGAATACAGACTCCTCAGATGAAAGGTTGGTGGACTTCCAGTCTCCCCGGTGCTATAAAATTTCCAGTACATCTTCAAAGAAGACCTCCTCAGGGGGCAGCCATGGGGACCCTTCCCCTTCATCGTAGTCCATCTTCGGTAAGGGATTCATCGGGGGAATCAACGTGTTTCCTCTTGCACAATCTCTTATGGGATACCTCCTCAGTGGGGACATTTACGGAGAACTCTGAAGAGGGGGTACCTTGTGGAAGGGTATCTTGATGTTTCCGTGCCTGATGTCCCACAGTAGTGGACTGTGTCCGCTGCAGTTCAGAGGACAGATATATATGGGTCTTCGGCGCCGAAGAGACCTGCTGTGAGCCTGCACAGGCAAGTGCCCTCTCCATCACCTGGAAATCAGGCCTGCCCAGAGAGGGATGTGAGCCCAGAACAGAGTTAGACAACTGCAGGACCAGGGTCACACCCCGCTCCGACGAGCCCATCCCCAAGGAAGGAGCCACGAGAGGACTCGATGCAGCCAAGACAACCGAAACTACAGTAGACAGCACCATATAAAAAATGGGTGCCGTACTAGGAATAACAGTGCCAACAGACCAGTCTCTATCCCAAGGATGGCCCAACTCCGAGTGAGTCGATGGTCATAGGGTACACCTGGCAAGGTCTACCAATGGAACCGAAGCTGGTACGGGGATAGGCCGAGTCAAGGATTTCACATAAACACACAGTAAAAGCACTTAAAACAATTTGCCAGCTCCCCAAAAAAGTAAAACAATTTCTCCACATTAAAAAAATGTTTTTCAGTTACTTTACACTACTTAAACTAACAAAAAAAAGCACTCCAGTTTAAAAGTACAATTCAGTCTCATGACAGTGCATTAAACAAATTCCTAGATTTAAGATATGCTTCCCGAACAGAAAAGTGATAAAACTCAAATAATGTTTGAACAAAAAATCACGTCAGGAGTCTGTAGAGAAAATACCTAGGCTCCACCAGGAGCTGATCCACTAGTCTCAATATGTTGAATTCTGAAAGGCTCCTGGAGGAGCGGGTTGACATCCCAGAGAATCAGGGAGTTGTTGAAAAGGACTGCACTATTGTCCAAAAAAAGGGATCTGCCAATGGGGAGTATTGGGTCCGAAGTAATATTCCATCTTTCAGCACCGTGGTCAAAGGACCAGAAGATGTATAGGAGGGGGTAGTGACTTGAGTTGGGAATACTATTTTTGGTGCCGAAAGGGGCATCGGTAATGTAGCAGAAGTTTGTAATGGTAGAAGTTTTGGGTGGTCCCATAACCACGACTGGTACTGTAGTAGGTGCTTGAGGTATTGGTGCAGAAGGTACCATAGTTGATTGTTGAGGCCCTGGTACAGAGGACAGCACTGTAGAAGGGGTTTGAGGCCCTGGTGCCGAGATTGCCGGTGGCAATTTAGGAAGTTTTGCCTTCGGTTCTATAGATTTAACAGCTGTTGAGTCACTAATATGTGTAGAGGAAGGTAGAGATTGGCTCCTCTTTTTGTTTTCCTTTTTAGGAGAGGTTGAGCCCGCCATCTCAGATATAGCCTCTGAGAAAGGAGTTTTTAAGAGACCTTGGAGTATCTATTTTTTTCTTTGCGTCAAGGTACGGGCACTAAAGCCCTTACATACGTCACATAGGAGTTGAATTTTCAGATTCGGTACCTCGAGACAGTAAACACAAGACAAAACTCTGAGTCCTGCTACACTGATCACACTACTTAAAGCCTATTGTTCTTTTTCATCAGCCATCATTAATAATAAAGCAAAAAGAATTGGTCAGACAATATGTCCGAAGCAATCACCAAAATACACACAGTGTCAAGGAAAAAGGAGGTTTTTTTTTGTATTTTTTTTTTTTTTTTTTTTACCAACAATAGTAAAAAGGAGAAGTACCCAACAGATAAAGAAAGAAAGAGAAGGAAGGGGGGGGGGGTACCAGCAATGGTACTGAAAGTTACCCAAGAGGTAAAGGAAGGCCTGTACCAGCAATGGTACAAAGAATACCAAAACCTTTGTAAAGAAATAAGAAAGTGGTACTCAAACAGGTAAGCAAGGGTAGCAAACTCTAAACTACTAAACAATTAGAAATTTAACAAATTAAATGAAGAACCATTTTAAGGAAGTATAAATTTTTAAATGACAGCTTGACAGTTGGCCTGACACGTCTTAATACAATACGCGGCAAACTAGATCCAAGGTGATAGAGAGAGGGGTGCTATGGGTAAGCTTAGCTAGACAGTTTTTTGGCTGGTGCGAGCTTGTTATAACGCCCAACTAGGTTCAGAAGACAGAAAAGATATCCCATTGGTAAGGAATGAATGAATGAAAAGATCATCATCAGACTGATGCTTCGTTTCTGGAAAGACATGGCAAATGGCAGTAAAAACTATATCTTTTAATGTCACGTTTTTCACATAACCATACAGTAAAAGCTAAAACACTTTGCAGCTCCCCAAAAAAGTAAAAAACTATTTTTCCACATAAAAAAATGTTTTTCAGTTACTTTACACTACTTTAACAGAAAAAAGCACTCCAGTTTAAAAGTACAATACAGGCTCACGACAGTGCATTAAACAAACTCCTAGACTTGAAATACGTTTCCCCAAACAGTGAAGTGATAAAACTCAAATAATATTTAAAAAAAAAAAAAAAAAAAAAATGGAAGCTTTTCCCCAATCTGCCTAGCAAAGGAAAGTCACCATGCGCACTTCAATCCTTGAAAGCCTTAAAGGAGCATATTCTTCAGAGGCAGTAAAAGATCTGAAGCATTTGGCACCCAAATTTGTCTTTCAGTCCGCTCAGCTTGAGCGGTCGGACATCTTGACATGTGGAAAATGCCCTGAAGCTTTGGAAACTGGCTGGAGGTTATATTCTTGGCAGAATATAACCCCATACAGCTAAGGATACTGCATCAGTGATCAATACGGTAAATATCTAGTGTTTCTGGTCCTGCTGGTTTCACAGATGTGCAAAAGTTCCATCAGACTTGAATGTAAGATTGCCTTTTATGTTAAACATATATTGCCTCTCAGCACCCTACAGGAGACAGAGTATAGAGATAGGGCTTTAAGGTGACCTGGAAGCACAGTATGTTAATATTGATCATTACTGCAGTATTAAGTATCTGTGGGAGGATGCCCCAAACATTCTAGAGAGTGAGAGAGGATGACTGAGGACCTGACCTAGAGTCGAGAATGCCCTGGGGGACAGACCTACCAAAATCAACTCGTGATCTCCAGAAAATCAATTTCCAATGCTTACTAGAGGTCTGAATGGAAGTCCAAGTGGCTGCCTTTAAAATGGACCTTGTGTCCAAACCTTGGGGAAAGGCTTCAGAAGAACAAAAAGAGCCCTGGTAAAATGGAGTTTTATCTGACTTGTAAGGTCTTTCCACTGTAAAGAACAAAAAGAAATAACCAGTGATATTAATGTATAAACGGTTTGTTCAGAGACAAAGATTTGACTTTGTGTTCGAAAAGGAAATTAGGTTTTATCTTGCCCAGATACAATCTGAGCTGCCTGAGGACATCTAAAGAATGCAAGATCCTTTCTCCCATAATTTTGAAAAGGAAAACAAAAGGTAGGCAGGTAAACAGACTGGCTTCAAGATAGTTTACCACTTTAATCAAAAAAGGGCTTTTTCTAAGGAATACTCATGCCTTATAAATAAAAAAAAAAAAAAAAAAAAAAAAAAAAAAGCAATGCAAAGGAAGCTGCAAGGGCTTGAGTTAAGCGCTACCAATAAGACTTACCTTCCAGGTATACAATTTTAGAAAAGGAAAAGGCTCAAAAAGGAGGGCGAGTCAGCTTCTCAAGAATATAATTCAAGTCATGAGGAGGAGAAATAGACATACTTGGTGGCCTGTCATGGGGAACACCTTTCAAAAACCTGTCTCACCTCAAAGTGCATAAAGATGGGGATCTAAAGTCAGCAGAAAATTATTGACAAATGTGCTTTAAAAGAATACGTCAAACTTGAACTGAGCAGCTCACACAAGGAATGATAGGAATATCCAACTGATAAGGGTTCTGTTTTTTATTCTGGCACCACATTTTCATGTTGCAGACTTTCTTGCTTCCTATAATACCTGTAGCACATCCTCAGAGTAAAGGTGCCTGAACAGAATCAAAACTTAGTTATCAAAAGAGTCAGGTTCAAAGTTTGTAGGTTTGGATGCGAGAGCCCTGGTGTAGAGTGATCAGGTCCATCCTGTAATGTAATGTGTGATTACTGTCCTTGCCCGGGTGGGAAGATAAAGCCAAAATGTTTGTCTGGGCCAAAACAGGGTCACAACCAAGACTTCCAATTAGCCCCTTTTTTATTCTGAGAAGGACTCTTGGCAAAAGAGGAAGGAAAGCATACATGAACCTCCTTTTCCATGAGGGAGACATGTCTGAGCTGCCCATTTAGAGAGGAGTCAAAGAGATCACTTAGAGGAATATATCTCACTGATGGACAATCTTCAGGAAGACTTCTCTGTACAACATAAATTCTTGAGAGTCTGTCCAGGATCTGCTCAACTAATCCAAAGTGTTACATTCGAAGGGAATGTTAGCTGCCTGAAGGGCAAGCCTGTGTTGAAGTGCAAGCTTCTGCTGAACGGCTATGTGCCAGGCAAACATGGCATGCTTGCAGAAGCAACAGGATTTTACTTCTACCTGACTGTTGATGTACCACACTGCAGTGGTGTTGCTGTAAAAACTCAGAGGTCCTGTAGTACAAAGCAGATGAAAAGCCTGAACACCTAAAATCAGGGGCTTTCGCTTCTTTGACGTTAATGTGACTCTTCCGATCTTGCTTGGGCCAAATACCATGCGACTTTTACATTCACAAAGCATGCCACCCATGCCAATTCTGAAGTATCTGTGAAAAGTTCCTGGTAAAGGCTGGGAGCCAGGAAGGTCACTCTTTGACAGAGTAATATCTGGTTGATCCACCAAATTATTTCTTGTTGAAGGGCAAAGGAGGAAATGGGAAGTTCAGAAGGTGGTAGCGCTGTGCCCAAATAGATT